>NC_060920.1:10136208-10439092 GCF_021234035.1 Daphnia pulicaria
CTAGGAGACGGGACCAGGTGGTTTCTCTAACTGGCCGACGCTCGACAACTGTTCCTTCAGTCGTCACCTTGTGCGCGTTTCCCTTTTCTACAGTCCTCCTCCTATCCTGTTGAGCCCCTCGGACTTTTTCGAGAGCTGTGCGGAGTATAGACGACATGGGTCCCCAGCACTATTGTACGCGGGAGACAATCCATTTATGACTTGTAAAAAGATGATTAGATTTAACCTTTAGTCAATTTTTAACCTTCCGTCTTCAAAACAAGACGAATTCATTCAAACGTTTGACCAGTTTTTTAGATGGAAGCCTTTCAATATGTCCAGGTAATTCTAACTCGAATATTAATCAAAATGAAATCCAGACTACGAGGTGATTTCAACTAGAAAAATTCAGAATTGTCTAGCGAAACGCGAATTTCTATCAATGTTAAATGATTTCCCAAAAAATCGTTCCCGTGTTTGGCCAGGTGACACACATGAGGACACGTGCCGATTCACTCAAGCGTTTTTTTTTTCTTTCTTCTTTCTTCTTCTTTTCTCCCACTGGCCAGTGGCCATGCTGGGCTTTTAAACAACACAAAAAAAACACACGAATATAAGAATGAAGGAAGGAAGGCGTGTTATTTGTCCAGAGACCCGCACCGTCGCACCCTGTGTCCAGCCATCGTTGGGCCCTGTCGTTGTTGGCTCCAGCCCCAGTCACTCGTCTATGCCTTGAGAGTGTATATAGGACGGCGGGTGTTTTGTAAACCATCTGCTCCCGAGGTCTCTCTCTCCCTATCCAGCTACTGTGTGCGCCCTAGTCTACTGCTGCTGCTGCTGCTGCTGCTGTTGTGTGTTCAAAAGAACCGACGGATTTCCTCTCTTTCTTTTCTTTTCTTTTCTTTTTTACAAGGAAAGACATTTTTTTAAAAAATGGTAGAGGGGGGAAACCATGCTCGCCTGTGCGAGTTGAACGAGTTGGAATAATACGAAAAAATCAAGAAATATAATGCACACACACCCCAAGATTCTTTCTCTATGTGTGTGTAGTAGCCTACGTATATCCATATCCAGATAAAAGAAGTTTGGACCGACAATTGGAAATTCGGTGGGCGCGAGCCTCCCATTCATACCAATGAACACAGCACCACGATTGTCTGTGTGAGCCATGGTCAGTTTCGTCCACCGGCCACCGCTCTTAGCTGGGCAAAAACCCTATGGATGGGCGACGACGAACGCAGCACCAAACGGATAGCCGTTCGGCTGGGGCCGCCAAACAACAAGTGTGTCAAGTGCCAAATTGTTTCTGCCAATCTGCGCATCACTTTTATTTCTTTCTTTGATTGTCGTCGCTGAGGCGGTTGACAACTGTTAGTCTACCGTTTTTGTTTGGTTCGATTTTTAAAATAAGAAAACAAACCATTCCTATCGTCTTTTCACCTGGAAATCAATTCCGCGCTACATTCAATAAATTCAATCATTCAAACTACCCGAAAAATCTCCGGTAAGCTCTCAAAAACTGAACTAACAATAAAAATTGATAAAAGAGTCTGACGTAATGTCGAGCATTGTGTAAGTTTTAGTGTGTTTTGAGACCTTTCGTGTTTTTCAACAATACGGGAAAAAAAGGTGTACACCCCCCGAACTTCCGGGTGAATTCGTATACAATGTAACTTTTGAATTGTTAACTAGACTTGGACTTGTGCTGGCGTTTGTAGAGTCAACCCTACAAGATTTAAATAAGTCGTAAATTGGACGGCTATAGCCATCAGCTACCGGTATATTCTGCTCAGAGATTTCTTTTGTGTCCAAACACTATAGAGTCTTGTCTACTAGCTATATGGCTGTCGAACGTAATCCAAGTGGCATATATTCTTGGAAACCCGATGGAATTGTATATAGATCTGGAGAGACAGTTGTCTCATTTACATTGAACCGTTTCCGACGAATATCGACCATTAACGACACATCTCACGAAGTAAGTTGCACGATTCTCGTTGGGGGTTTTTTTTTAATGGTTTTTAATTGCTTGTGTCCCACCGAACCTTTTCCTCGGCTGGGCAGTTGGGTAAAAATAAAAATAAAAAGTTGTGTGTGTGATGTGGGGAAAGGAAGAAAAAGCTGGGCGACGCGCGTGCCGGACCACTGGGGAACACGCCTTGAATATCTGATGATCTTTTGATTTTTTGATTTATTTTTCCAACCCACTTCCATCTGCTTCTAACCTCCAGCGACTTTTTAAAATTATTATTTCTTAATTCATGGGAAAAAATCAGAATCAACAACAATCAAGACGTGAACACCTCAGCTAACAAAAATAAAAGGCCTAACATTGACACAGACTTAAATAGATTTGCTTTCAAACGACAATTGAAATTGATTCAGGTAAAAACGTAACGCCAACTACAATAGAAATTTTTATTTTTCTGATAAAGAAAAACGCGCCAAATTATATCGGCGCAAAAAAAAAGGAAAACTCTTGTTGAAGTGCGCGGTAGTAACAGAACATGTATATAATTCCCGCTAATCTATTTTTTCTTATACAATAAAAAAAAAGTCTGGGGTCCGGTTCTTTTTCACAGTCTTAGTTTTTGACAATGGAAATGGGAGGGAAAAATAAAAGGGCAGGTGAAACCTGGATTTTTTAGTTTTCAATGCACCTATCTCTCTACCCCACTGCTGTCGCCATTAACAATCTCCTTTCGTAATCAAACCATCGGCCATTTTGAGTCTCCCTTTATCACGCTATACCAAGTTGTAGTAGCCTACTTATTCAGTTATTCTCGACTCAAAAAAGTTTGGGTGGGAATAGACAAGTTTCTTTGGGTACCCAAATTAAAGGTGTAGAGAAATTCTCTGCTGCACACGAGCTGCAATTGATTATCGACTTTAACAAAACGTTTCCAGGAGTTTAGAGACCATCAAAAGGAAGAAATAGAAAACATGGCTGGTCCGAGTTGTCGAGTCGGTGGCAGATTTCTGACCCAGTCATCACATTGGCACATATGTAAAAACAAAAAAAGGTACTACAGTATATCCATTGCAAATGGAGCAAAAAGAGACCCCAGAGATCTAGAGAAACTCGATATATTCATATCAGGTCAACCAAGGTCACCCATAATTTTGGTTCTTTTCATTTTAGACACTTTGGGGGTGGTAAGAAAAACGTTCTTTTCAACAGGTAGACTGTAGAGGTGAGGAGAGATAATTTGAAACAAAATCATTTTTCTTTTTCTCTTCATTGAAACGTGCGAAAGTCATGATTGTGGGGAAAAATATTCAAGTTCTTTTTTTTCCTTTAAGAAAAGAAGAAAAATTTTGTTCAAGGACTTTAAGAACAAAAGAAAAGAAAGAAGAAAAGTGATTATATATATGATACGCATCGGCTGGCGAATGTGAAACAGCGCACGCGTCTGGAGAGCTGGAAAAAAATTGGCGACGGAAATCGTTAACAGCTGCCGCCATTTGACAATCTCCTTCCGATGCTTTCCTTGGCTGCTACATACTTACACACTTGGCTATAGTACACATAGACGCCAGCATATAACGTGTGGGGAGAGGAAAAAAATACAGGAGAGAGAAGCGGGCGCGGCAGCTGCAAGCACCGGACACGGGCAGATGGTCACCAGAAAATCCACCACCACCACTACCACCACCACCTTTCACTCTGTATGAACCCACTGCTGCTGCTCCTGCAATAGGGTAGTATAGAGAAGTGGGTTCCGTAACACATGCTCTCTCTCTATCTATCTATCCATCTCTCCCTCCTAGATAAGAGTAGAACTCTCGTAATCGGCGCGCGCTTTTTTGATCGGATGGCGTCCCCACGCTGTGACGTCACACGGCGTCCTTTTCTGCCATCGAACCAATTTTCTTTTTCCCGCGCTGAATTTGATATTTTGAACAATTGATTGAACAAGTGAGAGAAACGTGACACGAAATCCTAGCAACAAATTGGTCAACAAAAAACAGATGAGCAGTTTGAATTGGAAACTGGAAAAGCGACCAAAGCACGAGACTCTGTTTTGGGCGAGATTACACTTCCGGCTTGTGCTGCTGGCTGGGCAAGTGGTCAAACGACACACGTGCCTTTTGACCATGAGCTGCTGCTGCACGCGTTAACGACGTGAACCACTAGTTTTTTTTTTCATTTTATTTTTTCCCCGTCTGACAAGATTTTAAGTGATTTCTCCGTAGTGATTTTTAAAAGGGTGTCTATCCTCCCCCCCAACCAAAAACTGTTACGCTGCTTACGTATAGCTGTGCTAGTCAACCTTGTCATCCCTAGCTGCTGGCCATCGATTGAGCTTGTTAGTGGTTAGTGCAGCACAAAACGGATCAGTCGAATGACTTTTTAATGGTGTTGATTCGAGCGTCGAGAGTCCGGCCGGCCATCATTTTTAGTCTTTTGGCCCAATGATTAAGAGTCGGATGTGGATCAATGAACAAGCCGAGTCACGGGATTCATTAACCATTAAAGGAAAAATACTTGGGACAAGAGCCGAGGGGGATTAGAGCTACTGCTATCAGAAAAAAGGGTTCACCTGAGGTCAGCCATCATTGGCGAAAAGAGTTTTGGTGGTGGTGGATGGATTTCGTCGCGCTCTCCTTTTGATGGGATTATTTATAAAAGACTAAATCCGTTTCTTCTTCTTGTCAGTGGCTTAAGACTCTGACAGCGATGATGGAAAAAGGAAACGGCTCAATCTCGTATCGCTGGCTTGTTAACCTCTGCTTGTTTCTGGGATCACAATTGATTAAAAATGTTTTAAGCGGGGAATTCAAATTTTAATGGTCGACGCATTTTTGGGGCTGTAAACAAGTTTTTATCGAGTTGTCAACCACCTGCTAAAAGATCAATTGGCAATTTCCCATTTTAAAGAAAAAAAGATAAAACTGGTTATCTTATCGGCGCAACCCATAACTATTGGCTTCCATGTGATAACAAGTCGTTGCTAAATGCGTCTACTGAGAACTGTCATTGGCCCACGTTTGCGCTCGAGTAATCATTGAGACTATTGTTTTTTTTATTCTTTCGTTTCACTAATATTATTTAGTCTGTTGTTTTTTTTTTACCAGCGTCTATACTACTACCACAGGGCGGAGTTGGAGGGGGGACCCAAGTTTCCGGTTCTGCTTCAGCCATTTCCTTCTGGGCTGCTCGTGTTTTTTTTTTTTCTCTTTCTTCTTCTTCTTCTCCTTCTGCTGCTGTGGGTAGAGGGGGGAGGGCCTTTGAGGACTTCCTCCACCTGGCGAGTCTGCAGCGCCGCCCTGGCGGAGGCATCGAGCAACAGCAGGGGAAACCACCGTACGGGACCCAAGGGCCCTAGCTATCGTCAGTTGTTCGCCATCCTCGGCACCAAGTGGACGTACGCTGTCGTTTCTCTCTCGAATTTATTTGACCACAGTTGGAAGCTCTCAGGGCCCTCTGTCTCAGTTTATTATATCACCAAAGTTTCACTTTTCTTCCCTATTGAATTTTTTAAAATAAAAGAACCGTGATGATGATGGATAATTTCGAGTGACAACTTTTGATCGACACACTTTGACACCCTCCCGAATTTATTTTCACGACTCTTTTCCGTTCTGTGTGTGGTTTTCTCTGTGTGTGCGTGAGTGCGTGATCTTTTTTTGGGTTGACCTACGACCTTGTGTGTGTGTGTGCGCCTTGAACTGAACGAAAAAAAATCGCCATGGCGTCATCACCCACATTGATTATGCTGATGGTTTTAACCGTGGTCCAAGTGAGCCGAGCGTCTGGCGTGTTTGAATTGCGCTTTGACCGGTTCCAAAACGAGTTGGGACGCGACGCCAAAGGTCATTGCTGCGATGGATTCAAAGCGTCGTCGTCGTCGTCCAATGGTGGCGTCGGCGGCGTCGGTGGTAAGTGCAGCGAAGCGTGTCGCACGCAATTCCGCGTCTGCCTCAAGCATTATCAGACGACCATCGACTTGGTTGGCGCTTGCACTTATGGCGATTTTTCGACGCCCTTCCTCGGTGACAATTCGCTCGATTTTACATCCAACAACTCGGCTGGATACACCGTCCGATTGCCGTTTGAATTCTCATGGCCGGTAAGTTTGACTTTTTCTCACCTTTCGTGGGACACGTCATAAAAATGAACACTTTTTGTTTCTAGGGCACTTTCTCGCTGATTATCGAAGCCCATCACCAGACATCCAACACAACAGGTAAATCACTCTACTTCTTTTTATTTTTTTAACTCTTTCTCTCCACGGTTGACACATCTTGTGAGGTGGGTCTCTTTTGGTGGGCGGGGGTGGGAACGGACCCGTATATCTAGCGGGGGTGCAATCACAAAGTGTGCGCTTTTCTTTACCCCGCTGTGTATTTCTTTTGGTACCCCAGTATAGAAAGATTTAAAACACTTCAATAAAAATTTCGTTTGTTTCCCACACTGTCTTTGCGGTCGCTGTTGCGTGTGACTTTCTTTTGACTCTACAATTCGTAACCGTATTGTTTTTTTTTCTTTTTAAGGTTCTTTTTTTTTTAAGTTGATAGATCATGGGCGGGGGGGTTATATCGAAAGGGGTTCTTGTATACAATACGTGTAAATGACTGTGGCTACCGACCGGTGGTGTGTGTGTATATAACCATGTGAACATTATTATATATGTAGCTAGCTAGCCCCAATTTTTGCGACGGGAAACACCAAGAGCTCGTTGTAGTTTAATTAAGATTTCCGGTCGAGCTGACAAGTTTTTTCTTCTTCTTCTTCTTTCCCCTTTTTGATGGCTGGGGGAGTCCATTTTCACGTGGTCCGGCCGCCCTTTTTGTTCTTAGCCAAAAAGCCCCATTTTCTTAATGGGTGAGAGAGAGAGAGGGGGAGTTGGGATTTTTCTAGGTATACTCGCACCGTTCTAATATTCACCTCGGGCATTTTCCCATGCTAGTAGTAGCTTTTTTTCTCTATTCTTTTTGTCGTTTTCTCGATACATTTTTTCTTTCGTACGACGGGGGTGTGAACGCCTAATTTCTCTCAAAAGAAAAAAGGTAGCCATTTTGTTGGATTACGTCAAGAGGAACGGGATTGAAAAATATGGGATGTTGGGTGTGGGTTTAAAAAAATCGATACCGTTGTCTGTGTGTACTCAAGAGGCCCTTTTTGAATGGCGCGGGGGGTTCCCATCCGGGCGCCATCTGGCGTCTCTTCCGCTGGAAAAAACGAACCTGGGAATAATCTCGATGCGCTACCGTAGAGGAGGGCTTCTATATCTATCCATCACCTTCGAAGGAACCATATGCCACTCAGCCTTTTTTAAACTAAATTTGAAATTTTTATTTTTATTATCTAGACAAAGTTCTAGTGATGCAGATGGCCACGCAGAGGTGGATGGACTCGTCGAACGCGTGGAAAGCCGATTCCTATTCGGACACGGATGGATTGCACTCGTTGAATTACAGCTACCGCGTGAAATGCGACGAGCATTATTACGGCGATGGTTGCGCCAATCTCTGCCGACCCCGCGACGATAAATTCGGCCACTACACCTGCTCGGAACCCAGCGGTGATAAGGTGTGCCTACCCGGATGGAGCGGCGAATACTGCAGTAAAGGTAAACATGAATCAACTAACTACACTAATAATCAACTTAAACTCGTTTCCTCTTGTCGGCTCGGGTTACCCAGTGGCTTCCTTCCTTTCCCTTTTTTGTTTATTTTTGCTCCGTGGGAATTTCCAGTTCATCTTTGGTCGATCAACAAACTCCTAACGACGGAATCAGATCGTTTCTTTTGATCGGCTCCCAACCAAAAAAGATGTTGTTGTCTGTATACAGTAGTCGTGTTTTTGTTTTGACGGTGGTAGTCAACCTGCAGCCTCATTCTCATGCCCGTTAAAGGGGGGTAGAGAGATAGCTAACCCAGTGGTATGGGTCACCTATGACCCCCTCAACCTCCTGGGGGTGATGTGGTGGGGGGGGGGGGGGAGGACAGGTAACCGGTTGGCATCACGCAATCATGATACTGTGCTGCTGCTGTTGGTTTCTCTCCCAGATTCGTAGCGGCTTAATTCTCCGGCAGAAGATATGATCACCGTCATTGGAATATGATTAATCTCTTATCATGTGTGAATTGTGTGATGATTCTTTTTCCAGAAGGAAGAAGGAAGGGGGGGGGGGTTTCTTGGGAGGGTAAATTTCTTCTTTCCCACCGTCTAAAGGTGTTGTTGGTACAGTAGTGTATAGAGAGAGAGGGGGTTCCTAACAGTTGGTTGCCGCTTTTGTGTGTTCACGGACCTCCTTCCTTCCCTTCTCTTTTTGTGTGTGTGTGTCTATTATTCTCCCCCTCGGTTTTCTTCCACCCCGGGTTTTTAGGGGGTTGCATCTGCCACTTGGGTCGATCGGGTCACCATCTGCCCCCTCTCTCATGTATGGGGTGGAACATCTGCACTACTTTTTTTTTAAAAAACCTTCCCCCCCGTATATATGTACGTTAACGCTTGCGACCGTCTAGCCTGCAGCTGTAGCCATTTAAATCCATGTCAAAAGAATAAACTGCAATGCGTTGGATCACATTTGATCTAGGAGTAGGGTGGGGTGCAACAGTTTGTGAGGTACGACGAAAGAGCAAAGCATTCACCTGGAAAATACGTACATCATTCCACCGATCCCACGCTTCTTTTCTCCTAATTCTCCTTTTGATCTGTCTTGATTATTGTGTATAGAGTCTTTAATCAACGATTTATTTTTATTCAATTCAATAGCCATCTGCTTGTCTGGATGCCATGATGAACACGGTTTCTGCAACGATCCCAACGAATGCCTGTAAGTGAATTTTAAAATAACTTTTCATGAATTTGTAGGTGCAAAATTATTAATTTTTAATTAAAATTTGAATAGGTGCAAATTGGGATGGCAGGGAAAGTTGTGCGACCAGTGCATCCGCTATCCAGGTTGTTTGCACGGCTCCTGCCAGCAGCCGTGGCAGTGCTACTGCAACGAGGGTTGGGGCGGTTTGTTTTGCAATCAGGATCTCAACTACTGCACCAATCACAAGCCCTGCAAGAACGGCGGCACCTGCTTCAACACTGGCCAGGGCTCCTACACCTGCACCTGTCCGACCGAGTACACTGGAACCGATTGCGAACTGGTCAAAGATGATTGCACCGTCATCCCTTGTCTCAACGGCGGAACCTGTTCGGTAAGTTTTTAAAATTTAAAATTTCCATAAAATGGCGCCAAAATATTTGAACGTTTCTCTTCTCTCAAAAGGGCGAAACGAACGCGACTTGCAATTGCCCGACTGGATTTCATGGCCGCCGCTGCGAGACTTCTACCCAGCAAACGTGCTCCGACAATCCCTGCCTTCACGGTGCCACCTGTGTGGACACGACCGACAGGGGCTACATGTGCCTCTGCCCCGACGGCTTTGATGGCGCCAATTGCGGCCACCAGGTAAGGCAATCGCCCTTCTATATAATAGCGCACCGAACAATTTTTATTACATCTGGAACTGTAAGTTTTTAACCGCTTTTATTTTTATTATTTGATTTAAAGGTGGACGACTGCGCGGTGAATCGCTGCCAGAACGGCGGGTCTTGTGTAGACAAGGTCAACGGTTTCAAATGCATTTGCCCGGCTGGTTTTACGGGCCCACTGTGCCAGACGGACATTGACGACTGTCAAACGGATAATCCCTGTCTGAACGGCGGCTCGTGCGCCGACCTGGTCAATTCGTTCCGCTGCCTCTGCGTGCCCGGCTTTACCGGCTCGCTGTGCCAAACGAACGTGGACGATTGCCTGACTAAGCCGTGCTCCAACGGCGGTCAGTGTCACGATCTGATCAACGACTACCGCTGCACCTGCAAGCCGGGCTTTGCCGGCAAGGACTGCAGCAGCGAAGTGAACGAGTGCTCGGCCCGTCCGTGCCTCAACGGCGGCACTTGTCTGGACCGAATCAACGAGTACAAGTGCCTCTGCCCGCGCGGATATTCGGGACTGCGATGCGAACGCTCTGCTGCCCAGAAATTGAATGCCACCGTTCCGACGGTGCTGGGCAGCGCGTCTCGTCTCGGCAGCACAGCCTCGACTGACGCTTCGCTTTCTGTCGCCCAGATCGTCATGATCGCCACCATCTCGACGGCCGTCCCGCTCATCGCCATCGTCTCGTGTCTGGTCATCGTTTGCCTCAAGAAGCGACGCCAAAAGGAGCAGCTGCGATCGGACGAGGAGGCCCGGCGTCAAAACGAGCAGAATGTCGTCCACTCCATCAGCAAGAAGATGGACAAGATGGACAAGTGCTTGGAGGAGCACCGCATCATCAACACGCTGGATTTCCCGTCTCAATCGAAAGGCAAATCCATCAACGAGCCGGAATTATATGCTGTGGTGCCGGCCACTAAAGAAACGTCGTCTGCCCAGCAGCAGCAGCAGTACAAAATCCACCGAACGAGCAAAGCGCTCAACGTGGAAACGTTCAACGACAAGCTGGTCAACTCGTCGTCATCATCTTGTCAATCGAACAAGGAGGTGATGTCCAGTTGCGAGCCGACTTATGTCACACTGGATAAAAGACTTTCCGTCACTCCCACGTGTTCATCCTCGCCGAGGTAAATTTTTTAGTTTCTATTGTTTCTGACATTTCTTTGTGTGTGTGCGGGTTATTAGTTTTTCTGAATAAGAAATCACGCACTGGTGGTTGGTGGTTAAGGGGGGGAGAATGAAGCCTTTTGAATGCCCTGAAGCACTAGTTTTTATATACACCGAAAAAGTAAAAAGACACAAGACGACTGTTGAACCACAAACACCGGAAGCTCGTACTCTGCCGAGTTGTTTTTTCTTCTTACCCGCTCGCTCACACACAGGATGTGAAGTTGCCTGGAGCTCTTTTCCCGCTGGCGGCGGGCGGAGATTTTGATTTGATTTGATTTTCTTCTTCTTACGAGAAGCGCTCCTGGCTGGCGGCTATGAGAGACGCACAGAAATCCGGTGGTGGGGTTGTTACGTGAAAAAAACAAATGTAGCCTAGTGTGAGAAATTGCCTGCGGCATTTTGATTTCAAAAATCTAATTTTGCCTCTTTTTTATTATTTGTTTCTTTTTGCAGTGAGCACAAGCGACCGTTCCCGTTGCAGCACGAAGATGTCCTCGCAACGTCGGTCTGAAAGTCGTCGTCTGAATTGTTTTTTTTTCTCCCAACATGACGAAATATTTTGCCTAATTTTTTTTTTTCTATTTGAAAATAGTTGTTGATTTGAATTGTCTTTATTCTTATTTTTTGGCTCCGTTTTTCCCCCTTTTTTTACATATTTTTTGTATTTTCTGCACACAGTCCAAAGAGACCAAAATCATTTTTGATTTGTTTTCCCCCTCTGTAAAACTCCTCAATCCCTCCCCATACAAAAAAAAACCCACCTTTCTTCCTCAGACGAGATACGGGACATGATCCTCCGGATACTTGTTTACTATTACGAATACTATTAATTATTATTATTTTTTTTTGCTAGTTTTTTTTTTCTGTTCTCAACCTGTTCTGACACAATGTGTGATATATGTTTTATGTCGTGAATTTACAACTACACTTCAATGTTTCACCCATATTCACTCTCTCCACTCCGACATTGGCATATTACTTATAATTATCTATTTTTTTCCCCCACCCTAGAAAAAAATTGAGGATCTCAGGACAAACTTTAAAAAATATTTTTTTCTTTCTTTGATTTTGACGTTTTTTTTCCAAACTTTTTTTTTTTTTTGAAAATTTTCTTGCAAACTAAACGCTATTATATTATTATTATATTATCTGATGACGCCAGTCAAGTCCTCTCGACTCGGGTCATTTCTTTTTTTCTCCAGTACGTGCGTGTGTCCTAAATTTTTCTTTTTGTTGTGCTAAGTCATCTATTTCCCCCCCCCCCCCTTTCACCCCTTTCAAAAAAACAAACATCCGCTTGATTGCGATAACGAGTAAGCGAAAAAATAATGTTTCGGCTCTCAACTACAACTGCCAATCAAGAAATAATTAAAACATCTTGTTTAGCAGTTTAGTAAATTGAGACCGGCCGAATTTTCTAGCTCTCGTTTGCTATATATTGTAAAGTCAACGTGTCAGTCTTTCTATCAGAATGTATTTTTCTTGGTAATGTAAGTTTTTCTGTACATATCTACGAGTCACGGGTGTGCGTGAAAAAAAAATTTGAATTAAATAATATCAAAAAAGAATACAAAGATGCCACAATGTACGAAATTTTTGATTGGTCGATTTTTTTCTGAAATTTTCTGCATACTAAACGCTATTATATTATTATTACATTATCTGATGACGCCAGTCTCTCAACTCGGGTCATTTCTTTTTTTTTTCCAGTACGTGCGTGTGTGTTCTAAATGTTTCCTATTTGTTGTGCTAAGTCATCTTTAATTTTCCCCTTTCACCCCTTTAAAAATAGAAACATCCGCTTGATTGCTATAACGCGTAAGCGAAAAATATGTCGCCTAACTGTCAATCAAGAAATAATTTAAAAACATCCTGTTTAGCAGTTTAGTAATTGAGACCTGCCCGAATTTTGAGCTCTCGTTTGCTAAATATTGTAAAGTCAATGTGTCAGTCTTTCTATCAGAATGTACAAGTTTTTCTGTACATAACTACGAGTCGCGAGTGTGGATGAAAAAAAAATTGAATTAAATCATATCAAAAAGAATACAAAGATGCCACAATGTACGAAATTTTCTTGGTCAACATTTTATTTGATTATTGGTTGATTTTTGTTTCTTTTTCTTGTTTGTCAAGGAAATGGACAAGTCCAAGTCGCGGTGGAGGTCCCTCGGCATTTTTATCGGTACGATCCACTTGAGAGGCTACGACGAGAAATCCAGAAAGGTTTTTTCTCGAGTGCTCCTCCTCGGAGCAGACGGCCCAGGGTGGTCCAGCAGCGCAACACACAGCAGGAACGCTATGCGACGACGTTCAACGCTTCTATTGTTTTTTCTCTTCTTCAGTTCAGTTGTGTATTTTCTTCCTCCTCTGACATTCCAACAGTATCACATCTGAAAATCATATTCTGAAGAACGCGCATAACCCGTGTTCCCGAATGCGGAACCACGGAAATGTGGACACACAACCCCTCGGCCGTTGCTACGAGCTTCTCTTCTTACAAAGGCCGTGCCGATATCATTCAATCGTGTGTGTTGGACTTTTGGGGGCAAGTTGACCGAGGTGTATTTATTCAATTGCCAAGGTAAAATAGAGAAGAAAAAAGAAACACATTTGTTTCGTTAGTTTGGGGGCCCTGGACGACGACCACACGGAAGTCGGATGACCGCACCAGCCAGCCAGCCAGCCAGACGATGAGGCAATCGCCTCGGCGATAAAAGATCGATCGTTTCAATGAACCACTAATTTTCCGTCGTAACTTTACCCACGTCCGGTGAAGGTTTTTCTCTGGAAAACAATAAAAAGAGAAAAACAACATTGGTGGTGGGCACCTTGAACCGGCGTTTCTCTCTCCGTATTTCTATATACTTGACTGAGTATTATTTCGTAACCAAACAGCACAGAGGCTCTTGCACTGCACACCAATCAGTCAATAATTTCCACAGCCATGAATTCATACTTTCGAGGTTATAATAAAAACAAACTAAATTCGAAATATGCGCTTATTATTTGGATGTGTTGACTTTTTCGGCCAGTGAGTCACGCCGACAACGGCCGATATCAATTCCCGTCCAGTCATTCGGTGTAATGTACGAGAGCTCGAGAATGTTTCGTCTTTTTTTCCAGGGAGATCATTGCATCGGAGCGCGTCGTCTCCGACATAATAAAAAGTAAAAACTTCATAAAACGCGCTATGAAGTCTATACACACCAGTCTGCCTGAGAGAGAGAGACACACAGTGTATACAGCTCTCTTTTGTTATGTCCTTGAATTACAACTGCTGGATGGATCAGCATATAATAAAGAACTACTGGCCCAGGCGGGTAGGAAAAACGGGCACAGCCCAAGTGCACAGCTCACGAATTTAGAAAAGAAAAAAGGCAGTCTCAGTCAGTCTACAAGGAAACGCCGTGTGGCGTGTCCGTTCCACCTGGTTTATCAAGCAACGTACAGATATATAATGCAGCCCCCCACTCGAGTTATCTCCCTAGACTCTGCTCTGCTCTGCTCCGCCAATGGACGTTACCAACATTCCACTTTTCTTTCTATTTTCAAAGTCGCCCACCAAAATCATCGTCCTCTCTCTCGAGCTGCTACAAGTTTTGTTTCGCTTTACTGACTTCGCCAGATCCCCACCAAAACGAAAGATCGAATCGGTTATATTCCACATTTATTTTGTGCCCCCCATATACTATATTCTATCCTCAGTCCAGGATAGAGTCAACATTCCTGATATTAAATGGGCATCCGTCGGAAATCAAATCAATGGCCGTATATATACGTTTGTTTCAATAACTTGTGACCTTTTCTGATCTGTGAATGGACAAGTGAGACGAGAAGCTACCTACCTAATCAAGTGGAACACATCTGTGATCCAGCGAGTGCCACACTTCAAAGCGGAACTCAATATTATCCCTGGACATCTCTAATATTTTTTCTCGCATTTTTCTCGATAATATAAATCTATAAACAGCAGCCAGCAGCTACTGGACAACTACTAAAGCCAATAAAAAAAGAAAAAAAAAAAAAACCTGGAAACCTGGAAAGAGTTTTATTTTCTAACCCGTAAAAAAAAACCCTCCAAATGACGAGTCTTGTCAAAAAAGTGAGCGTGACGGCTCACTCTCTATCCTCAGCATGTCAGCAGCAGGTTAAACGAGTCACAAAAATACCTTTCCAATATATAGAGGAAAAGGTTGGTGTGTCCATATAAACGCCTAGCTGCTACTGGAACACATCTTCTTCTTCTTCAGGGAGCGATGCTGGCGCTTGTTCATCTCTGTGTATCTTTTTTTCTTTCCTCCCCTATAGACCCCATCGGATAGGCCACTTGCCACCGTCTATATATGAATTTACTTACTGCTTTTCTTTCTTTCTTTCTTTCGCTACAGGTAAAACGGGCAGGAAACAGGAGGCAGGGAAGAAAAAAAAGAAGCCATTGACTTGTAACTTCGTTACGGTCGATTATCCTTCTAGGAAAACTTTCCAGTTGTAACCTTCTTCTTCTTGTTTAATAGGTTTCTTTTTTGGGGTTCTTCTTCTTGTTTTCTTTTGGGGAAAAACTGGCAAAAGAATAAGATTTTTCTCTCTCGTTTTTGGCCTAAACTATAGTCTGTTAAGCTCTCTGGTCTCTCCTAGCTCTGTTGTCCATTTCTATAGTTTATTGGGACTGTCATCAGCTTCTTAGTAGCTACCTGTCTTGGGAAGCGTGAGAAACAATTCATGGACCCCCTCTTTTTTCAGATATACTCTCATTTCTATCATTGCAAATCGCGTGAAATGTATACAAGACATCGCACCTTGGTGACAGTATAGCTAGATATACTCTTCGCGTGCTAGTATTTATATCTACCGGTTCCGTGTACATGTCAAATGATTGCACGAATAATAAGAAATTGTTTCCAGTTTCGACGGAATAAGGTTCCATAAATGTCGCGTTTTGTTCCGTGTCAATTTCGAATCTACTTAGTAGATTGTGGAGGAGGGACGTTATACAAATCTCCACACCGGTATTAACGCTATACGTGTGCAAAGGTTGAGCGAGACGATATTATACTCAAAACTGGAAAAAGTCAAAAAGAGGACAAGAGCTGAAAGGTCGGATACAGACATCAAAACGCAGTAAAGAAGCCATCGAGCTACTGTAAGGTCATATCTGAAAGAAGAAGAAGAAGAAAAGTCTAAAAAAGCAATCTGGTTCAGTCGTTCAGGTGAGGGTTATAGGAGGGCAAGACAAAGAGGAGCTATACACAAAAAGGAGGAGTGTGCCGAAAGGACGACGAGGGTTTGTGTCGCCGAAAAAGGAAAAAAAAAACTTCTTCTTCTTCTTTTTAAAACTTACAGCAAAGTTTTATGATACCCAGAAAGACAGGGGCAGCAGATACTGCACATGAATATAATTTTACTGGTTTCGGGGGACAATTTCTTGTAGAGAGATATCCCAGTTTTGACTGCTCATTCAAACTATTTGCCGCGGGTTTAACTGTGGAAAATAACCATCTAACGGGAAGGTAAACTACTTTCTCGTTCCATCTCTTTCTCTCTTTATATATACGTACTACATACATGTGCGTTAGAATCCACATCACCGAGTCTGCTGGCTCTCAGCTTTGGAGGATTCCGATCCGGAAGATTTACCAGTGATTTAAACTATTTCACAGTTAAATCAGATTAGGCTGATTTTTTTCATTTCCTTTTGGGAGTCACGCATATCATTCGAACGCTCTCACAAGTGGAATAAGTGCTGGGCTCTTCCTCCCTCTTCTCCACTATACTATATAACGTCGTCATTATTATACCTTTGGAAAGACTCGATTTCCATCTTTTGTCTGAGAAGATGCATAGCTCGAAAATGAACGAGAACAGAGCGGGAAACGGCTGAATGCACACCAGTCATTCATGCCTATGTATATAGTTGATATCTTCTTCGGGATATAGATAACTATCTTCCGCTTCTTCCGCCCAAGACCTCCGCTAAGTTGAAAAAAAAATATCCATTGAAAATCCAAGAAAAGTGCTCATGATAAACCGTCATCCGATCGTTCGAGCACATAGTTTTCAAGTTAAAAATGAAAACGAATTGAGTTTAGATGTCTGGTATGGACGAGAGTATTACAATGTTATTGGAATTTAAATTCATTCGTTACATTACTTTATTTTTCATGAAAACTACATAGTAAACTAGCGTGTTTCCCTATATAAGAATATACAATAAATTTAAATTATAAAGGGGATATTTCTTCTAATAGCAACTTAATTTCACAATGTGATACCGGTAAGTTAGCTGAGTTGTCGTTTAAAAAAATGTAATTCATGGTTTGATAAACATTTCAAACGACCAAACTTCAACAATAAAAATGATGACCATTATGTCGTAATACGTCCGCATCAAGGTTATACCATTAGCTGTTGAGGTAAGAAAAATACCAGGATGTCAGACAAGTACCTTTTATTTGACGGCTTTTCCGTCAAATACATTAAACATTATCTTCACGTCTTACATTTAGTAAGATGGTATATAATGCTTGAAATCGGCTTGATCAACAGATTTGATGGTTTGAAGCGCATTTTACACTATAAAACAAGGTCATTTTTCGGTACTGATAAAATAAAACAGTTCCATTTTCCGTCTTCCAATCAAAAAGTGAAACCGATAAATAAATGCGAGACGGCCATACTCATAAGGCAGACGTGACGTGCTGGCCTGAGGTATAAAACGATATACAATAAGAGTGGGACCGGTATGATAAATTCTGATCGGATTATGACAAGAGATAAAATATAACTTTAATTGCAGAGGGGGATGCATACATATATTTATGAAGGATCGCGCGCGCTTTCACTGAGCTCTATGACCATATCAAGTTATAAATGTTTTAAGAGAAAAATGGTCTAGACTCATTTTTTCGGAAAGTATAGGTAGCACACAATATATAGGTAGAGAGTCGGCCCGTACTGATGCGGAGTTTAGGTGCTGAATTCGACGGAACATCTTTTTAAAAAATGTTGACCGTCAGGTATATCTGTCAGTCGCATCGGACCGTCTTTTTTTTTTTAAATTTTATATGATGTTTTACAACTGACCAAAAGGACGCAGAGAGGGGAACCCAAAACTTTCGAACACCATTTATTCAGCCCCGGCGAGTATAGAGAGCATCGTCTATGCTGTGTGACCTGGAGACGAAGGTCTCTTCTCTTATTATTGCCGTTGCATATCCTCCTGAGTTGAGATGTATGTACGTTGGAGGAGAAGAGAGAAGCCGATCAAGGGTCTAATCAACACTCACGGCTCGCTTGTCGAGCACCGAGTAACGGGCCGACCTATCTATATGGTAGTACGTTCTGCGTATAGCGCAGCTCAGCTTTGACAAAGCTGTAGAGCTGCAAACAGATAGGCATCTCTATAGTCGACGACCCTTCTTGAAAAGTTGATATCTGACCTGCTGCCTTTTGTTATTGACCTGATCACTTCCAATAGGCTCGGCAAGCGGCGGCATTAGCGCCTACTCATAAGTCACCTTGTCGTGCCGCCATCAATATTATTCCCCCCTCTCTTTTTGGCCATGAAAACCTATCTGATGTCTGAATATAATGACTTCAATTTCTTTAGATTCAGGTCTCCTTTCACTTACACCCAAAAAATGTCGTTTTCCTCCAAAAGGGCAGTTATGCTATATCCCCTCGTAATACATCTAAAAGTCACGTCAGTCGGAATGTCATCTAACTTCATTCATAGTCATTCTACGAAGCAAGATTTTTTAACTTACAAAATTGTTTAACACGAATTATAAAGGTTGCCATCGTTAAGTACAATATGTTTTTTTTATTATTCGTGTTTTTGAAGGGACACCTGAGATAAACGAATGAATAGTAGAGTACCCTTTAACAAGGGCACTGTAGTTCAAGTTAGAATAATTATTACAATTCTTCCTGACTGTTTAGTATTTAAGAGCCGTTTCCGTATTTCTTTATTGCGAAAGCAAATCAAAAGTTTGTTTGTTTGCTTGAGCAAAGTTTTAGTTTATTAATTAAGTAAAAGCGCTCAACCGCGAGCCGCTCACATCTCTGATCTCTGGTCCCTAAACTGGCAACGCTCAAGGGTTCCCTATTTTGAATAGTGGCAGCACTGGCCAGTGTAGTCACAACAACTCTAGGACTGACAAATACAAATTTCTCACAGCTTCGTTCTTCATTCCGTTATAATTTTCAATCAGTCTTTCTCTTTTCTCGACTAAAAAAAAAATCGTCAGTGTTTCTCGACACTTGTTTCATCGCCAGGTGTGGGTCGTGGTGACTTAAAGCTAATGCATCGGTCATATTGAACCAAGTCAAAAGAAGGCGGTGCAAAAATTCAATTAAAGGCCGAATTCCACGAAATACCAATGGTAAGACTGAATTCAAGTTTGTGAAACACTAATAACTGTATCCTGCTTTTTCTCTATTAGTCAACTTCAGGGTGAGTAACAGATTTGGTTACTGGATTCATGGATTGTTGCCAAAACCTTCTTGGCTGATCAGTTGGCTGCAATATGCATCACCTAAACAGTGAAAATGACAAAGTTGAGGTAGAACAAGCTGTGCCGCCAACGAGTTCATCCAGCAATGGTAACCATTCCCACCAAGAAGGAGTTGAGAGAGTCCTTTATATTTTGTGATGACCCGGGGACATCCAAAAAACAAAAGAAACAGTAAGTCAGTAAGGTTCCCTATAAGTTTTCTGTTTCCTTGAAATTGTGTTGCACATGCTTATTATTTCTTATTTGAATTACAGTCAGAACTCATCTGAATCAAAAATGTCCCTGCTGTGGACTTATTTCCAGAGCCAGAAGTTCTTGAATCTAGTTCAAGAGAAGAAATAGTTAAAACAAATGGTTTGTTTTAGATGTTAATAACAAAGGAAAATTCCAATTTTGGAGTCTAGTTAAATTAATTCTTTCAGTGAAACAGTCTTGTTGAAACATAGACAGAGGGGCTGTTAGAATGTGAGCAAAGGAATCTGGAAGAGAAAATCCAATTCGAAAAAGGGCAAAAGTGGCAACGTACTGAAAGGAGATATTAGAGCGCGAAAAATTTTAATTCAACGAGTTGGAGCGATTTAAACGACAGCAGTGGATCGAGAAGGAGAAGATCAAGGCAGAGAGCGTCGACAAACAAGGTAATTTATTACTTATTATTCGTTTGTCATTTATTGTTATTTTTAAATTACTCTCAGTCTTAGACTACTATTTCATTGTTTCGGAAATCCTCCCACGGTATCCTTCCGTGTTTTGCAAATGAGTCCTGACCACGTTTCCGGATCCACAAGATTGGTTTTCAGCTAGACTTTATAGTTCTGTTCGTACCACGTCATGTCCACGGTGGGATCCAACGTTGGCTTAGGTGACCGTGACGAAAACATTCTTTTTGATGCAGTGTGTGGCGATGCAGTCCACGTTGCTTGTTTAACAAAGGTTGTTTTCAAGACTTATTTTCTCTCAACTTAGCTTGACATTTTTTTCTTTACTTTTGTAAATCAGGTCTTTCATTTGAATGGCCCGAACAAGGTCCTTTTCGTTTTATTCATTATATGATACAAACCATGAGAGATATTGGAATCGAAGGGTCACTCAGAAAGTGCTGCGAAGTGACGCTACGCGTACTTAGACAAGAGGTTGACACCCTTAATTCTTAGTTTGCTGAAGCCGTTTGCTCATGATCCACTTGTAGAATGATCAAAGAAAACAGTGAACAAAGGACGCTTCGATCTTCCGGAGATTAAAAACGAACAGGTGTGAAATGCTTTTATATTTCCTTCGTCTTTTGCGTTCTATTTTAATTGACTTACGTCCTTATTTCAGGCAATGGAACACGTCGAGAACATTGAAATGAGATTACGAGGTTATTTACGACAACCAAATTCGACGAATGAAATGACACACCGTCTGTCTTTTGAAGGACAAGTAAATTAGCTGATTGCGGAAGCTACCAGAATGGATAATCTTTGCCAAATGTAAGTTATTACCTACATATTGTTAAATAAGTTAATCACATCAATGCGTCTTTCAGGTCGGATGGGCAGCCTACATGTGATCGAGAGCAAATTATTCCCTTTTGACTTGCCGTCAAACTCAAATTTGCCCAATAGTTCAAATACGTTCATATCTTTCATTTTTTAATTTTAAGAATAAAGAAATTCATTGCATTTTCTGTCTGCAATCATCTTTTTATTATCCTCCAATTTATTTCGGAGACATGTCTTTTTTTTTAAATTTCTCTCTTCATTATAGTAAACTAAATTGTGGGCGATTGTAGGTGTCAGAAAATTACTTGAGTTTACATTACACGACTGGTAAATCATGGTTCATGGATCAAGGCAGAGCTCGGAGTCTATAGCTCTGATCAAGGTGTGTTTTTTCAACATTATTGATTGGCTTGAATGTTTGCACAATTTTGCATTGGAGCTTATTGACGAGTTAACCCTCTTCCGCAATTACGGTTTGCGATTTTTTACTATAAACTCGATTTGCTAATCGCAAATCGCTACGTTTCCATTTTGATATTTCAAATTAGAGCCACTGCAAATTTAGCATTTGGCTTTTTGTTGCTCAACTGTTTTAAACTACTAAGCATGGTGAATGTTCACGTGTTTACGTGTTAGGTTTGTTTGGATTGAAATACCGATTTACCGGTTTCGGTATGTTGTAAAAAAATAATATTGTGCACTTAAAGTCTCATGGGAATTTAAGCACCGTTTAGCCATTTTTATTGTAGGTTTGTGCTCAATCAGCTGTTCTAGCAGAAAGAGCAGTCAAAGAGTTCCAGACTTTCAGTTCATTTCATTCATTATTTCATTGTATGTTCAAGTTAGGTTAGGTGCACAGGTCTGCTGTTGTAATGCGGTGCTTCATCATATCTTTATCCTTATCAGAGTGATTTGATTTAGAGTTTTTGTAAAGTTTTTTCTACTATTTTGTGGTAAGAAAGTGTAGAGAAAAACACATCAGCATCACCTTCTTAGCACAGATCAAAATTAATCATAATAGTTTTACTTTTTAGACTATGGTCTCAGGATGAGTAGTCTTCAACTAAACCAGTTGATTGTGATGGTAGTATTAACAAGTGTAAGAAAATGTCTGAAATGATACTGCATTGAAACCCATAGTAAAATTTCTTCCCCTCATTCATTTCGTTTGGAAAATTTATTAATTTTGTTGTTACCAAGTCTATGCCTACCTTGTGCAGTATCCGGTGTACTTGAACTGTTTTGTGCAAATTGCTTCATATTGTAGATCTTCGATTTAATTTGAAGAATTTCATTTTAAACTCTAATTTAATTTCTCTCTTAGCAACTATTTCTTCTATTTGGTGACAATTTAAAACATCTGAGAAAATTCTAAAATTTACTATTATTTTAGGCCCGAAAATGTCCAAAAGCAGAGGAGACACCATTTTAGGAAAGATCGTCAACAAGAAAGAGTGTCTTCCTAAACTCGCTCGTAAAAAATATCCCGAACAAACATCATGTTCAACATCCACAAAAACTTCACCAATTGAAAAACGCGAGCCGCAAGGTAATGTACTCACAACAAGAGCCTCCGTTTCCATCCAAGCCGTTGAATTATTTCAGAACGAAATTATTCTATCATTGTGATTGTGATTATTCAAATAATCTTGCAATCCCGACCATATATCTTGGTTGTATAAGTTTAGCGAAGTCCGAAGAACTAATGCTCTTCATTTCATTCAAATTTATACAAAAGAGTACTAACCAAAATGTTTTTAATGATTTTTTTTTGTTTGATGTTTATTTCTAAAACTAAATTAAATGTACTATTTTTTTTAAAAGGCCAGGAGGCAAAGACAAACAATCCCATTAGCGATAATGACTGGAAACGCAACTTGTATGTGAGAGGTTTATCCACGAGTACTCGTCCACAAGATTTGCAAAAGCATCTGTTAAAGGTTGGCAATAAGCCAATAATGTCATATAAGATTAGTAAATTTCTTTCTATGGGCTTTCATGTTTTCTGTTTCAGGTTACAGGGGCCGAAACAGTCGCTTGTTCTCTGATTCCTGGTGAGCCATATTATTTCAAAATTACCATGGCTACAAGCAAAGACGCGTCCAAATGTATCAGGCTCCTCAACGACACTAAGCTATTTGGAAGGAAAATCAGAGTTGAACGTAAGGAGCGGGCACTAATTGGAGATAACGCCCGAAGTCGGTCTAATTCATTCGACAAGGAGTTGAAAGAACTCAATCTCCTGGTTAACAAAAATGACTCAAAGGCCAATGGAACAAAGCTAAGAAATCGGAGACGATCCAGATCGCATGACAGAGAGCTTAAAAGTTCCGGGACTGACAGAAACCAAAAGATTATGTCGATGTCAAATGAAACGAAGATGCGCAGCAAGTCCCGTGAAAGAAATCGCGAGCGGAGTAGATCTCCTGTGAAAAGAAGACATCGAAGAATGCCGTCTATTTATTGGGATATTCCTCCTTTCGGTTATGAATACATGACGCCCATGCAATACAAAGCGATGAGAGGTATTTACATAAAATTTCATGTATTGGAAGAACTAAAATGACCGAAACCGTGTTTGTGAAAATTTTAGCTCAAGTTCTTACTATACAAATGCAAGGCGAATTATTCGTGGATAACACTATAAGTACTGCTTCGGTTGAAATGGAAGACACAAGTACGTAGGCCTACATGATGAAATAATTTAAGACAAAGACGGTTTCAATTAATTCTTCTTTTTTTTGTTATTGAATTTTTACTTTTTATATTACTCTTGTTGTAAGTTTTTATATTAACTATTGTAGGTTACATTGTTCCAGAGGGTTGTATCGTACACAAACTGTTCATTGGTGGCCTGCTCAGTCACTTAAACCAAGATTACGTAAGTTTGATCTACAATAGATTTTCAAATTTTACGGACAAAAAATTGAAATTTCGAATTTAGGAGTTTAGTTGAATGAATTATTTTAGTGAAACGGTCTTGTTGAAATGTAGGTAGAAGAACTGTTAGAATGTGAGCGAAGGCAACTGGAGGAGAAAATCCAATTCGAAAAAGAACGAGAGTGGCAACGTATTGAAAGGGAGACATTAGAGCGCGAGAAAATTGAATTGCAACGAGAGCGGGAGCGATTTGAACGAGAACAGCGGATCGAAAAGGAGAAGATAAAAGCAGAGAGAGAAGAGCTTAAGCGTCGACAAGCAAGGTAATTTTTTCAACCTCTTAAATACGACGTAATTTGTTTTGAGATATCTTTTTCAACAAGTGTTATGTATTTTAGGTCGATTGCTAAGAAAGAAAATTTAATTTGCGCATCCAAGACGACAACCCAAGGACCAATGCCGATGATGACTCCAGTCATTGAAAAACCTTCAGTTCCAATAATAGTACGGTCCGTTGGTTTGCAAGTGCAATTAATATCTAGTTCCGAACCTTCAGAAAAAAAAGAACACTAGTATAGCCCATTGTTAATAGTAGTAGAACCAAAATTCTGGTCTAAATAAATGACTGATAATTTATTTTTTCTCAACAACATTTCAGGCTCCCTCTTCAGTTTAG
Organism: Daphnia pulicaria; assembly: GCF_021234035.1. NCBI lineage: Eukaryota > Metazoa > Arthropoda > Branchiopoda > Diplostraca > Daphniidae > Daphnia > Daphnia pulicaria. Next base: position 10,160,354 of record NC_060920.1, read on the forward strand.
AAGCAAATTGAAAAGAAAAAAAAATGCCAAAGCTATTACACCAAACGGTCATCGAGAGTTTAAACTCAAGTTTAATGACTCTCGGTCTAATTGGCAGCGATGTGTGGTACTCACCTTTTTATTAGATATTTCGCGTAGACAAATACGCATGTCCACCTCGGGACTTCATTCCCCTAAAAAATGATTTCATTGTGTATAATTCCAATATTGTCTAATATCTCTGTTAAGTGTTAACCAAGAATGAAATACAATACAGGTGTAGTCGTGTGAGCTGTGAGAACTCAATATTCGCAACTTTGGACCACATCTTGATTTATTTTCTACTTATTCTTTTTCATAATGATTCACAGACTAACCTTTACAAATACTACATTTTTTGACTGACGAATATTGCAAATCTTCTCTGTCCTCAAAATGTGAAATATTTCAAGTGCTTCAAGAAAGTTTTTAGTGTTTCACAACTAAAAGGTCATATGGTTCAATATCACGAAGCTTGATTGAACGGAACCATCGACATCGTACGCCTGATTATTTCCGTTTATTATCCGATGACAGTTTTTCTGTTTCATAATTTATTTATTTTTTGTTCTTTAGCCTTTACAAAGAATACAGATTTTTATTTTGAAAAGAACCGCCAAATACTCTTGTGTAGTGTGAAATTTTAAAATTGTTCACAAGGTGGCGTGGAAAGGGAAATGCCTAGCGGCAAGCGGCTAATCTTCATAAGAGCAGAAGCCGCAAGTATTTCTCTGGTAGTTTTTCAGAACTTGCCTGTCTGTCAGAAAATAACCTTCTGTAGCTGAAGACGAAGTAAATTTTTTCCAGTTATTTCTTAATTTTAAAGATATCGACATGAAGTGCACATTAGTAGCATTAATAGGACTTTGCTGTTTTGTGTATACCAATGTAAGCAAAATTTAATTTTTTATTACTTTGTTTTAGCAAATTTTATTTTACTTTATTCTTACATCTCTGTATTTCTCTTTGTTTGTTTCAGGCCACATTTTTTACTGTAACAGACCAAGTGTTTTTTGACATCACTGTTGGAAATGAAAAAGCTGGACGCATTGTGATTGGGCTCTTTGGTCAAGATGTCCCTAAAACAGTTGATAACTTTAAAACTCTTGCCACAACTGGAGTTTCTGGAAAGACATACTCTGGTTCTCATTTTCATAGGGTTATTCGGAACTTTATGATTCAAGGCAAGTTCTTATTTAATTGATTTAACACAACAATTCAAATTTCCTACTAGAATTAATATGAAGTAATGCAAGAAATCTAAATTTACTTGTAAGGATTCTAAAATCATTATGATTGTAGTACCTGCTGTTCAAATGTTGTATGGTTTCCCTTGTGGCTGACTTTACATTGTTTGTACTTTTCCCTGAAGGTGGAGATGTCATCTCTGGAAATGGGTTGGGTTCAATCAGCAAATTTGGAGATTCTTTCCCAGATGAAAACTTCAAGGCCAAGCATGGAGCTGCAGGCTTTTTGAGCATGGCCAATTCTGGTGAGTCTCTTGTTTTTTTTTCTGTGTTTAATTTACTAGTTATCTTAAACTAAACTGCAACTAGCTAAAAATTCTGATCATAAATCTATGCAGGGCAAGACACAAATGGATCTCAATTCTTTATTACATTGATTCCTACTCCATGGTTGGATGGGAAACATGTTGTCTTTGGAAAGGTAATTGACCTTGCAGAACACTGTTGAAGATATATAATAATTCATATTATGCCTTACACTGCCTTAGGTTATTGAGGGAATGGAAGTTCTTATGAGCATTGGAGCTACAAAGACTGATAACGGAGACAAACCCCTTAAGCGAGTAGTGATCGAAAAAAGCGGAATTGTGCCTCTGGCCAGTACCTTCCAAGTGTCCGATGACCCACACGAGTAACCAAAAGATGCTGAGCTGTTGAAAAGTTTAGCCGTCCATTTTATGTTGCGATTCTAAGACTCCACTCCATTTTATGTTTTGGTTCCAATCAGTAGTTTTTAGAGCTCTTAATACAAAACCCAATCATGACCAATTTGGTAGTTATAGACGCGTTATTTCGTCAGCCTCGCTTGCTATTGAAATCGGGTAGCTTGATCTCATATCTTGGAAACTTACTGATCATTTCTTTTTATTCTACAGCTGGTGGTCGTGGATCAAAGCAGTGTCACTACCTTTGTCGCTGTCTGTGGCCATCATCGGAATTCTTCAATATTTCAATAGTCAAATTAAGGTTTCTGATTAATCAAGAATTGTGGGTCTTTTTTTCCGTAGGTAGACTTCATAGCCTTGAATTTGAATTAATACACAAAAGCTATTACGAATTTAGTAATTTACGAGTTAAAAATCTGCTAATAATCAAGTCTGCATGCAAATGATAATTAAATCTGGATTATTACATATTATCAGCATCTATGGTTCGATGCATGCAAAATTTATATCGAGTGCATGTCGAGTGTTTTTCAGATCTTTTCATTCAAAAATTGTGAATTGGCAATGTTGAAGCTCTTTCCAAGACGACAATGTTTTATCCACAGCTCTTTCTTCGTGTGATTTTGTACAGTGGCTGTTAGCCTGTTATGCAGCAGAAGAATGACTTGTTATGGAGTAAATTGACAATTTGAAGCCTTCTACATGGTTTTCAAGTCTCTTTTAGGAAAAAAACTAAACAATGGTTAAAAAACGTAACAAGGATTTTATTTTAGATGTGTTAATAACTTAATATCTACGTATTTTTTTATATAACTGATTCAAACGAACAGATTGGAGAGAAAACGAGCGAACACACTAAACACGCAATTTAAAAAAATTCGAATAGAAAAACAGGTCGCGGCCGCTAGAAGGAGCTGCGAGCTGCGACTACAAGCAGACAACAATCGAAACTCAAAAGTAGTTTAGGCGGCTAGGCGCCGTTTACAAGCACGTTGGACAAGTTCTTGAGTCACAACTCACAAGAAAAAAATTGCAAGGATTTGAAAGTGAAATCTATGGATTCGACGATTGCGTGATATTGAGTTGAGCCTTTGATTATTAGTAACGAATTGCAATTGACCATTGAATGGACATTGGAGAATGTGAACTGAACGTTTCCTTAACTGACTAGTAACTACAGTTGTGAGTGTTTTATCGTCATGGTAGCGTGTTATCCCCATTGTTGAAGCTCACTAGGATTCCATACTGTCATAAACTGGTAACAATTTGTTAATTATAGAATCAAAATTATCTTAAATCTCACACACAGTACCTTACAATTTTCTAAATATTCTTTTTCAGATTTGTTGCTGTAGACGTTGAACCACAACTGACACTCCAAGATCTCTTTGCTTCACTGTTGAACAATTTCTAATTAAGTCTATAGTGACTGTGTGATTTTACCATTCCTCCATGATTTTACAAGCTAGATTTAGCCATTTAGGCCTACACAATGATTTTATACATCAAATAAATCATATCCGTATTTTGGTGGTAATTTGAATTTGTTTATTAGGTTTATCAGCCAGGTGAAGCCTGAGCTTTGTCATTGCTGTCTAAAAATATGCATGGTTTGGTTTCATCCGGCTGGTCACACAGGTCACAGATGTGCACACCAAAGTAAACTAATGCAATTGAAACCAATTGCATTAGTAATGGTTTCTGGTATTATCCTGCAGCATCATAGTTGTTACCAGGCAGAAACACTTAACATCAAAAGTAATTATGTTTATCAAAATTCCTACAATAATGCTGTAAATTATTTTAATTATTTTATGTGAGTTATGCACTTGCATTAGTAAACGAAATGCCATTATTTTCGGAACAACTTTCGTCTGATGAATGGAGAAAATTAAATTCTTCTTGCCTTTCTTGGTTACTCGCGAGTCGCGACTTTCATGTTAATTGTCCTCTGTTCTACATCTAAACGTTCCACAGCATGTGTCATATTAAACGAGTTTGTATTGAAAACAACCCAATAGGTGCCTTTGTAATAAGTAGTACCGTGAATTGTCGCTTTGTTTGATGGTTTGACCAACTTAGGAATTTTTACGAATCCGTGCATTGTAGTAGTACTAATATAATAGTGCTGTTTTGGTAATCAATAATTTTTTTTATTAACTTAACAGCCTCTGCTGAGTATGAGCTGCAGCCAGTTGGTGAAAGGTGTGAACAAGACGCCGTTGCATTCAGTTTGTGGTTCTGCTATTATTATCCTTGAATGTGTTGGTTATTCTGACCAATTTAAGCATCCCACACAGAAACCAGAAACAATTCACAAAAAAGTAATTATGTGTTGATCAATTTCTAATGGAGAAAGCTATAGATTAAGTATAATGGGAGACCATTCATTAGAAAAGGCTAATAATTCATTATATTTAGGCAGCAGCGACTGCTATCATGCTATGTAGAACTCGACGAAGTAGTTGCTAAAGAGGAATTTCAAACGATCGTTAAAGTTGAGAAAGAAGAAAATAACGGCTCGATACCACCAAATCAAAGAAGGACAAAAGCAGAGAGACGCCGCAAATGTTACTTCTTACTTGTCGCACAAGTCCTGGTGTTAGTGTCGCGTTTTGATGTCAGGTTACCGACTTCGCAATCAGATTCTTTGCCATTTGCAATCGGAATGATCAGTTTAGGTAAGTCAACGTTTACTAGACATTTCCATGTAAACTTTCGCTCTACCACAAATGTCGCACTGCCCAATGTCGGATGTTACGTTTGCTTCTGTGTTTGTACTTCTTTTTTTTTCAGTCGAGTTTTACGTTGCAAATTTAGCCACGGTTTGATTTTGAAAAGTGGTGAGGTATTTCTACGCCATTCGACCGAGCTTAATCGAAACTGAACAATTCTAAGGCATGTAAGTGAATCGTTAGAGTTTGACTTTTCGAAAGATCCATTTTTTAATCTACTTCAATTTATTTTGTGAAAGCATGCCGAAGATCTTATGCCTTTCTCCACGTGATTGCTGCCGTGTCATGAAGATGCTGAAGATGCTTCTTTGAGAGGGTCTCTACTATATTGCAAGATAAAAATGTGATGAGAACAGGAAATCTGAGTTGTTTGTATAATGTACTTTTAAGATAAATCAAGTAGGTTAGTATATTGCTTACATTTTAGTCTACGTATGTGTGCTAAAGAGTCGTACACTCGTACGTTACTTTAGAATGTTTAAAATGAAATTTAGGTATATTTTCAACATGTTCAAACTGATGCAGTGTTTATTTATCATTTTTCAATTACCATTTTAGAGTTCAAGCTGCAGACGTGCCGGCCCTTCACGCTTGAAGGTCACGGTGAACATTACGTGTAAAACTGTCAATGCGGTGGTGTAAAGGTTGGGTGAGATAGGTACGTGTTTCATAATTATCAAACAGGTATAATAGCCGCAAGGCTCAGCCATTTGGTATTCATTTTGATATTTGTTGTTGTAGACCCATCCCCCGCAACGCCAACCTTAAGAAGAAAAGGCCAGTTTGCATTTTCTTCACGCTTGAAGGTCACGGAGATCATTACATAAAACGAATCATGCAACGGCGGAGAGGTTGGGTGAGAAAGGTACGTGTTTCATCATTTTCAAGCAGGTACAATAGCTGCAAGGCTTAAGAGGTGAGGGTGATAAAAAAAATCGTATAAAAAGGAGAGAGAAAAGGCCAGAGACATCAGTCGAGTGAGAATCTCCGACACGGCAACAACTGCTGTGCCCTGTCTGTCACCATCTGCCTTCTTCACCGTATTGCCAGTTCCCATCCATGAGTAAATATTCAGTTTTTTTTTTACATTGAGATTGGTATCAATCCTACTTTTTTCTTGATGTATGAATGTATTTAATATTTATGTATGAATTTGTTTACTGTCTAGTTAATAAGGCGTCGTATGCTGTTGGGTGTTGTATCGTTGATGGCTGGGTCGACCACTGGTGTACCGATGTCTCCTGGGTATGGCGGATACCAAACCGCAACGCCACCGCCTTACTACCCAAAAGCAACTTACGCAACGACCAGTTACTGCACCAAGGTCTACAAGTACTACACTACTAAGGCACCGGAGTTGTATACCACAACTTACGCTGCCCCGAGACACTACACTGACGTCCTGAAGTATTACTCTGCCCCGAGTTACTACACCACCAAGGCGACGGAGCACGACTACGCATGCTGCCCCATCCTACTACACCGAGGCTTCCAAGTATTACTCTATTCTCAGCTGCTTATTGCACCGATTTTCCTAAATACTATTCTGTTCCCAGCTGCTACACCGAGGTTCCCGCTGATTACTCCACCAAAACGGTCGAATACTACACCGAAGCGGTTAAGTACTACTCTGCCCCGATTCACACAACCATAACTGATGCGGCCAAGTATTACGCAGTTCAGACTTACTGCACAGAAGCTACTCTTTCGTGCTACGTTGAACAGAAATACTACACTGGTGCTCCAGTCTACTACACCACGACCTACGCTACACCGCAGCCCCCAAGTACTACACCGAAAAAGCCGCCTATTACACAACAACGTATGCTGCTTAGTTTACTACACCGTATTGCATCACTAAGGCACCGGAATTCTACACGTCTATGTATGCTGCCCCTTCCTACTACACCGAGGCGCCGCATTACTATAACACTGAAGCGCTTAAGTACTACACTACTACCTACGCTGCCCCGAGCTACTACACCTACGTCCCGAAGTATTGCTGTGCGTAAAAGGAGTCGTAAAAAAAAAAGAAGTCGTGCCCGAACTACAGTGCCCTATATGTCACCAACTGCATTCCTCATCTTGTAACCGATTCGTTATTATGGGTAAATATTTTTATTTTTTCATTGAGTTGTGTATCAATTCTTTTTTTTTTTTCTTTTCTATTTGTTAATATGCCTGTTAATATTTAATATTAGTGTTTAAATTTATTTACTGTTTAGACATCTATGGCGTCGTGCTCCTATTGTGTCTATTGTTCGTTGATTGGTGGGTCGACCGCTGGTGTAGCGATGCCTCCTTGGTAAGGCGGAAACCAAACCGCAACGCCGGTTTCTTCCTACACAACTTACGCAACGACCAGTTCCTGCACCGAGGTCTTCAAGTACTACACCCCTAAGGCACCGGAGTTTTATACCACAACTTACGCTGCCCCGAGCCACTACACTGAAGCCCTGAAGTATGATTCTACCCTGAGTTACTACACCATCTAGGCGATGGAGTGCTACATGATTACGTATGCTGCCCATCCTACTACACCGAGGCTCCCAAGTATTACTCTGTTCTCAGCTACTTATTGCACCTATTTTCCTAAGTACTACTCTGTTCCAGGTGCTACACCGAGGCTCCCGCTGATTACTCCACCGAAGCGGCAAAGTACTTCTCTGCCCTGATCTACACAACCACAACTGAGGCGGCCAAGTATTACGCAGTCCCGAGTTGCTACCCAAAAGCTGCCCTTTCGTGCTACGTTGAGCAAAAATACTACACTGATGCTCCTGTCTACTACACCACGACCTACGCTACACCTAGCTACAACACGGCAGCCCCCAAGTACTACACCGAAGAAGCCGCCTATTACACAACTACGTACGCTGCCTAGTTTACTACTTCGAGGAATTTAAGTATTACCCTGCTCCAAACTACTACCAAACTGAGGTTCATATTTATTGCAATTCTCCCGATTATGTCACCACTACTCACGCTGTATTTCTCTGTATGTGTTGAAAGATTGCTGGAATGCAAAATTGATTGATAAAGAACAAGTGCATATGTAAACTTACAAATAACTGATCTTGTAAAATACAACAATAAAAATCCAAACTATGTTCTACATTTCCATAATATTCAAACTTTCCTTTTTATCATTAAATTCAAAAGAACAACTAATTTTTCTAACGCAAAGTCCGCCTATTATTTTTGCTCTAAGCAAAGTATTTTCTGCTAAGTCCAGACTTTTGTTTTTGAAAAATTTTTAAAAAATTCCTCTTACACGAAGTTCTTAAAAAATTTTCGCGAAAAATTTTATCCGAATAATTTATTGCAACAACATTTTTTTGATTTTATTAGAATATTTTATTGTATACAAAATTTATTTTAAAATATTTACAGTTTTATTTTTCCTGTGACCCCCAGGGGGGGGGGGGGAGGTCTGTCGCTTTCTCTACCGCGATAATAACATGATGCAAGTTATTATTTGTTTGGCGCAGAAAGCTTGTTTAATCTAGCAGTTCTCGACTGTGTCAAACCTGATATTGATCAGGTTGCCTCAGTTGTATACTGCATGATTGAATGAAAACTCGAAAGACAACAGATCAAACTTTTAAGTCAACACACAGTTAACACAGAGCAATTTCATGGCATGGATAAAAACGACAACACAAAAATTTTGAAGTCAGGAACCCAGATGGAACAGCTACAACAGCACAGAAACTTCTGGATTACACTGCAACTGCATGCTGCATACAGTGGTTCAATCTGTCTTCATCAAACCTTTCACCATGTGGCTGCAACAAGGTAACCAACAGCGTTGAAGAAGTGTTTGTTATACCTATTTAAGAAAAGAAAATTATTTTCGAGAAACACAACTGTGTACAAATGCCTACTCATCATAACAAAGGAATACAAAGAGTAACAGAAAACTACGCATCCCAACAGAATAACTTTGATATCTGATTCAAAATTTCTATAGTAGCGGAGAAAATTGGTCTACTCTCTAGTCATGTTATCTAAATCTGTACTTCTGTAAGACATTTGATTAAAATAATTACTTTTTGCTGTTGCAGGGGATGAGACGTACGCCTAAGAACGGGTAGCGAGACACACGAGGCACGCCATTTCGGAAATGTACAGGCACTTCCAAGTCTGAGTTGAATGATTTGGCAAATTGGTTTCTACATGCTAAATCACCTGTAAATTTGCACATCAACATTTTACATTCAATAACAATAGGAAATTAACAATAAATACCTTTTAATTTTCATCGTGAGAAACGTCACAACCAACAACCCATTTCCTGCTGCGTCTTGGAACACAATGGCCGTTAAGCGTCCCTGAAGACACTTGCACTACCTGGTGGACATCGTACAGCCACTTATTCACAGCCACCTATTGACAGCCATTAGACCCCCAAATGACAGTTTGAAGTTGCTGGGGTTGGGTCGACAAAAACCAATATCAAAATGACGAATACCAAATGGTTATGGCTTGCAGCTATTTTACCTGCTTGATAATGATGAAACACGTCCCGTTTTCACCCAACCTCTACATCACTGCATGATACGTTTAACGTAATGATCTCCGTGACCTTCAAGCGTGAAGGAAATGCAAACTGGCCTTTTCTTCTTAAGGTTGGCGTTGCTGGGGATGGGTCTACAACAACAAATATCAATATGAATACCAAATGGCTGAGCCTTGCGGCTATTATACCTGCTTGATAATTATGAAACACGTACCTATCTCACCCAACCTCTACAGTCTACACCATTTGTGACGTTTTACGTAATGATCTCCGTGACCTTCGAGCGTAAAGGACATGCAAACTGGCCTTTCCTTCTGCAGGTTGACGTTGCTGGGGAATGGGAATACATCTGGGGAATGGGTCTACAACAACCAATATCAAAATGAATACCAAAAAACCAGACATTCTTTTGAAGAGAAGTTTGGTAAATGGTTCAATCCAAGCCGACGAGTTAGTCTTGGGGCCACGATGGAAATCTTGAACGACATCGGGCTAGTTGCTTTAATTCTTGTTCAGGTCGGACGAAGACTGTTTGTTTTGTTGAGATCACTGGAAATGTATTTTATATCCTGCAAAATACGTCAAAAATAATTGGTTGTATTAAATTGGAATTTCGTTACCAAAACTTCGACAGCAATCCAGTCCTTCAGACCAAGTTTGCGAGACACTCGCAAACGCAAATCTTGCATAAGACGCAATTTTGACGATCGGGTCTACCTCGAAAACTTTAAACTGTATAGAGATCAAAGCTCACTTGAAGATTAATGTAAATTTAGCAAAGTTGCTTTTGGAGTACTGTGGATAAGATGAAAAGTAACAGAGGTTTAGTTTGCAACTTTAAAAAAGTGTGTAGGTAAGGTTTAGGAAACAAAGGAAGCCATGCGCTTTCGAATCCCCGCCCAACAACAAAGATCACATCATAATTATTTAATCATATATGACAATTATAATAAATGAATCACTATTATAGGAGCAGAACAACAAAATTCTATCACTATGGCTACCGCATAAATTTTGTTGATTTCATGTCCGGTTACGCTCTTTCGTTTTGCATCTGTGAATATTCTGGGCTATATATTTTGAAATTTATATTTAAGCACAACGACATCAAAATATTGAGAAGGTTCTTCATAAGCTGATAACTTGATTCTTCTACCAGCCCTCACAAATCTCGCGTCATCAGAATCCGTCATTTAATTAGCAGCAATTCCATCTCCATTCCGGAGCTATGTGTCGTTCAATACCAGTAAATTTATCACGGAGCTATCCAACGAACTATCCAACTCTGGTGAATTGCATTTGTCAGTTATTTAGTTTCGTTCTCTGTCCACAGTAATTTGTCTGTCAGTTACGTTTAGGGGACCGCTTGTCAAACACACAGTATTTATACTTCAATAATTATTCCAGTAAGTTCCAAAATGCTCAGGCACTACCAGTTCAGTAAAAAAAAATATTCTGTTCAATCGCACAGGTAACCTGTACACGAAATGCATCAATTTTACAGACCAATTCGGTTAAACGAATTTTAAAGTTGCCGATACACGATACAAGACAAACCCAATCCAGATTGCTACGATAAATAAATGCTACAATAAACCACCTTGCTTGCGGCTTGCTTGCTATAAAACCCAGTTCGCAGTCGACGGCAAATTGGCACTAGCGGTTATTCGTTTGCCTGTTTCAGTGATGGCTAAACTTTGGGTGAAATTACAGGTAACTTATTGCATCTGCTTTTTTTGTCAATTTTCGTCATCGAACGCCAACTCTGCCACGGCAATGGCAAAATGGTCGTCAGAGTTGAATAAAAAACATCTTGTGGTTCTCGTATCAGAGGTAGGCAATTCAATAAAGTTTAAACATGTTACGTACATACATTTTTGCAAAGAAAAAAATGTAAATTTTATTTGGCGAGAAAGTATCCGGTATCACTGAAGATCCAAAGAAACTCGACAGGCCAAGTGATTAAATTGTCCGGCGTTTCATCTCTGATATTAGAATGGCTATCTCGTCGATACCAATTTGAGTATGTAAAACAATTGAAGATTAAAACTTAAATATTGAGTTGTCAATATTTTAGCTACACTATCCTGGACGTCAATGTAACTACCCTTGAAGATGGAGGACCAAAATTACCCGGAATAATTAGTTACGCAACTAGGGGAGTAAGTAAATGACGTAAACATTCAATTTGTAGAAGAAAGTAATAAAACATTTAATTAAATCTAAAAAAATAAAAAAAAAATAAAAAAAAATGTGCTGCACTTCTCTAAGTCCGTTCATTGCTTATCGCGTTTAATTTAGGAATGTGACGTCATTATTGCAGTCATCCGACAAACCCCACAACGTTTACGTCTTCTGGAACTCGTTCACCCCTGGATGTACGCATCGATGGCCTTTATGATCCCAATGCCTGAGGTTTCACAAAATAACGTTGACGCCGTCGTCAAGCCATTTCAGTTCTGGGTTCGTTATTGATAACAATAAAATTTGGATCGTCTATCGATTTTCGGCGTCAACCCTGAACATATTTTTCCTTTTTTCTTAAAATCCCGTTCCCTTGTGCGCATTCTGTAACGATATCAGGTTTGGATGGCGTTCATTTTTGCTACATCGTCCGTTATTGCTACCCTATCGTGTTTCAATCGATTGTTTCAATCGAAGGATCGATCCATTAAAAAAAATACTGCAATACTTTCTTCAGTTGAGGTGATAAAAAACATTCCCATGTACGTAGTCGGAACACTTTTGAATCAAGGTAAAAATATCGAAAAAATATTTGATTCATATGGGAATTAACTAGCATTAGTCCCCTTTATTTTTATTTGATAGGTGGTGTCATAACGAACAAGTTAATTTCGATCCGACTAGTGGTAGGAGCCTGGTGTCTTCTGACACTGGTTATGCTCAATGTCTACAATGGAGTTCTCATTTCTTATGTAACGGAATCGGGTCGACCACAACCGATCATCACTTCGTTCTATGACGCAGCGTATGACTCTAATATTATCCTGGTTCTTGATAAAGGACTTGGCGCCGATATTGTGATTTCGGTACGATTTTCATTTTTTAAAAATGAATAGTGCAAACATATTTCAAAATTTTGAGTTTAACCACTCTGTAGTCGTCACAACAAGGATTGTATAAGGCAATGAAGGACAAATTGACAGCACATACCAATTCGAGATGTCTCTTCACTCAGCAATGTGTCGATCTAGTAAAATCTTTGCCACCCCGTTACGTTTACCTAAACGTAAGTGAAAAATTCAATAATTTAAAAAAAAAAAAATAACAGTATATGTACGGTAGCATGTAGTAAAGTGTGCTTTTTTTAAAAGTTAATTGTTATATTAATTATGGGCAGTCTGTAGTAGGATTAAAAGCCGCCATAAGAAAAGATTACATGGAAACGCGGCAGTGCAAATTGACTATAGCTGGAGAAGACCCATTAATGAAGCAGGTTGTCCGTTGATTAACTAATTATACATATTTTAATTAATATACCATATAACTAATTTACCCAAACATTTCAACAGGTTGTCGGTTGGGGATTAGCTAAACACAGCCCTTATCTGGAGGAATTCAATCGAGGGTAATTTATAGCATTGTGAATATCCTGTGGTGTTGCGATGAGTATTTTTATTATTTTCGTTATTATCTGTTTGTTGGTTTTTTTTTTTTTTTTGCAGAACCGCGCGTCTTTTTGAATTAGGATTACTATCTTTGTGGCAGAACTGGTATGAGCCAAATTCTAAGCCTTGCTATGACGACAGGAAAAATGGCGGTGAAAACAAGAATAAGGAAAAGCCCCTGGTGCGATTGTCTTTGACCAATTTGACAGGGGCTTTTGCTGTTTTAGCTTTCGGATGTGCCTTGTCCTTCCTAACTTTTTTAGGAGAAATGATAATTTTCCATGGGAAAAACAAATGGACTTTGAGAAATTGAATTTTAACCCGACAAGGAAGGGGATAAAATTCTGACGAATTGGAAAACTTGGCACACAGATACGTTAATTCGTATACTATTTAGTCTAATATAGTTATTACTCCGAATCAAGCACGCTGATGAAAAAAATCATTGAGTCAATCCTTTCATTTAATAAATCACAAAATTTAGCATTTTATTCTTCGCAAAACAACATCAATGTTAGCACGAAAATTGAGAAAAAAAGCAGCAAGGAATCACCAATCAACTGCTACCGAGTTCAATTGAAATACCAAAAACTCGACGCTTTTTAAATATTCTGTGAATTTAATTAGACCGGCAATCTCACAGCAATTTAACGTATAATGGACTTGTCGGATTTTACATATCCAGCTGTAAAATGGCCTCACGCACGAAATAAATCTACTGAATCAAATACTGCCTTTTATCGATTTTAAATATCAATATTAACCATGAAAAAAGAGCACAACACATCACTGATTAGAACCGATTAGAACACGGCATATCGCTTCTTTTCCACATTTTGGGATACTATGTACTTAAGGCTACTACACCGACAAGTTTCTTTTACCACAGTGCACAGGAATGATCTCGAGTTCATCGTTCGATTGAAAAAGTAAATTGATTACGACTTACTTATGGAAAAAGAAATTGTTCGAGGTCCACATCTCCCAGCATACCGGTCTGCATATTACTTCCACACTATGATCGGCTTCGGACGTCATAGCATTATTATAAAATAGTTAAGTCTCTTTGTGACACTTTTACAAATCACATTAAAAATCATTAACAAATCACATACAATACAACAGAACTCGTCGTGAAATAACTTGACTCTCACTCAGTCTACACTTGTCAACGAGACCACGAGATGAGATAAACCGTTTGTTCTGTTCATGAGTTCATCACAAATGTATGCAACTCAAGCAGACGAAGAAACTGTCGTTTTCTCACTCCTCTGACCCCCAATAGATGCCGTTTTTGTGCGGAAGTTAACTGTGTTAACTAGGAAAATAAGGATCCCTGTTCTATTTCACGTCTCAAATCATAATTTTCCTCAACTTCGCCATACTTTGAGCCCAAACTATTTTTCGACATTATGTTATTTGTTATAAAACATGTATTATGTATTTCTCTTTTCATGAATACAATGGACAAGGTTCACACGTCGAGGCACATCACGCGTAATTACTTTGGTAACGCATTTTACTTCTAAGAAGCACAACCCAGACAATTTACACTAGGTAAAGCCACTGGCTGCCCGAGCTTGACTTGCTATGGTAGACTTGATCACAAGGCAAGTGCTCTAATGAATGGTGACGGAAATCCTAATGACAATTTTTTTTTATCGCCTGAAAGCTATTTTTCTTTCAAATGGTCTAGGGGACAGAAAGCTGCTGAGGTGGTGCGTAGGTGGTCTAAGTTTTTACCGATTGCAAATGAGAGGCGACAGACGCAATCGCAAAAAAACAAAATTCTTCATTCTCTAGCGGACACTTCAGTTAAGAGATCAAATCTCTCCTACGGCTCAAAATGAATTACGCAACCACGAATTTTGTCATAAGAATTAAAAAAAAAAACGGAAATAAAATGAAGAGACTAGAAGTGCAGTATAGACGAAGGATCAAGCAGCGGCGACCTGAGCTGCCAGCGTTATTAGATATTTGCGATCCTCTTCAGACAATCCGTGCTTTCGCGTCCTCCTCACTAAAAATGTAACCAAAATAGAAAAAAAGAAAGTATCCAGGTTATAATAGCAAAGAAATTGGGGGAAATCATTGAAATTTACGGTGAAATATGAAGCTTTAGCGAAAGGAAGAGTAGTTTCAATGCCGACTTTCTTCAGGCAGTGGTTGAAAGACGTTGTTGTCGCGAGTCCGTGAACGCTTGACTACAGCCAAGCCAAGGGGAAAATGAAAGAGAAAAAAGAAAGGAGAAAAAAGAATAGAAGCCATTGAGTTTACCCCATAACCGAAATACTCAAACACCAGAAATGTTTTTGTTAAAAAATGTGTAACCCAAAATGATAGAGCAGCCAAATGTGTTATTTTATAACCTTCTTAACAAATAAATTAAAGTATTGAAAGCGGTTAATTACGTGCGGAGCTTCGGTCAGCGTGATTGTGTTGACGATTGCTTCGTTTCCGTTCGCGTGGATGAGTAGTGGTTCGCGTGGCAGTCTTGACAAGACTTTCTAGAATCTCATCGTCACCATCTGTCACCGCATCAGTTAGGTAATCATCACGAATCGATGTACTGCGTCCCAAGCCCACTAGAATTTAAAAAAAAAAAAACGAATTAATTAAATTTGTTATTCAAACAGTAAAATAACGGCAAAATTACTTGATTTCCGCGATCGTCCCCATGTTCCTGTGCGCATAGATTCTGTGTCGGAAATGTCACTGCCGAGAAGCTGGCGGAGTTCTGCATCTGCCCGATCTTCCTTGGTTCGATATGTGACAGGCGAATCGTAACTACTCAAACTATTCAAACCGTTGGTGCTGCCAATTTGAGTTATCATCTTGCCCCGAGTTTTGCTTCTTTCACGGTGATTTGCCTTTTTCTCCATTTGCTGGAGAACTCGATCGCGAGTCGTTCGATATTCAAGAGCAAATTCGGATACGATTCGACAAAATGTGCCCGGCTTCGTTTCACGAACTTGGGCCGGAGGTGTTCCCAACCATAACAGAAATTTCCGAAATCTGAAGCAAGTTATGTAACAGATTTTTCAAAAATGAGTCTTACGCTTCACTAAAAAATTCTAGTCTTGGTGGGAGATTGTATTTATTACCTATTCGTCACGCGCCGATGCACTATTGTTGCCACCTACAAAAAAGTATTTAAAAAATGTATAGTAATTAGAAAATAACCTTTTAAGAATGTATGTATATGTTTAGTACTCTTTTACCATGATTCTTTCAGCGCAGTCAGTTAGAAATTCCGACATCCTTTGACAGCGAAATTACGGTAAAATTAATGAAAAGATGAAACCGATTAAATCAAACGTGAAATTGAATACTTGATCTTCATAGTAGTGTTGCCGTCGTGTTTAGCTATGGCTCGCAAATGATCCCATGAAGCCTTGCAGTCCTCTTCCATCTTGTTGAGATTTGCAGCCAATTCGTCATAGTCTACCCTAGAAGCTCGCGTCACTGCTCCAATTTCTGAATAAAGGTCCGTCGTTTCGACATTTTGCTCCATGATCATGTGACACAGATGGTGCAACAACGAGTGCTTGTGCACCGTGTCTTTAACTTCAGGCACTTTCGCTAAATAATCTACTTGGAAACCTTTAATCTAGATTGGAATTTTGACAGTGTCAGCAAATTATTCAATCAACTTTCTATGAATTGGCAACTTACTTCAGCCCCGTTAAGAAAATTTCCCACAGCCAGTAAAGTTGCCAGAATGGCTCTGAAAGTCACGTTGGATTGCAAGATTTCAATTCCTTGCTTCAAATCCATTAGAGGCTCGGCCAGTTCCTATTTTCGAAAGTAGTGAATAATAAGTACACCATTTGGAAAAAAATAAGCAAAAGTGTTACCTTCTCCATGTTTTCATAATCCGATTTGAATAGCCACAACTTCAATCTAGCTGCCAATTCAGTGATCGAAGCTAGGGAGAGAAGAAACTGTTCCGCACTACCTAACGGCAATTCCGGGCTAGCTAATTGCGCTTCTTGAATTTTAGCGCGTTCCTCATCCGTCGGCAACATAGTAAGGAGTTTCTATGGTAACAAAGACGTGGTTAAAAATCGAAGAACTTTTTACAGAGATTAGACTAAAGGATCCTCATCCTAATTACCTCTATTCCTTCACGGTTGATGATAGTCGAATCCATCTTGAGAATAGCGGTTTTGATGGTTCTTGGCGGGGGCAATTTAGTCATACCGATATTAATAGAATTGGATCGTTTAGGATCCAATACAATCAGCTCCTTATTCTTTGTAGCTTCTTGTTGTTTCTGTACGATAAAGCAAAGTGATGAATGTAATTTGATTTAGACAATGAATTACTATGAGATTTAGTTGGGCGGTAAAAACGTTAGAAAACGTGTTAGACTACGGCGCTCACCTCCTGCACGTTTTTACATTGTTGATTAAGCGAGTGAGATAATCGGTTGAGCCGCCGTGGAAAAATACAGAAGCCAAGATGTAACAAAAGAAAGGAATTAGTAAATAACTCGCGAATAAATTTTAGTAGTTAATAATAGCCAACCAAACAAACAAAAAAAAAAATAATAATAATAAATCAAAAATAAAAATCATCAAAATAAGATTAGCGTTTCTGACCTTAGTTATCAGATCTTTGGAGCGCGACTCGAACAAATGTTCCAAGTTTTTGGTATCGACGGCCACCGGATGCAATTCATCCCATAACGTAGGTCCCTTAATCAAACTGAGCTGATCCTCACGAATTTCTCTCCAAAATAGCTTGACCGTTTTCTTCTGTTTCATCAAAGTGTTTGAAGAAGTTGGTTCGGTCCCGTTGTGATGCAGTTGGACACCAAAGAAAACAGGTGGCGGTAAAGCAGATTTTGATGGCGGAGGAGGGGGTGGCATCAGCCCCGGCATTGGAGGTGGAGGAACACCATTCAGGTTGGGCGGCGGTGGGGGTGGTGGAGGTCCAAAAGCATTCACTCTGACGGAAGGATTCAACGGATCGCTATCTTCTTCTAGGTGAAGATCGGTAAAGTCCAGATCGCAAATCTGCAATGGCCTATCCAACGTCTCTAACAAACTCTCCCAGTGCAATTCGTTTTCCGATTTCTTGGACTCGGCTTTGCCGGTGGGTGAAAGTGCCGTGTTCTGCTCCAAGTTACGCAGATCGTGACGCGATTTCGATTTGGTCAATTCCTCTTTAGCTTTAGAAATAATTCCACTCAAATCTCCTAGCCGGTTGAATTTCTCTTCGGTAGGCGACGTGGGATTCGCTGAAATGTGATTGGCCTGTCGAAAAATGACCAGACAGCGTAAAGCCATGGATTAAAACGTTACATATCCCAAAGGCGATTTTGCGTTTTACCTGTAAACGTTCGGTAAGGTCCTTAACTGAGGCCTCACGAGATATATCCAACAAGTTGCGATCGATATTGTCCTTGTCTTTTTCCTTTTGCAAATTCGAGATGCGTTCACTGATTGGAGGCATGTTTAGAGTCAGGTCGACATTACGGCGATTCTCATCGGCCACATCAGCTACGGTTATCACTTTTGGGACTGAAACTAGAAGACCGGATTGAGAACCAGCCCATTATACACCATTTTGTTTTGCACTTACTTGTAAATGAGGTGCTGCTATCTTCAAAAGGTTCTTCGATTTGTGATGGCGACATACGAGCAGCATCTTCCTGTTCGCGAATCAAGGATCGCTGCCGCTCAGCTCGTTCCCTTCTACGACGCAGGGCCGGAGTGACGCCCACGTCATTGACGTCTAGAACAACGCGATAGAACGTCTTACATCTACTTTTAATTATCTAATTGTGTAGAATTCACCTTTCAAATCTACATGAGATTTAGAGCCATTCAACATATGTTGCTTAACGTCTTCCATGGAGCATGAAGACTCGGAGGAAGAAGAACTCCATTGATTGAACGACTTGTCGGCCAGTTCGTTGGCCAACAAAGTGAGATGCTTCTTAGACTGAGAAGCCGTCAGCTTTCTTACAATAGCTCCATGCTCCTCACCACTAGAGATGTCTTCTTCTTGATTTTTCCCATCGCCAGTGACCGTCTGGAGCAATTGGAATGAGTTCAACCCTAGGGGAAAAAAAACCACATCTACTAATGAAGGCAATTGTTGTTCAATTTAGTTATTCTTACTCTTGTTCCCTTGTTGAGTTTGGTTAGACGGATGGCGAGGAGATCTGTGGTTTGAACGGCCACTGCGTGGCACTCGACTATTATTTTTCAGAAAACAAATGATCAAATGATTTATTCTCTATTCAATTCTTTCCAGAATTTCACCTGTGTTGATTTGAATAGTCCAAATTGACGTAGGGTTCTCCATCTTCTTGCTTCAATTGATGCTCGTAAATTTCCAGTTGTTGGATCAAATCTGCATCACCTTCCGGTTTCGACACAAACCTTTGAAAATTGAACATTTAGTTTTATGAAAACGACCATGTAAATGAATGAAGACCATATTATACCTGGTGACAATCTGCTGCATTCCAAGAGCTTCTAAATTTTCTATTTGATCGTAATACGAGTCCTGATCCGGGAGACCGTGTAGCGTTTTGTTGATGAGCGTGACGGCGTAGACGAGTAATTCCGAGTCGGACGAGTCGCGCTCTTGCAGTAATCGCATCAGACTGCTCCACGGCTTGGAATCTGTGTCAGACACCAAATCAATTAAGACTCTCGAGCACTCCGTGGCTGGAAAATGCACATGTTATTATTTGGAGCGCACACGTAACCCCCCTGATGACGCAGTTGCACACACACACACACACACACAGCAGTGCGATGCATTTGGTTTGTGTCACCGCTCTATTCCAAGTCGATCAAGTGATGCTGTCAACGAAGTAATATAATAGACAAATGGGTTTACCTTGGCCGGAATCCACCGTTTCGATTGCCTTAACCAAAAGCTGGCAATTGCTTTCCACATATTCAACGAATACGAGGAGCAATTTCAGGGCCGTCTTGGCCACCAAACGGTATTTACTCGCAATCAACGAGTAGAGCCATTGGACGGTCGGGTTGTGCTCCATGACGCCGTTCATTCCGTCAACGTAGAGCATCACTTGGCCCAGAGCTAGATAGACGGTAACGATGGAAACAGGAACGAAAAAAGAGAAAGCAATAAAAATAACAAAATCAAATAATAATAACCGAAAGAGAAAATAGAGACAACAAGGAATGAGCATTAATGGAAAGCTTTTATGAAACAATGGAATGCTCAAGTACTATACCGCGGAGGATGTAGTTCTGAAAGTTCTGGTCGGCGGTATGACCCACTCGGATAAGACAGGCTAAACCGTCGTTTTGAACGAATTCGTGTACCAAATCTTTGTCTTCCTGCGCATCCATCGAAAAAAAGAAATGAGAGAGTCAGATAAAAATGGAGCTAGGGGGACCAGTTTGAAAGTGAAGAAAAAGAAAGGGGTGCAAGTCTATATAAGATCTTGACGATTGACGTTAAGCAGGTCAGCGGGTTGTATCAACAGACAACTATAAGAAGATCCGCTCACGGGATCTCAACTATAGTAGCCTAGTACACTATACACCGCCCCAGTGTAAACACAATCTAGAGACGAGGTGACTCCTTCGTGGTTTTGCAGCGATTTTTCCTTCTTGTTTCAACTCTAAATATAAACCCACCTGGAAGATTTGCTTCAAGGAGAAAAGCGCTCGTCGTAATTCTTTGCCTTCCGAGTGGAGGAGTTTGTCTATATCGTCCCCAAAAGAAAAAATGTTGGACAATCAAAAGAGAAACAAATATTATGAGAGTTAGTAAATTCATTGATGAGAATTTCAGACTGCATTTACCCATGATGCCGTTCACTCTGACAGACAGCTGCGTTCGGAGTACGATCGAGTTCTTCCGGCTGTCAAACAAAAAAACAAAAAACACAAAATTTGTTACAAAACATAGGGCGGTAAGTAAAAATCTCAACTGTGATGCGCTATACTTTAATAACTCATTCAGAGTATAGACCAGCTCTTCTTCTTTTTTCCCTGATGTGTTTTGATAGGCAAATTTGACACGTGCTCTGTTTACGTCGTTGTTGGTACGTAAATAGACTGGAGAGACAGTGGCGAGATCGACTATACTTCTTCACTTTTCACTTTCAAAGAGGAAAAGAAGAAAAAAAAAGAAGCAGCGGATCGCCGGAACTGAGAGTATATCCCAGCAGGGGGAAAGACTCGTTCGCCTACACCGGTTTGACAAAGTAGGTCGGGCGCCCGCCGCGACTTTTCTTTTGCCCCCTTCCGTCTCCTCAAAAGACATTAAGCTGGTAAACGAGTCCTCTCCTGTTTCTCTCCCCCCCCCCTTTTTTTTTTGTTTTGTTTTTAGAACCAACCGCCACATATTTAACTAAATACCTTTCGCTCTGATTTATGTCGACTGTCTACCGATACCGAGATTGACGGATTGATTTCGACCAGTTCACGGTTGTTCTTCTAAACCGCTCAAAAATGCCGTAGAAAGCTCAAAACAAATGCTGTCGTGCTTTTTCGTTTGAGTGCTCAGTGACTTTCATTTTCTGGAAAAATTTTGAAATTTTGACAAAGTAAAAATAAAAGAAATAAAAACAAAAATATGGAATTCTGACAAATTCTTTCAATTACAAGCGTATCGACCGATTCACGAGCAGCAGATGTGCACGGCTAAATTGCACTGGGGATTGGCGCAGCCCGCATTCCGATCCGGATGTTTCGCTCATAGCGTAAACAGGGCAAAAGTTCTCTCTGGAATAACGGCAGTGATTTATCACCCAAAGTATATGGGCTGCCTTGTGTTGCTGCCCAGCAAAAGAGGTCCCAGAGCGTGCGCAACTGCTGTAGTCAAGGTCCTAGCCCACTAACTTCCCCGATGGTTTTGTTTATTCGCTTCGTTTTCTTAACCCAAACCAATAAATTGATTGCCACCATCGCGGACAGGACCGTTTCGCACGTCTGAAACGATTTTAAAGAAAAAGAAACACAGCAGATTCTAAAGCAAACTCTAGCGAATGCTCTTGACCGTCGTCTACTTGGCGTCCGGCTTCATCAAGCCAATAAACAAGGACATAAATCAATCCCTCGTCATCTGGACGAGGATGAACGAACTTGAACACACTGGACTAGTTCAAACTTGTTTCAACGAAAGCCAATTTGGCAACCAGAAGAGATAATACCGTAATAATCATCACCACAAGGCCTACTTACTTTTCTAGGAAACCTTCGAGCTCTTCAGATTGTTCATTAAGTGTGGCTTCCACGTCCAGGTAGTTGCCATAGTCGCCATCCTTGTACACCTGAAACGTGGCGTCTCCCAGCTGCACCGGAGGCAGACAAAATAATAATAATAAGTATAGACAAGACACAACGGAAAAAGAGAGAAAAAATAAAAATAAAAAAGTTCACAATCCAACGAATAACAATGAGTCATGCGATTCCAGCAGCTCCACCTCCTCCAGGGAAATGAAAGAAGAGGAAAACGACAAGGCCGCGCGCGCTTTACAGGTCGCTGACATTTGAGGTAAAAAATACTTTGGTTTCATTCTATTTCGTGTCGTCAATGCCTGTCTCTCTCTCTCTATCGGTTTTCCCTCAAGAAAGAAAACCAGCGAATTTCCAGTGCGATTCCAGTGGGGAGATAGCAGCAGGAGGGAGAAAGACACAAGATAATGGTTAGCTGTTGATGTTCAAAAGGTCGCGGAGGCGCTTGAAACCCCTTTTTTTTCTTCTTTTTCTTTTTGGGAGTTTTAGCTGTTGTTGTTTTGGAGTTTTAGTGGGGCTTTTGTGTTTGCTTTTGATAATAAAAGCGACAGCCGGGACGACGGCAGCAGCGCCCCCTTTTTTTTTTTTAATTTGTTGCGCTTTCAGGTTCCGAAGAAAAACGAGTCGACATTTTTTTTATTTTTATTATTTTTTTTGGACGAGTCCTAGTGACTCATTTCGGTCACCGATCCCTGTTTTTTTGCGCGTGTGTATATAGACGATGGAAGGAGAAGGGAAAAAAAAGGAGTTAGCTGCTAGCTTTATTCAAAACAAGAACACGAGAAGGAGAGTCTAGGTTTGCTGCTGCTGCTGTGTGTGCTACTACTGCCGCTACAAAGTATTCGGTTGCGCACCGCAGCACGCAACCAACCAAGCAACTCCCGAGGCTGAGATTCCGTTTCAGTGGTACGTAACAGATCTTTGGCAAATGGGGGGAAAGAAGAAAAAAAATACGTGTCATTAATGACAACCTAAACACGTTGCCTAGCGAATAACAGACGAGAAAAGAAAGTCTACACAAGAAGGTTTTCCGAGCCGTCTGCTTGGGTTGATGACTCCGTTCTCGCCTTTAGCTCAAGCCTTTTTCTCTGGTGTGTGATGTTGTGTTCTGCTTTTTCATTTTCTGCTACTACTAACCGATTCCTCGGGACTGGGTCGTCTAAATAACGCCGACGCTCCCGCTCCCGAACGCTAGTCTATTCATGGAACGAGGCATTTATACCGAGAACGGGGGGAGGAAAGAAAGAAAGAAAGGAACCTAAAAGAGAGATAGGTGGGTTAGGTAGGAAGGTATACTCCTGCTGCTGCTGTTGTGTGTATACACATCTTTGAACTGGATCTTCGCTCGGGTTAGCGCTCGCGCACACTGTGACGGTCAGAGTTTTGTTTTGTTTGGGTCCTTTTCTTTTCTGGGTATAGTTTGGTAGCGCATCCTTTAGTTCCGTGTGCTGTGCAGTGTGTTGAATGTGGCACCGGACAGGCCAGCGCCAGCCAAGTTAACGATGAACGTCTCAACAGCTGCACAGCACCGGCCTAATCTGAAATGGGGAGGCTGTTATCGTCGATACTTTCTGGGGGTTCAAAGTTCCAACAACAAGACCATATATACAAACTTTGTTTTGTTTTATTAAAAAAAGGGAGAGAAATGAAGATAATAATAATTAAAGAAAAATGACCTGATGGGGAGCTCCAAGAAGACGGTGAACGGCTGGCAATTGATTAACAAGCGGAATATTGGCGTTAAAACAATGAAAGGGCGGCCTTGGGGGCTCCGGAAAACTTGTGTTACTGTAGGTCAAAGGATCGGTATCGTTGACAAACTGCACCCGACAGGTGAACCACTCCATTCTCATTTTTGTAAGTCCAAATTTTTGTTACGCCGGTCGAGAATTATACGAGAAATTGTTCGCGCGTATAAGACGGTGACAACATGGAGAGACGCAAAATAGAGAACAAGCCCAACACAACGAATGCGCCGTCTTAATCGGATAGGGTTCGACACTCAACTGGTAGGACCCGAAAATCGGATGGTATCTACTCTCCCCGTCTGCTGGTGCAGCAGAGCTACACTACGCGTCAAGATGGCCCTTTGTTTTGAAAACTCTCTCTCCTTCGCCCTGGCGACGACTCTATGTATAGTATATATATGGGCCATCCGATATCAACAGCAGTAAAAATAAAAATAAAAATAAAATATAAAAAAATGTCAGTTAATCTTCTTGCTTTTACCCAAATGTCAAAAGCGGCTCATTTTACGGTAGTCCTACAGGACATGATTCGCCTAGAGTCATTTCAATAGACTATGATGGAATTGGCTTACCTCCTGTTGCTCTGGTGCTGTTGATGGAACGGCCGCCGATGCGCTAGAAACGAACAAAAGGAAAGTAAATGAGATAAGAAATATTAAGTCCTCAAACAAAAAAAAAAAATAAAAGAGAAAGACGAGATTATCGAATAGTTGTTTCACGTCCGCTGAAAGAGGAAGCAAACTCACAAACAAACATCACATACCTTTTCTCGACGCTTTCCGAGTCCGTTTCTTCCTGGTCTTTGACTATTGACTCTTCTTCAACTTGGTCACGGTCACCTGTCAATGGAATCAACAATAGCCATGGGATGTTAACAACAATAGAAATCGAAATGTTTGTGATATTATAATACCTTCTTCTTCTTCTTCGCTACTGTCATCACTTTCTTCTTCTTCTTCTACATCTTCTTCTTCTTCTTGTTTGATTTCGATTTCTTTTTTAACTTGTTCTTCTTCATCTTCTTCATCTTCTTCCTCTTCTTCTTCATCTCCTTCTTCATCCTCCTCTTCTTCTTCTTCCGCCTTAATTACCTGGTCTTTACTAAAGTCGTTAAGTGGAGACTTGGACTTTTGGGGCTGGATGTTTATGGGTTCCAGGGATTCTAGCGCTCGCAAGGCGTCCAGACCCCACGCTGTGTTCATGGAACAACCGCTCGGCGATGGTTGGATGGATGTCGAGGTCATTACCGGGATGTCCGGTTTGACGTTATCATATGGAGAAGGCGGCCTACGGTAGAAAGGATAACTTCGAGTCATGGGCGGAGTGGCTGGACATTCCGGCCATTCGAAACCGTCGGGGGAATATCGGTCTCCGAGCTCTTCATGATTCACATCCGACCGGCTGCAATCATCTGTTTCTTTGACCGGAAGCGGCGACGACGACGGCGACAATTCCGCCTCGATACTTACGGCTGGCTCGGAATCACCTGAGAGTTTGGGAATTCCCAAATCGGCCGGCAGATCATCGACTTCAACGTCCGTGTCGTCACGTTTGTTCTCGGTACTTTCCGTCTCCTCTTCGGTCGAACTCTGAGTCTCGTCGGCCGAAGAAGTGCTGGACTCTTCCGGTTTCATTATCTTCTGCTGTTCACCAGCGGCAGCCTCGCCCTCCTCCTCCTGTTCCATGGCGGGAACATTGTCGGTGCTGGGCAACCACCAGGGGATAATTTCACTATTCTGTTTACGCAACCAGCCGAAAGAGGAGGCCAGTTTGGAAGCGAAAGACGAGGATTCGGCCAGGCCACCACCAGATGGCTCCAGACTGTTCCGTTTCGACGAATTGGCAGAGTCCTTGATCCGTGAAACGGAGCGGCTGTGCTTTTGAACGCGATCCGACTCGGTCGAAGTCGACGAATCGGTGGATGTACTGCAACTGCGCGCTATGCTCCGGGCGGAAGCGTTGCGCGATGGAATGTGACTTCGCGACGAGGACGCGGTCGTTCGGCCGGAACGGTTCGGCGGAGGCAAACTGGAAGGTGGCGGCGGCAGAGACGTTGATGATGCGGCTCTGCTTGGAACTCGTCCAGCGACAGCTCCCGAAGGCGATCGAGTCACGGAACGGGTTCCGCCACTCGTTCCGGCTTCCGGCGAACGCAGCATCATCTTGCTGTAAGAAGGAGAACGCGAAGAGACGACCTTCCGGTTTCCCTGGGAAGAGCTGGAAGACTTGGACACCAAAGATTCCGGGGAAGTGCTACTCCGCTCTTCCGGCCCACGAGTCATTTTCAGAAGTTTCGACCAGTTCACCGACGAGGATCTTGACTGACTGCGTGACGATTCATCAGCCGGCTGTACGGCCAGTTGAGGAGAATCCGAATGGACAACAGCTGACGGATTGACGGATGGTGATCGAGATTTGGAGGGGCTCTTGGATGATGCGGAAGCGGAGGAGGAGGATGAAGACGGCTGAAGCGATGTCGATCTCCTGGGCGAAGAGGCCGGTGTTAAGACTTTCTCAGCCGACGTTCGAGACAGACTGAGGCGACTGATGGATTCTGAAGACGTGCTGCTCTTCCGGACAGGCTGAGCGAGCGAAGCGCTTGCTCCAATCGAAGAAGCGGAACTCGAACTCTTGGATTTGATCCTGCTCGTCATTTCCTCAGGCACCACCGCCGCTTCTTCCGCACCCGACGAGCTGGACGAACAGCTGGAAGACCTAGAAGAGCTCGAATTCTTGGCGCTGGTCACGACCTTCCGCCGCGATTGACTGCGGCTGACAGCGGGCTGTTGTTTCGGCTGCTGGATCTTGGCGCTCGAGCTGCGGCTCAACGATGTGCTGCCCTTTTCCGAGTTGACCGAATTCCTTCTCGACGACGCCGGAGTTACCGACGGCGTTCGACGGTCAACCGGACCCGGGCTAGCGCTGGATGATTTACTCCCGCCAGACGAATTCTTCCTGGCTTGTCGTTTGGCTCTTCGCTGAGCCTCGCGGAACTCTTCCTGCCGTTTGCGGAACTCGGAGATTTGCTGGTCGTCGAGATCGACATTGAGCGCTGATTTGCGGTACTCTTTGCTGCCAACCACCGGAACCGGAATCGGGGGCTTGTGAAGAGTTCCGCTGATGGGTGGCGATTTAGTTTTCTCTTCCGCCGGTGGACTCGTGCCGGAAGAGTATCGCGAGGGCGCAACGTATTTGCTGAAGTAGCGATCCGTATAGGAGCCTGGTCGGGAGGCTGCGGCGGCGGATCCGTAAGTGGGAGGCGATCCCGTGTAACCCACGAATCTTCTCGGACGAATGGAATCCGGCTCTTCCGTTTGCACCTCCCGGGCGGCAACGGTAGGCAGACGACTTTGAAGCACCTTGGGACTGCGGATGAATCCGGAAATGGGAAGCAAACTGGCTTTGCTGGATGGGATGGATTCGCTGGAAGGAATAGGAGACGTTCCTCGACTAACCACGTAACTCACATCTGCTTCAGGGGTTTCTCCCGGCGCCTCTTCCTCGTCGGATTCTTCCGACTCGGCCGAATCGGATTTGACGGCGTCTTCGCTGGGCGTCGGTGGGATTTCTTTAATTTCCTCGACCGACACAACCGGAAGCGACTTGGCCACCGGCTCGCTGAACATGCTCCGATAGGCCGATAACCTTTCGGTCGGCTGCTGAGTTGCAGGTTTGGTTGCGTAGCTCAAATCACGCGAAGTTGTGTTAGCCGAACGGCCGTAGGAAGTGGGAACCCTGGGCGTATAAGTCGACGGTGACTGGAAGGTCGTGCTGGTATTTCCTCGCTGATTGTAAGCCCGGAAAGATCGCGGAAGAGTCATCGAAGACGATTCACTTTTTCCGGATGCTTCCGTCTTGGGCGCTTCCGTCTCTTTCTCTCGACTTTTGCTTCGAGTGTAGCCTCCGCCGGCCGCATACGGCGACAACAAGTTGCTCTCGCTCACGGCAGATGGTGCGGCACCGCCGTTTCTGGATGAAGCCCCGGATTTGCTGCTGTTGGCTAATGTGTCCTGGCTGCTGCGTCCAGACGGACTTCGCTCCGCCCACCCATTGCCGTAATTACTGCTGCCGTTGGTACTGCTGGCCGTAGCGGAGCTGCTGGGCAATTTATAAAGATTTCCATAATTGGAGCTCCGACCTAGCGAAAATGAATTATTAGTGCCACCACTTCCGCCTTGTGCCGACTGTGAATTGCCACTGGATTGGGTTGAATTCCGGTCGATGCCCGATCTGCTGGATCCTACTTCTCGGCTGTCCCTGGCCGTCGTTCCATAGATGGATTTACCCGGCTCTGCTCTGGATGATATTCCTCCAGATCCAGTCGAACTGCTCCCGTTATTTGACTCCCTCTGATTTGATGTTGAACTGTAATTCGGAGAGATTCGATTGGCCTGGACGCCGGCCTGGTAAGAGACTTTGGCGGAAGCTGGCGTCTCTGGCGCATCTCTCTGTCGACTTCTGCTGCTGACCGACGACGGCTCCTCGCTTCCGGAAGCCGCAGAGTAGGTTGTCCGGGAGCTTCCGTACCGACTGCCAGCACCGGTGCCGGCGTTGGAAGAAGAAGAAGCGGTCGAAAGTGGCGAGAACGATGACCGGAAAGAATTGCCGCCGGTGGCCGCTGTAGTTCTCGTGGGAGTGGCCGGTGCTTTATTCTGTCCCAACAATCAACAAGAAGCAAAAAAAAAAAAAAACAATTTTTAGAAGAATGAAACCGAAAGTGTGTCGTCCCTTTCAGGTAAAAATTACACGACAATTATCCATGGCACAGGCTTTCTCCTACTTAACAATAATAGCCGGGAATAAGGAAAGCGGGGGGTGTGTGTAAAATTATTGAAAAATTCATGCGTTACGTAATTGTATTGTAAAGAGTCTAAGCGGAGTGGTGTCGAAGCAGCTATGACGAAATTCGACAAGCATGTATTCACGACACAAAGATTTGATGGTGCAAGAGCAGCACTCACAAAAATAAAGTACGACTCACTATCGATCGCAATCACGGCAATATAAAGTTAGACATCAAAACTAACTCTACTTGTGTGTGTGCCGAGACACAAGCGTACACATAAATAAACCCAACCTTGTAGGAAGAGTAGTAGCTGCCGTAATACGGAGAACTCTACATAAAGAGTTGTATCAAAGCGTCAAAAAATAAAAGGTTAATAAACCCAAGAAATTAAAAAAAAACAAGCATGGAATGAGAAGTGAACACAAATATAGAAGATGAAATAATCAAGATATGAATGATGTTTGTGTATAAATACAGATCCCTCCCATTTTTGTCTTTTTGACAGATCAATCGACCGGACAGAAATTCCTGGCTCACCCGAAACTCGTCCTCACCCTTTTTTTGTTGGGTGGTGTGGGTTTTTTGTTCCATTGAGAGACGACGACTCCCAACAAAAGATCCTATACACATATGCACCCCTCGTATACCCTGCAACTGGCATTGGTTTCTTGTGTAGGCAGCGTTAATTAGCGTCGCAGGATACAGATCCATCACGCTGGATTGCCAACGTCAGTCAGCCTGCCCTTGCCAGCCCGTGTACACAAAAGTGTTCCAGTTCCTAATGGAACCAGCAGAAGTGAAACGGGGAAAAGAAAAGATATTGGGAGTTGAGAAAAGGGAACGCGCACTTCCGTGTTTGCGCCTGTACATGTCCGGCCGTCGTTGGGTCCTGTCGTGTGTTTCATCACATCCCAAAAGTCCTATCTCTTTGACTCGAACGTTTAAATGAAAATTCCGAGCAGTTAACCAACAACAAATTTCCTATTGTCGTTTTTTTGTTTGTTTTCTTTCTCTTTTTTAAGTTATCGTTACGTTCGTTTTCTTTTTCTTTTTTTGGGAAAATGATCCGGTGAAACTCTCTGATCGCCGCCAGTTTTGCTCGTAAAAAAAATTAAGAGTTCTCATCGTCTGTATAGCTGCGGAATCAGTGGTCTGTGATGTAGTAATCCGAGGATAACTTTCATTCCCATAAATCACGGTCGTCACCCATTGGAAATCGAAATAAAAATAACTTGATTTCGTTTTGTTATTCGGCACTCCGCTTGGATGCTGGTGGTGGTGGTAGCGACCGCAGATCTTATAACACTCAATAGCCGTAAAGAAAACGAAAATATACTCGGGTCCGTCAAATTGACTCTGCGATAATATTATACACTCTACAGGGGAAAAAAAAATAAGGTGAAATCCTAAAAGTGGAGCGCCGGCAACATGGAGAACGTGAGAAACGGAGAAGGGCTGTGACTATCCAGCCGTCAACATTTACAGTATTTTATTTGATTTTTTTCTTC
Source organism: Daphnia pulicaria (assembly GCF_021234035.1). Taxonomy (NCBI): domain Eukaryota; kingdom Metazoa; phylum Arthropoda; class Branchiopoda; order Diplostraca; family Daphniidae; genus Daphnia; species Daphnia pulicaria. The sequence goes on from NC_060920.1 coordinate 10,190,451, forward strand.
TTCTTCTTTTCCCTATTTCCCTTCGTTGAAAATACACACAACAAAACGGCCTTTTTCATTTTTATGATTATTTTTTTTTCCATGTTGTTCATCCGGTTGGGAGAAGAGACGAAGAAAGCGAGAGAGCTGCTGCTGCTGCTGCTCTAGCTGTCCGGGTCAACGGTATGCAAAGTCGTTTTTCTCCTCTTTCTTTATTTTATTTTGTGAACGGGAAGGAAGCGCGCTGCCGACGCGGGCGATGGTGGTGTTGTGTGTATTTATAACACTGAAACCCGGCAGTCGAAAGGCCGAAGAAGAAGAAAAAAAAGAGAAAATATTCTCCCCAAACTGATCTGCGCTCCCGTCTCCTGCACCTCTTTTTTTTTCTCTCTCTACTTTTCCCCGTTCCAACAGTTTCGGGAGAAATAAAAACACCCCCATCTCTCTCTCTCTCTCCATCGCTCTAGACAAGTCTGAGCTGACCCTATACTTCACGCATTATCCTGCAAACGTAAATACACTGACTCACCAAGTGTGATAATATCACATTAGCCTCTCCCCCCCATCCCGGCTGATCAGTGCCTGAACAGTTACCCAGGGTGCTACAGCCTGGACACTTTGTTCGATTCGTCGACGACGACAACAACGCAGACCCAGTTTGTTTTTCTTTCTAAATTACTCACGGAAGAGAGAAAAAGACAAAAAAGAGGAAAAGAATGACATGACCGGGTTCTTCAAATAATATACAACACGACTTTGGCGCCAATGCCGACCAACCCACAGCACACACCACGCAACCAAAAATACACTGAAAGAAAATGGTGGTGGGTTGACGGTGGGGGTAGCCCAATGGGCTGCCTTTTCGGTTAATGAGGATGACCTTTCCCTACGCGTGTCCACTGTCTCTGAGACGTCGTTACAATAATAACTGCGATGCAGCGCTATTCAATTGTGCACCCAAATGTGTCACCGACTATAATGGTGGGCAAAAGGGTCAGATTGAATGGGCTCTGACTTGTAATAATAATAATAATAACGCGCGTATATGTCACGAGTTATTACCGTGACCGACTTGGCGCACACAATGGGATAGGGCCACCACGTATAATTGAAATCGACTCAAGGAAACAATGGGATGTGACTTACGTAGCCGCGATAAGACATCCTGTTGTTGATGTTGTTTCTCCAGTTTCAAATGACGCACGAAAACGATCACCAAGAAAATGACTTGTAACAGAGCAAGTCATGTGTGTGTGTTGTGCTTCGGCCAGCTACTGATGGAACACTATTCCATGTTCGAGAGGAACTGCCCGTCTTGGAAGCTGCTGGCTCGCTCCTGCCTAGAAAAGAAATAGAAAAACTTTCTCTCTCCTCCCTTTTCTCTTTCCGTTTTTTTCCTCCGAGTAATGTGAAATGTTCCAGCAAGGGTATAGGCCTGTCTGTGTGCTGGGAGAAAAGAGAGAAGTTCCACACACACACCACGTCGATCTTTTGTAGGACGACGAGTTGATGTCGGAGATCTTGCCTATTCAAAACAACAACAACAACAACAAAAAATCAACATGGGTTCTTTTTTTTTTCTTTCTAAGAGAGACGAAAGGCCGTTTTGTTCCACTAGATGTGTGGGAAACTATAGCGGGCACACTCGACGAGTTTCACTTTCTAGATATTGCCCGGAGTCGACCGCTGTGGATGATGCGGTCCTCCCCAAGTGGTTACAACTTGATCTGAAGTGTCCGTGTGTGTCTGTGTGTGTGTGTATCTATGTAATAACTTGAAAAATCCTTTCATTTCGCCCGGCAATCAAAATTTTCTGAAAATTACGATCTTGAAAAAAAAAAAAAAGTTAAACAACAAGGCCGAATGACTAGGAGGGGGAACGTTCCCTTTACAACTTCCTATCTCGTCGTGTCTGACAATTGTTCGACATTTTCTCTCAATTTGTTCCACTTGAAAAAAGTTTTAGAGCTACTAAACCAAATTTTGCTTTTCATTTGATGAATACCTCTTTAATTGTTGGCAATGGCGTTCTCCTTTTCACTATTTTAAGACAAACAAAAAACAAATTAAAAAAAAATGGAAGAGAGCACAACACTCGACGACTTGGACGGGCAGAACCGGAGATTCCCACACTGCCGGACAGGTGAACGTGAACTTTGCGACTGCGAAACTAAACTGGTATGCGTGCGAAGGCGGTCGTCGCACTCCCCCTTGTGTCTAAATTTTTGTTGTCTGCGAGTTGGTCGGGATTTTTATTTTTGTTTGCCACAGGGTGAACGACGCCCAACGAGTGTAAGACTTATGCTGTGTAAGCATCGCTCCTACTGTGCCATCTATTTCGGGACTGCAGCGATCGCTCCTCCCGCTGTCCGTCCGCTTCAGATCCTCTTCCTCCTCCCCTATTTTTTCCTCATATTTTTTTATTGAGGACTCAACGTCAGAGTCACAACAGCCAAAGACCAAAAACAAAAAACAATATATCAACCTAGATAACAAAAGCGAGGCGCTAGTGGGGAAACCTACATACTCGTTTGTTACGAATATACAGCCGGCTTCCGACAGGAATGAGCCTTTAAACGATGGATGCAATACGGCAAGCATGTACGTTCCCAACTGCAGGCTACTTCATTTTTCTCAAATCTGTCAAAAATCCTGATTGGGGTTGGCGTTATTCTCACGTTTCTATAACGAAAAAAATAACAATCCGGTTGTATAATTACGGACGTGTTAAAAAATAAAAAGGAGGAAACAAGTCAAGAGACTCTCTCCCACACTGGTGAGACATTTTCGCAGTCAGTTCCGCTCTAGTCGCCCGAGTTTCATGTCTGGATGAGATTACTACGTCTAGCAAATACTACTACAAGGGATTCGCTTTCACTGACCATCGTTACAACAAGTGCTTCCTCCCAGTCGGTCAATGGAATAACTGGAAGTGAAAATAACTCTGGAAGAAAAAAAAAAAAAAAACCACAGCTCCCCTAATCTTCTCTCTCCCGTGCCGAAAGAAAAGAATCATCTCTGCATGACGGATCTCGATCATCAGCTTTCTATTTTTAAGAAGAAAAGGCTTTATTACTGGTTCAAAATCAAGCAAACGGTGCAATGAGCGTCGACCGAATTTACGTCGACCGAATTTATGCACGGGAAAATTGGCAAAAATGTCGGGTACCTGCTCACGGAGTCAGGTCCAATGACTATGGAACGACCATCTACTACGACAACCGGTAGTTATGGCTAATATCCTATCCCCCGGAAACCCCAAGAGCTTGTGAGAATAGGCGTCTGCGCGAATCAGAAGAGATACACGGCAACGTGCGTCCTGTAAACAGGGCAGCGCTGAACGTGAAGTACAAGTGAGAGCGTTTTACGAAGAGACAGTTCTAACCAGATCAGCCTACAAGGAATGAAAGCGATCAATGATCAGATGTGTCCAAACAATCTTGCTGAATCGTTCCACCACAGTGTGCCTCCTCTGAACATTTTATACCGTTTTCAAGTTCCCCCTACTTCCTGTTAAGTGAAAAGCAGTAAAATCGCCTTTATAAATTTTTTTCTCAAAAGTTTACGCTTGAATTGCAAATGTAACAAGTGAACAATGTCCACACTGTTATCAAAAACTTTCTGATGAATACGGTAAATCGAGATTACATCTACGAGATTCGACTTCCCAATAATTAGATAAATTTTAATAATACTTGTGAGAGGCTTGATTTCTACAGCTTTGCCGTCAGGGATACATTTCTAGAGAAAAATTCCCAAATTCAAGGGGATAGGGCTGAACTTAAAGTTCATTTTAAAATTTGCCTGTAGCTCAATTTGTTCGCTTGATAAATAAAAATTTACATGAAAAAGCAAAAAAATTTAAAAGTTTCCCCATGAGACTCCTCCCCCGTCCGAGAGCCATATCAGTCACTGCTAGCTGCTTGTCTCAGAGGGGAGGGGCCAAGCCTGCCTAACGTGTCCTATGTCCGTTTAAATGGTTCTAGGTTCTACATGGAATTTGGACTAAAACTGCAATCATTCTTTTAATAAAAATGGGGAAAAAAACTTGGATCTTATCGCCGTGTTCTCAAAATGTGTCACAAAAATTATTCCTCAAACTATGTTCACACTGTACGTTAAAGTTTTGATTTTACTGGTAGCGAAAGTTACAACAATACGACGATAGTTTCAGACTTTAAGTGTGGTAAATTTTGTCATATTGTGGCAAAGTAACGGACTAAGTATATGCACAAATTCAGGAAGAAGAGATAAAAGAATTTTTCTTACATATTTGCCGGTTGACCACTGGAAATTGGATATGAAGGAACCTTTCTCTAGTCGTTTTGAAAACAGATATTTATCGAAGACAAGTAGAATACGTGAAGGTTCGCGAACTTAATCACTGCGAGTAAGAATACAGATTGAATACATTGCACAGAATTTTTAAGACCACAAGAGTCGACCATGCTTTGACGAAAACTAATCTAAATGTTTTGCTTGCTAGGCCAGTTTGGAGGAAGGTGGATCAAAAGACACGAAGAAACAAAAGGCGGTAAAATCATAAAATGAAATAAATAAAAAACTGTTTAAGCACATGTTGTTGCAACCACATTGCCAAATAAGGCAAATATTTACTCACCATTAAATTGATTAAATCTAAAATAGTTATGAATTGTGATAAAAAACAAAATCTAAATGAATCTAAATGAATGACTAAGACGAGCCATTGACGATTTGTTCGACAATTTTTATTAATTGTTGAATTTTTATGTATTCAAGTAAAATACAAAACAAGGAAAGCTGGAAGAGACATAAAACAATTAAATCATGACTTTTGGCGAGGTTTCATTTCGTCATAACAAGAATGTAAGAAGATGTAGTTCTTTTTCTGAGGATTATTGAATTCATGCCCTTTCGACCAATCATAGCTAACAGCATAAGCAAATATTTGGCCGTCACGATTGAAACAGCAAGCGGTGATTGATTGCTCCAACTGTTCGGAAGTCTTCAACTTGGTTCGAGAATCCTTGTCCCAAAAGGAGAACCTTCCATCAGAACCAGCAGTGGCCAATGTACCATGTACTGGATGAAACTTTATATCATTGACAGCATAGATATCTTGGTATTGTTGATTGGTTCCATTTGATCGGTGGCACTTGAAGGTGAAGTTGTCCTATTCAACAGAAATAAACATCAAATGTAAATATTAAGTGATCATAAATCAGTGATGTACCTTTGGGTTTTGAGGGTTAATGTACTGAATAGCAACTCTTCCCTCAATACTGCCAAGAGCAAATCCAGTAGGCATTCCCTTTTTATCCTTGAAGATGGAGACACAGCGATGCTGATATTTCAATGGGGATTCAATCCTTTTAGCTTCACTTGGAGTATTCTCAAGTTGATAAACAATCAAGTTCCGAGAAGCGGTTGACACAACAGCGACTGGGTATTCGACATCAGCGCAGTAGCAGCGTTCAGGCAAATTGATGGTTAGGATAGGAGACTGTTGACGTAAATCCCAAAATTTGAGTGTTTTATCCCAGGAACCAGTCATGAGACACGAATAATTGTGTGATTTGATCCAGTGGCAAGTTTTAATAGAAGCTTCATGAGCGGCAACCTGAAAAATTCAAACTTACATTACACAAATCTCTGAAAGTAATTAACAAATACTTGAATTACCTGAATAGATTGATTAGAACCCAAGTCCCAGCATTTCGCCTGTTTATCACATCCAGCCATAAACACTCTACTTCCATCCTATAGAAAATGTTTCGATTACAAGTGGAAATGAAAACTATTTGAAGGTAAACTTGCATCACTCCAAGCAACATCAAGAACTGGCCCCTGCATGGTTTCCTGAGATTTTGGTATGGACTTGCCAGTCTGATCAATTTCCCAGCATCTGACATGGTTATCCCAGCTACCAGCAATCAAAAAGTTTTGAGGAATTGAAGCTGGACTGAAAGCTAAGCACGAAACAGAATCGTCTGGAGGAGACATTATTTCAAAATCTTTCATTGGGTTATGGTTGGTTGGGGCTGTAACTACATTGCTCCCCATAAAACTGTTTCCTCCAAATCCCGTAGAACCAAACATTTTCGGATCCTCAAAAAACCTAAATAATTGAATTGAGAAAAATGTCGTTAGTATGACGTTTTCCACAGTGGAAGGGGGTAAGGGGGCTGATGTTTATTGACACATTTCCTGCCCTTGCATAACACTTTGGCATTTTCACAAAACTGTGATATCCAATCAAGAGAATTTCAAGAATATTGTTATGCTTACTAGTTCGACGACAAGAATTAATCAAGCCTAAGTTTAAGTAAAAAGACGTGTGAAAGTTCAAAGTTGCACTTGAATTGATTGAAACCAGTACAGCACTAGTCTTGTGGAAAAATGGAATGCCGGCTGCTAAAAAAACGCGGGACGGCGGGAATCAGAGACACCTACCGGCACTAGTTCTAACTTTTGTTTTACCGATCCCTTGTTGGCGCGTGAAATAAAAAATCTGTTTCTATCTAATAAGGATCGTCAACCGTTCACTCGGTAATAACCCAAGGTGGTGAATACAAAATAAGTCCCGGTATGCAGCGCAATTAAGTACGAGCGTGAATCCAAGTCGGATACCTTTCCGAACAATTTTTCCTTTTACTTATTTCAATAAATTGTTAAAGACACGAAAGGTTATCGGTATTACAAATATGTATTTCTACAAAAAATCGATAGTACTCTTTATTTGTATTTCCGTACTTTGAAAAGACTTATACTAAAAATAGTCCGATGATCTAATCCAAACAAAAACCAGGTATTCGAAAGTGCGCTACACAGCGTTACACAGCGTACACACTGCACGGAATTTACCGTAGTTAATTAAGGGAATCAATTGGCCTTCTTACCAAAAGTCCGAACACAACCAGGATATCGATTGGGAGACAAATAAAGAGAATATATACAACGTCAAATTCGAATAGGTCAAATGAAATTCAAGACCAAATTTTAAGGTGCACCCCAATGTTCAATGTATATTTGATGTATTGACGTGACACGATTGACCGACAATCTTTGATGAGACGAAAAGGGAAAGTATCAATTATAAAACGAAAAGAATAATGAAAAGGAAATAGGAAAGATCAAAGATGACACATCGTTCGCCGGAAATGATTGAATCGAAAAATTACAAATAAACAGACGAAAAGGATTTTCTTTTTTGTGTTTTTTTTTTTTTTTTTAAATGTAAGTAAATGGCGTGATCCCTTCACGAATGATTGCACGCGTTTTTGTTTCCCATCATCTTCCTCTCTATTCAGTCAAAGAGTATAGGGTGACGTGAAAGAAAACGTTTGACTCTCTCTCTTTTGATGGTAGGGGAACACGAGACAATAATGTGTGTCACCTACAAACATCGATAAGCGTAATGTCTTTCTTTTTTCCTCGAATAAAAAAGCAGACGTTTGGTAATACGGACGGTTAATGAAAAACGCGAATAAGTCATCCAGGGCCTAGAAAACATGTTAGATGGTGTACGTACTATTAATTAATTTCTGGTGTGTCGAGGTATTGATTTTTTTTTTTTTTTTTTTTTTGTTTTTTGTCTTGTTTTGTTTCTTCCTTCCAAGGAAAAAGGGGAACGTTATTTGGTTTTGTAATTATTCGAATTTGAACTTTCTTTGACTAGTGCCCTGACACTTTGCTTCAGTCTTCAGGTTTCAATTTGGCTTCCTCCTGTCTTCTTTGTTGATCTTCAAATGTCAAAAGAAAGAAATAAATAAAAATGAATTGATTGAACGCATTTTTAATTGTCAAGAGAAATGCAAATTGGACAAATTCGTGTCACCTTTGATGCTCAGCTCTTTCCATTTGCCTTTGTTCTCCTCCAGATAAATATCCCAAGGCCGAGTGATTTTCTCACCGGATATTTTGGAATGGCTTCCTTCTTTTTTGGCTTTTTCCGGCGTGGTTGGCACTGTTACCACCTCGCCGCCTAGGAAGAATTCAATGAAATTTTAACCATTTGTTTGATCCGAGACGAATAAATGAATCCAACCCGCATCGCATTTCTCTTCAGAGATCGAATCGCGATGATCGTTCCGCACAGGAGCAGATTGCGGGCGCAAGGGTATCAGGATTTTATCCAATAAGTCACCCATGACTGCCATAGTTGGCTCTACAATGAACTCTATAAAACCTGCGCGTCCACAAATACAGTCCAAATTAAATCAATGAAAGCAATTTGAAAGCAATCCCAACCAACACGTACCGATTTGCGACTCAGCAACTAAAGTATTGTTTCTATCACAGAGCGGGCTGTAGGGCAATCCAAGCTCCTTTTCATTGTCGCCCTGTTGGAAGAATTCTTCCAGGAGCAAGTCCGTCCAGTGCCGGTGCAAGAGCCAAGGTTTGCTCGGATGGGCCACGTCGCAGCAGTGCAGCACTAGCGACAGGATTTTCGACTTATCCACACTGCATCATATTATCAAAAGATGGCCATTAGCATTGCAAATTGAAAGAAGAAGAATAAAAAAGAAACTTCATTGAATGATAATGGACAAGTTAATCGTTGAGCTCGCTGTAGGGGTGAGAAAGTACGTAAGTGCTCATCGACACCCTAGGCTAGATGGCCCCCCGAGTCTTTGCGCCAATGCATTGTGAATGTGCATTACACACACACACACACACAATGCATTTTGTACGGAGCAACTTGGAGCAGCAGCCAAGTCCTAGGGAGTACGCTTCCGCCGGAGCCAACGCAGAGAGCGAGCTTGGGCCACGATTGACGTAGATCCGTATCTAGTTAACTATTCCAACATCAAATATACAAAAGCGTATCATGCCTGAGTTCGGGAACGGTGAGCAAGCCCTTGGCCGCTTTAATCTGTTGGAAGTGGCAAGACATGTCCGTAGCCAAGACCATGTCAATGACGAGCGATCGGAATTCCCGGAACTCTTCGCGCGATAAATTGACTAGAATGTTGCAGTCTTCCTCCCTCATCAATCTGTGCGAGAGAGACATTTTGGCCAAAAAAAAAAATTGTTGTTGCGATTTTATTATATTTTTATTTTTTCCTTCCAAGAATTTGAATGAAGCGAAATTTTGTTCTACCTGAACGCTGCGCTGATGTGGTGGTTCTCCTGGACGGACCGATCGTTGTAGAGCAGGGCCGTCTCGGAGCCAGACATGACGTGGAAGCTATTGGTCGTTCCCGTGTGCTCAAAATCGTGAATGATGGCTGCAATGATGGCGGCAAAGATCTCCAAATCGGTCAGCCAGTTCTGCCAGGGACGACGCCAAGAAAATATCGTTGACATTTATCATCGAAATGAGACTTCCCTACGTCCATTTTTTCCCCTCCTTCGTAAAATATGGGGTCCCCTTCCACTAGCCATATAAGAGGATCATATAAAAACAGCGGTCATACCATCAATCCAGTTTGATAAAGGACGTAGTGAAGCGTCTGGGTCACGTCAGCCGCGTGCGTATTGTTGTGGTAGAGATTGCGATGTTTGCAGTAGCCGGCCTCCGTTTGGTTGAGAAACGACTCCAGCGTGTTGCTCGGGATCTGTTTTGTTCATTTGATATAAATTTTTTGTAAAATTTATTTGTACCATGTATGTGCCATCCAGGACAAAGCAAAAACAAATTAACGCCCAAAACTACAAGATCAACAACTTTTTTTTCAGTCGAGATTTTGAATTTCACTTTGGACCGACACAGGCGCTCTAATCCGCTTCAACTTGAGCTTCACTAATTACAGGATTACTTGGCTTGACATTTCATCGCGATTTAGCCCCCCCCCCCCCCAAAAAAAAAGAAAAAGGAAAGACTGATGAAAACTTTTAAGACGAGCAGAGTTGCTGCTTAATTAACGATGAAACACAAAACTAAGCGAACACGAATCGCGAGCATATTAATACCAGCAGCAGCTAGGAGCGGCGGCAGCGGCAGCAGCGCCAACAAAACGTTCCAAGTGGTGTGTATACAACAATAAAGGAGAGAAGGCGAGCGTGACAAGCTGGCTAATTAGTTCTCCGTGAAATTCCAGGAGATGTATATGTGTGTGCTACAGTTCTTGGAAAGCTATTACACGCACACCCACGCCCTCTAAAGAGCCAAATAGAATGACGTCGACACTATAACACGATACGAGGATTGGCCATCAGGTGTTTCTCGGCTTCAGTCGGCGCAGAGATTCTATGCTGCTCGTCTTTTCAGCCTGGACTCTTCTCCCACCCCAAACTAATAGTCTAATACTATATAGATAAGCACCCGCACATTGAAAGCAAGTACTTAGGATCGGGAATTCTAAAGGAAATGTCTTTTTTTTTTCCCACCGGGGATTCCCAGACGTGGCCAACAGGTAAATCCGAGCCAGGGAGGTATATAGCCGCAAGTCTTTTCTCGTTAGAGCTCTAGCAGTGGTCTAATACACAGTGTAATGGTTAAGTTGGAATGGTATACCTTAAATTTGTGGATGACGCCATAACGATTCAAGAGATCGATGCCGAGATAGCGCAGCGGAGAACCTGCCGAGACGTCGCTCAAGGCGAAGACGTCAAAGGTCCACTCGTCGATCAACTGGCGGAACACAATTGAGAATGAGACGGATGAATACGTATAGAGGAGGACGGAAAAATAAGAGACGTGATGGATGATACACATTCACGGAGAAGAGAGAGAGAGAGAGATTGTAATAATCAATACGACGACGTCGACGTCGTACCGTACCGCACAACAACAGCAGCAGCAGCAGTAGCAACTGGCTGCCGGCAAAACTATTGTTTGCGGTTTCTAAATATAACTGCGGGTCTCGTACCTTGAGATTGCGAGCCACTTCTGCGGGGAATTGCAAGAAAGACGAAGAGGACATTCGGCGATAAATGCGCTCGACCAGGATTCCGGCCCGTATGGCCTGCGCCACCGACCGGAATTTCGGCTTCTCCTCGCCGGGCTTACGGTGACTGCTGATTTGGCGTGTAAAAGTCGACGCCAACCAGGCACGCACTTCCGGCGGCACGGCATCGGCCCGCACTTCCGACAAATCGTCATCTTCTTCCGGCGTCCGTCTGTTATTTATTTGGGCGATTAGAATAATAATAAAAAAATGTCAAGAAATCAAATCACGATAATGAATACAAATCAGGCGTTTCTCTCTGGACATTTCACCGTTCGCGAAACGTTGAATTTTTGTAATGAATTAATTGTCTCGTTTCTGGTTTATTTTGGATAATCCGGTGCGAATTGCACTGGGCAGGTTATTTATAGCGACAGGGAGGAACAACATTATGATTATTATGACGCAGAGTCGACTTTCACAAGGATGTGATCTTTGATGAAGGCAATCCAATGCGGATGTCTTCGAGTGTGTGCGTTTCCGCACCGCTACGAATTAGTCAAAGATTTGGACTCGGGGGGGTAGACGAAAGAGACGAGAGAGAGAGAGAATATGGCGATTCTAAAACTTTTCTTTCTCATTCGTGGAAGTCACATCCGTTTCTCTCTTGTTATTGACTCGGTGAAAAAGCAGCAGCAGCAGTAGCAGTAGCAATGGTGTAGTAGTAGTAGTAGTAGGTAGAGCAGTCTCTCTCTCGTCTCGTCTGCTCTGTATATGTAGAGAAATGAAGGCAAAGCTAAAAGTCCTGAGCAAACAAGATGAATTGGAGTGTATATACACACCCGGGCTTGCAACTGGAGGGGGAGACTAGACACACTTCTTCTTCTTTCCAAGTAGACGGGCAGGCCAAAACTGTAAATAGGTTTCTTCTATTGAAGTTGAGGATTTCTAAAGGCTCTCTCTCTCTCTCTCATCTTTCTCTAGTTCCCAATGAATAGCCTTTCGAGATACTATCTATTCATCTTCTGGGTTTCGCTTATGCCTCAAATTTTCAATTCCATCTCTCTCTCCATCTCTCTCTCTCTCGTCTGGAAACATAATCAGGCCGAAAGTTACTTCACTACGGTCCGATTTAGACTTTGCGTCGTTTCATTGATTCTGGCAAATCTGATGAAAGGAACCACACCGCAGCTAGCTGCTATCCCCAGTGCCACTTCAATACGGTGGGACTGGCGGACTTTTTCTTTAACTACACAAAAGAAATTCTTCTTCTTCTTTATACATTTTTTTTTCTTTTTTTTTCATTCCAGGGGACCGCCCGGTTATTGTCGATGCCGGCCAGTGTACACATATAAGAGTCCCTCAGTTGAAGCGGTCGCGACGCCACGCGGCTGGGCAGCTGCCTAGCAAACCACAAAGACAGTGCGCTAGAGCTGATATCGGGCCGTAGAGAAGGGAAATATATATGTATACGTCATTCAATCGGCATCGTTACGGTTCTTGTTCTTTTCTTTCTTTTTCCTGCAGCTCAGCTCAAATCAATAATCGATACTATACACACACACACACACACACTCTTTCTCTTTTTTTTTTCTCTGTACTCGGCACGTCCTTGTTGTTTTGGGGTTTGCCTTTCATTTTCACGTGATATTCCCGCAGTGATGGCAGTGCCGAGGAGAATAGGAGAAGGCAATCAAAAAGAGCGGAAACCCCCCCTAAACAGCATCCAGATTGCTGTAGCGTGCGAATTGGTTTCGAGCCAGTCAGGCGCCAACTCTTTTTTTTTTATTCCTCGCCTTGCCAAAAATAATCTAATAAAAGGGGAAAAATCTTGTTTCTCTAGAAAATTCTTCTTTTTTTCCCCCCTTCGTCTATAGCTATAATATTTTCTTTTGATTCGTTTTTATCTCGACATAGTATATTCTTCAGTCTAATATTTCCGCTGCTGGGCGGTGTGGCGTCTTTCATTGTGCTACTCCTTTTTCTTTTCTTTTCTTGGCCATTATAAGAGTTAGTAGGACTCGTAACGCTATCGTGACTCTCCTCTATTCTGTTGCCTTTGATATTTCACCCATTTACTGGCGCTGTCTCTCTCTCCCTAGCTCTTGTTGTTACACAATCCCTGACAGATCAAAAGAACTAGACTGTATATAGTTAAGATAGTGTGTAGTAGTAGTAGCAGCAGCAGCATCAGCAGCAGACGGGAAGTGCGGACGAGTTATACACACGCTCACCGATGATAGAAGAGATAGTACACATCACCTCCGCCACATGAGGCACCAGAGGAATTAAGTGTTAGATAAAGCGGAGGGCGGCGGCGGCGGTAAGTAATAGCTAGGGCGACGACTACTAGGCGGAGGAGGGCGCCCATTAAAAGTGGCTATACACTGGCGAGATGATGTCTCCATAAGAGAATATGGGATGACGTGGATGGAGCTATCCACATTTCCCCTTTTTTTCTTTTTTTTTATTATCAAGATTTTCGGGACGGTTTTCACGCCAGGCTCCAGCCGTTTGAGATGGGACGTGAGCGAAATGAAAGACGAGAAACGCAAGACTCACACGCGTGCAATAAAAGATTCAAAAATAAAAAAATAAAAATATAAGAAATATTAGAGTGTGTGTGTAGGCCTACAGCAGACGACACAGAGAGGCAGCGACTCGTTTCGGATGGGCGCTGGTATTTTTCGGTGGTCAAACAACACTTGTGGAAAATCACACAGAAAAATATGGATTCGCAAACAAACGCGAAAGAGAGAGACACACGAATAATAAAAATTCGCAAGGAGAGAAAAAAAAAACCACACACGACGACGAATAAATGATGAGACGAAAATAAAAAATAAAATAAATGTCAAAAGAGATAGAAAAGATGTCACCTTTTTTTTAAAAGTGCAGGGCGACGAACATGGAGTGAAGATGCCTTTGAAGTAGTAGTAGTAGTAGCAGTGGTAGTTGTTGTAACACGGACAGTAGCAGAGGAAGGAGGAGTAGAAGAAGTAGAAGAAGAAGAGGAGGAAGAGGAACAAGTGGAAAAAGAATTGGAAGCCGGTCGGGAGCTGACTCGAAACGGAGAGGCCCGTGAACGGCAGGGTTTTGTCAGATGAGGTAATAACAAGTTGGGAGTGGATGGTGGTGGTGGTGGTGCTGGCGAAGAAGTTGTGTCATTTGTATCGGGCCACAATGCCTCCTCTTCGTCGACATCGTCGTCGCATTCGGGACTGAAGGGGTTCCGCGGGATTGGGGTCAGGAACGGGAAATTTCGTTGGAAAGAAAGTAGGAGGGAAAAAAAAGTTGCCAACGACAACACAGTAAATCCCCAAAGTGTAGAAGAGAAATAAAAATAGAAGAAAAAATAAAAATACAAAAGAAATTGAACGAGAGGACAAAAAGATCATGAAGACGAGAGACATCAGCCAAGGCATCACGGGCGTTGGTGTTTCGAGGGTGGGCGGGAAAAAAAATTTTTTTCAAAAAGAGAAATGAAAGAAGAATAAGATATTCGATAATAATGATAATAAGTGAGAAATATATATACAAAGTGGTTAAAAAAACCGGACACGACGCGCGCGCGCGCACACACACACACAACCATGACACCGAACGAGACAAGGCGCACACACACACACACACACACACACACACAATAAATGAATAATTCAAAGGCTAGCAGTATATAGAGCTCTTGTGTCCCTTTTTCTCTTTTTGACTATTCCTTACTATATAGTAGATGGAGGCGGATGAAGGGCTACGCGGATCATTTGACATCGTAATTGATTCGATTGATGGCCGAACCGAGTGAGCTGTTTGTCAAAGTCAACGGAGGAAAGAGAAAATAGAAAGGAAGAAAAATAGGATTGGCAGCTGCTGGTATTACTGGTATACGTACGCCGTGCGTGGCACAGCCAAAGGGCGTCTTTTCACCCAACTTGATGGTCCAATTGCGCAGCTTCGTGTCAGACTTATATCTGCTCGGTTTCGGCCCTCATTTTCTTTTTATTCTTTTCTAAAAAAGCCAACACGTATAAGTGTCCAGGGGCTTGAATTTGTTCATTAATTCTAGGGATCTCCTTTTATCCTATTCTCATTGGGGACCGCACTGTCAGTTAATAATAATAACAAGCCACCGGAAACCAACGGTCAATTTCTAATTGCCAAAGAGCTTTATCATCCCCTTTTGACATTTGCAGGTAGTCATGATAACCAAAAACAAAACAAAAAAATGTTTCTATCTCGGATAGATGTCATAACATAACCACAAAGAAATTCACTTTGGTCTCTACAGAAAGGCGTGTGTAGTCTTTTATGGCTGCTGGTTTTACACACACACACACACACACTCACTGGGTAATCGATTTTTATTTTTTGGCCTCCCTCGTTCCCACCAACCCTTTTCGCCTTGTTCGTGCGATTACGATAACGAACTTGTATAGTCTGCACGGCAGTAGACGATGTGTTATTACAGAATACATAACCCCCCGGCCCCAATTGACGGCAGGCAGTAGCAGCAGCAGCATCCTCGTGTCTCTTATTATTTTCTCCTTCACTCTCCGTTTTATCCCCAGCAGTCGTGTAACGACCGCCCGAAAAAAAAAAAAAAAAGAAAAAGAAAAGAAAAAGAAGTTGCTCATCCACGAACCTCTTTTTTTTTTTTTGATTATTATTTAGTTATCCAGGATTGTGTGTGTGGGTGTGTAGTTAGATACTCACAAAAACAGTTGATTGGGCTGTTAGGAGTAATGGTATGAGTAAATTTAGATCTAAGCAAAAGATAACTACCTTGTGTGTGATTATTTCCGCTACTCACCCCAACAAACCCCCACCCCACACCACCTCACCCACCCGTTATTCCCTCCTCTTTGCGGATGAGATCCGTTTTAACAGAAACTTGAGGCTCTCTACATACACATCAAAACCGGCACGGACTTCATGGGGGGGGGGGAGTTCAATCGATCCTTGTGTGTGTGTGAGAGAGAGTTTTACGGGGTTAACGGGGTGCAAAAGGCCTTTAGATGAGCGCCAGAGGCACGATTTTCAACATCAATTAAGAGCGGCAGATACACACACAGACGTACACACAAACGATTGTGTCTATTCCACATACATATGATAGTTGATGGGAGTTAAGTTTTAAAAAAAAAGATGAGAGAGAGAGAGTCTAGTTATACGTATCCAGGGTATATAGAACTATTTGTTCTGCTGGCTGACGTTTTCAGCCTGCGGCGACCGGTTAGGAGCGCAAACTATATAGGGTAAAAGGGAATTGGGAGCAGCACAACACACTCACCTCCCGGCCTCGTCGATGTACACGGCGTCGAGCACTTGAATGGCCAATTTCAGATTCTTCTGCATCACTTCGGGTCGAACTTCGCCCTTGTCCAGGAGCCTTAATAGGCATTTCAGTCTGAACCAAAGAATAAAAGAAGAAGAATACACTGTATAAGTAAAAAGGCTGAAGAAAAAAAAAAAGAAAAAAAAAGTAAAATAGGAGGAGATTGTGCCACTAGTCTATAAAATACGGGAGAAGAAAGAAAAAAGGAAAAAGTATCATCGGATTCCATCATCCGGCTGCTCTCTCTCCTTCTCCTCGAAGCAGGATTTTCTGATACACTGTATGTGTGTGTGTGTGTGTGTGTAGTCTAAAGTTGACGGGTCTTTTCACGTGCTGGCGGCGGTGGAACCCTCGTTCCATCTTCCCGCCCGCCATCCCTTAGGCTGTCACATCATTGATCCTTCTCCGTTCCTCCCTCAAGGATTCACGACTCCTCTGCTTGTGCCTCTCACACTACAGTAGCAGTACGTATATAGACACACACACACACATTCACAGTACATCGAAAGCATTTTACAGGAACGCTCGGCTGCTTGCCAATGCGTCGTTTCAACCCCAGAAAGAAAAGAAAAAGAAAAGAAGACCAAATTCCCTCTAGTACATGGCGGATCATTCAAATTTTGTCGCGTTTCGAGATGCCTGCCGCAGAGCTGCGTGGATGGATGGATTATGCGTGACGTACGAACTTATTTTCAATTCAGCATCTCACACGCACAACAGCGTTTACCACTATAACGTGCATATAGCTGAGCTGCGGTAGATTAGGACAGATTTCAAATGTCCCGCGTCGGGAACTTTTGATTCCCACCCAACGACGACGACGCCCGTCGCTAGGGCGTGGCAATCCATTCGAGGTTTACCTGAGAGAGGCATTCTCGCAGATTTCCGATGATGGCACAGTCGCTGACGCAATTTCCATGGGCGTTTCATCTTCGACGATTCCCACATGTCGTTCCAGGGCAGAGTCATCCAGTTCAGTCACGGACGGAGTCCCAGCGCCGGCCCTCTGACTCTTTCTTTTGCTGCTCGAGCGCCTCATAATGGTCAGAGTCTCCGATCCTGCACCCAAAAATGGCACCAACGTCAAAACACAATTGAAATCCAAATAATAATCAAACTGACGAGTTTTCACCTGTGTATTCGCCATTGGCCGTCGGAGTGTAATCGAATGTGCTGTCGTCCTTGGATGAGCCTTTCGGGCCGCTGGCCACTGAACGTCAGGAGCACGTAAGGCCGCGAAGCGAAACGATCCGGAATGAAGAAAAACAAGAGAGAGAGAGACAGAGAAACAACAATCAAAACGAGAGTCTGAATAGAAATGGAAATGGTACAGAGCGCAGGCCTTTATATATGTATAGGCTTATAATTCCGTCGGCGGACCGGCAGCAGCAGCAGCACAGTCCAGTGAAATTGCAAAGGGCTTAGACCCGCTGAAAGCGAAGGGAAAGTGGGAGGAGCCAACCCGTTTTCATATGAAAAAAAGGAATAAAGAGGAGAAACAAACAAAAAAATAAAATCCTTACACACAAATCCCATCTTTTGTGAAACTTCTCAAAGAGGAAAAAGAGAGTCGTACTACATACAACAACGCCCAGTTGGAATCGGCGAACGACAGTGTGTATACGTCCGCACAGGATCTTGGGCTCTCAATCTCCCTCTCCACAGTGTCGCGTGCGTCTCCGTAACAAATTCTGGGCAGGATTTTGTTTCTTTAGATATTTCTTTTCCCTCCTTTGTGGGAATCCCACCCAAGTCCACCGCCTCCTCCTACCACCCCGAAATCGGACACGATTCAGCGGCACGTTCCGAATAAAAGGAGAAGAATATCCATGGGCGGAGAGCTCGGTTTATTAGCGTCGCACTGTTACAGACACACACATCCGCGATTGATCCGCTGCTAATTTATTTTTTTCCTGGAATTCGGTCAACTTTTTTCTTTTTTTTCTTTTTTTGTCGGAGAGAAAAGTTCACAAAAAGTTGTTTTTTAAATAAAAGAACAGTGCGGTTCTAAGCAAATAATTATTGGCATAGATTCAAACTGCCAGTGAACCGGAATTACACCGAGAGGGAAATGATGGCGGAAGCCAAATGGAGGGGCAAAAGGAAGGAAGTCAATGTTTGAATACCTCCGCCAGACTTTTCTATTGTAAAAAAAAAAACCTTTTCAGTAGGGTTCAGCACCCAAAAAAGGAGAAACAAATTTCCCAAGTTACAATTAAATTTCCTAAACGAACGCGAAGACTAGTGTTGAAAGCAAACCAAACGTCTACGGTAAATGTCGAGATGCAACTGTGAAGAAAGGTGGAACCTGTTTTGGACGAGATATCATTTCCAGCGGGCATGTCACGGTAACGCGGGAACATCGAAACGAACGGCAAAAAAATAAATTAAAATAAAATAAAATAAAAATCTTGGCATTTAGGTAGCGCGTTATCTCAAAGTCTCTTTTCTTTTTCTCCGCGGCTGTCCGTGCGGTTGTCAAGGCAACATTTCTTTAGCTTTACAACCTCGTCTTACCCAGATGTTTGGCAGTGGGGGGGGGGGGGGGGAGGGGGGAATAAGAAGAAACAAAACAAAATAAAACCACCGGAAACTGCCAAAGTGCGAAAGAACTTTCAAGCGGGTGAAAGAGAAAAAAAAAATACTACGGGAAAATGAATTTTTTTTTCTTCTGCCGTTGCAAACAAACGACAGCAGCCAACCTTCTGTTATCCAAAAGGAGATTAATTGGATGCTGGCTCCGACACGCATTTAAAATTAGTCGGGTGATGATCAAACAGTGATGGCAAAACAGGAGGGGGGTAGATCGTTGAGAGCACACGACATGATAACAAACAAACCCACCCGCTGTCTCGGCTAATTTACAATCGAGTGCTACAATGACGATGATTGCGTTTCGACAAACTCTTCTCCAAGTCACAACAGCAAAGCAACTCGTGACGGCCGTTTTCAATATGATATATTGCCCATGGTCCCAAGTCCGTCCAATTTCGAAAAGAGCAGCTATATAAATTTAATAATGGACGTACGATGATTTGTCGATGATGGAAACACGACACGGCGTCGTTTTGGCACCGTCGAGTCGAGCCATCAAGTTACCATGGCAACTCCCGAATTGACTACCGCTCGAATGGGAGGGGAGAGGGGTTGTGTCTAGTCAGTCCAATCGCACAATCCAATCAAAAAGACCCGTGTCTTCCCAATCGTCTTTAATCGAAACTTTAATCGCTAATGCAAACGAACAAATCACGAATCAAGACTAGGCGCTTCCCCTCCCTGTCTCTGACAGAACAATTCATTTTGAGTCAATCACTGCTGCTGCTGTCGCTGCTATACAGAAAATTCGCCCGGAGTATTATGCAGCAGCTGCCGGAGCAGTGTGGAATCGTTACTACTCTTTAATGCACGGCGGGACACGTCAATCTCTGCCTACCGTCTAATCAGATTGAACTGCAACCATGGAAATGGAATTATCACGACTAAATGGAGATGGGAGTGGCAGTCAACTCGCATAGTTGACACACACACACACAAGACGCTGCGTGACTGCGCAGCCTACCTTAATTAAAAGTAAGGGCATGCATAGTTGAGCTGGAGATTTAGACAGAAAAATTGAATTTCTCGATTGATGCCGTGATTGCTGATTTGTTCTGATCAATCGACTGGGACCGTTTGACCGTTTGACCTTTTGTCGGCATCCAGCGAAAGCGGAAGGAAGAGCTGAGAAGAAAGAATAACATATTTCGCAGGATCTCTTCAGTCAATTGGTTCGTTGACATTAGAAAAGTATGACATTAAACCCGCTAGAGCTCGTGACTGAGTGGCTCTACCTAATAATAACACATCGTCTCAACTCTCAACGGCGTCATCCGGATCAAGAAAAAGAAAAAAACTCAAACGGACGTCATCATCTACTAATCAGGGCGCGTCTTCCATCTCTCCAGGTAGAAATACAACGTGTATCACGGCGGACTATGTGATTTGCAAAGGGGGGAGAGAGAGAAACAACGTCATCACGCCGGCGGAATGTCGTCTGCTCACTACGTCCATCAGATAATAAACTCGTTCGTGTCCCTCATCATCTCCTCGGACCCCCGCCCCCCGTTCGTGCGCTACAAATGACATCAATTATTCTGCTTAGACGTGTAATAAAATTGGGAGACTGTAAAGAAAAATAAAAGTTCTGCGGGGAGGGGGGGGGGGGACAGGTGCTAACTCAATTTTCTTGGGCGTATTAGGAGCGGAGCCCAGAGGCCCGGAGTCGGCGGGGCTATCTGGGAAGAGATGCTGAGCACGGCCAGCTGAGCTGATATTGCACGAAATGGCTGCACGGTGTCTATAGACACAGAGAGAGTAGATCTAGAACGTGACGGACGTGTCAAATGAGAAGACTTTGGAGAGGTTCAGTGACCCAGACGTTTCGTTTCGACATTTGCGATTGTGTTGGGGATTGCGACGAATCCCCACCTCAGCAGAATCACAAGTCACGACCTTTCGATCTCGATTCGGTATACCAGGACATGGGTCTACCACCCCACATCATCGAGACATACCCCACCGTACAAGCAAAAAAAAACCACGACGACTTTTGTCGTCTTTTTCTCTCCAGTCACGATATCTTGTATACTCCCTCCCACAACAACTGCAACAACAACAACAACAGACAACAACAACAACAACTTAACGGTTTTCAAAGATTCAGGGGAGCAGGAAAAGAAAAGAAAAGGAAAGCAAATATAAAAGAATGTCGCGGATACCCTATATAAATCGAGGAAAGCACTAGATGTGTGCTATACAGCAGCAGCCAGTTTCGACAGCACTTTAACCTGATCTCTTATTCAAACTACTAAGAAATTGAGAGCGGGGAGTAAGAGATGTTGCTCTCGCAGAGTCTGTCCCACGTACGAGCTACATAAAGAAGAAGAAGAAGAAGATATCCAGCGCGCGCAAAAGTACAGGGCGAACGGGCGGGCGGGGTTGGAAGCATATACATAGTACAGTCGAAGCAGTTACTGTACTATGCGCCGGAAGTGGCGCACACAAAGGCCGGAACTGGTGAATGTCGACCGGGAGGAACTCGGATCTCGACGAGCTCCATAGTTACGACGTCTCAGGTTTCTTTAAGGGCTTTAGAGATTTCTTATTGATATTATGATTTGGCATTCCTAGTAAACGGTGTAACCGTACAGGTACGGGAGTTTTGATAGTGGAAAGAGGGGGGGTGGGGAACTGTTGGATCGCTTAAAAGTTGACCAGAGCAGCACAGGCTATTAGTACTTAGACAAAAGAAAATGTTTGTTTGACAGCAAGGTGAACCGATCGATCCGTGATCAATTGCGTTCATTGTCGATTCATTGCGCCCGCACGGCACCTCAGTTTCCTCCCTACTCGATTGATTGACAATTTTAATATGGCGGGAACATTTCAAAATAAACTAGCAACGGAAAAATGTTAAAAAAACTGGGCTGACATACAAATTGAAAGACGGTCCCGGGCTTTTTTTTACTCAACTCCCATTTCGTGTGTTTTTTTTTTTTATTATTTTAGTCTCTACATTCCGGCCATTCCCGCATCGATGTCAACACTTGCGCAGTTTTCATGTTCTAAATTTATTTTCCAACAGGAACGCGCTTCCATCATCATCTCTGATGTTATTAGCAATAAAACACGAAA
The DNA here is from genome assembly GCF_021234035.1 of Daphnia pulicaria. Taxonomy (NCBI): domain Eukaryota; kingdom Metazoa; phylum Arthropoda; class Branchiopoda; order Diplostraca; family Daphniidae; genus Daphnia; species Daphnia pulicaria. The sequence continues at coordinate 10,212,249 of NC_060920.1, forward strand.
AATTTCAGCGAGAGGAAACGCATCCAACAACAAATGGCACATCATGGCTCATCTAACCTTTTTTTTTTAGCCCACCATCAGCGGAAAAGATGGCGGATATTTAAGTTTTTATTTTATGAGATTTGTCTTCTTTTAGGGGCTTATGTTTTTGGGAGCTTTGCCGGTGGCGTTCGTCATTATTAGCGTTTGTTTTAGTCCTTTTTTTCCCCATCGTCGCTGACGAACCTGTCCCAGCACACACGGTCAAATCTTTTTCCCCCGGTTCCTACCACCTAAAGCCTAGTCTTAAGTAAGATCCATGTTTTCCAGCCACGAGGGGGGAGAAGAAAGACATGGCGGATTTGGTGCATCTTATGTCATGGATCGTTTGATGTGATTTTAATGGAGTCCGCCGAGGATTCCGCGTTCCCTTTTCTTTTAAATGCATCGCCTTAAAAATAAAAACAACAACGACAAGTTCCATTGTGATGACGTCACGGTCTACATCGGCCAGCGACTTTCTATGTTTTCCTGACCGTGGAATAAAAAGAGGTTGGAAAACGCAGCCAGTTCCGTCCGTCCGTGTTTGTCTTCCGCACGGAAAAGACGCACACAAAAGCGAGTCGAGAGAGAGAGACTCACTTTGAGTAATGAGACTCACTTTAATAATGAAAAAAAAGGAGAAGAGCAACACACATATACACTGGTGCACAGTCCTTGTGTGTGTGTGTGTGATACATGTTTTCGGCTCTAAGAGTTTTTTTTCTTTTTTTTTTAGACGATGGGTTAAACAAACACAAAAGAGTTCAAAGGATCGTGCAGTGGCGGCATTCAAAGGTATCGAGGAAGAAACTTTTTCTTCTTCTGGTAAAAGAAAAGATAAAACGGCAAGAATGGATTTGAATAATGAAACGAGATCGATATGGAACGAGTCATCTACAGGGCCCCATAATGTCATGACCGACTCCCGCGGCCTGCTGCCACCCAGAAAATGGGTGGGTTTTCATTAAGTGGCCCCCCCCCCCCCCCGCTGCTGCTGCTGCTGCTGTGCTGCTGTACCAGTTGTCTCTTTCTGTTGACTTACTGATGACGTAATTGTAGCCATCAAGAGTGAGAACGCATTTGGAGAAAGGCGCCAGGTGAAGGGCAGACGTGGATGATGAAGATTTCGAAGTGGACGCTACAGATTTGGCCAAAGGCGACAGCGGGGATTTGGGCGACGTCGTCGACGGAGCCGTCGTCGATAGTCGTGCAGGATCGCTGGGGCACTTACGCAACGTTTCTTTCACGACAAAGGCCGTCATGGCCCCACGCACACACACACCGCACAGGCAGACCTTATTACGACATGGAGTGGAGCGGGAAAAAAAGAAAAAAGAAAAAAGGAGAGCCCGTCGTTCCTTGGAAGAAAAACCACTTGGAGGCACCACCACCAACGTCTCTCCTCTTAATTGACGTACGTAACGGTCAGGGGCGGCGCAGTGACGAAAATTTCAAAACGACAAAATATTGGGGAACTCGACTATAGTCAAAGTCATTAAGGACTGAGCGGGAATTTCAAACGACACATGGCAATGTTTGTCGCCGCCTTCGTCGTCCCAAGTGGAGGAAACCCAAACCACCGACTGGCTGAGCTGCCGTGGCTCGACTGAGTTTTTTCGAGTTGGCCGGCGACACATGCGCTGGCAGGCACTGCTACTCTGATTCTGACTCTTGAGTCGGTCGCCCGTTGCGCCGATACACGGAACATCAACGTGCAAGTTTCAAAAAAAAAAGGGACAAGACAAAAAAAGAAGGGGGAGAACCCAACGGGGGGGGGGGGGGGATAAAGAGGGTGGTCCCGCTCTCTCTCCATTGGCGTCCTCACCTGCAGCCCGCATCTCGAAGGACATGGGAGGGATAGAAAAGAATCAAGACTACTTGCATGTACGTGTGGTTGTGTCTCTCTCTCTTTTTTTCTCTTCTTCTATCACACGCCACGCCCAACATCACGGAGCCAAAAATAGGAACACACAGAGAGACACTCAACGTGTGTGCGTGGTCTGCCAATAAATCGATGAATATATGGTGGCACATTGTACGTATTGATGATTACGAGCTATTTTTACTCTTCCTGTCACATATTAGGCGAAATCTCTGCTAATGTCACGGAGGGGGAAAACAAAAATCCGCTGGGATCCCAACCCAAAAGCTGATCACTGCCCAGGTTGAATACAATAAGGCACTAAGAGATTTGGTGGTGGGAGGTGACCGACGATCGCGAGATAACATGTATGACCGACTGATATCGATCGACAATTACTGTCGTAGTCCAGTAATTAGAAATCAAAACGGGAAGGCGACTGTCGTCCGATTACGGTCCTCGAGGCAAGGCAATGATTAATCATTTTGACATCATCCTCCAGCCCCCAAACGTTACGTCAACTGACCCCCTCCCCTTTCTTTCCAGAGAGAGACTCCTGATTGGTGTATAACGAACTACAAGTTTCGGGTCTGTCCAAGATGGATAGACTGATAGATACAAGGTGTACTACTGGAAACCGAAAGGCGATGATCCATTATCTCATTACTTTCCCCCCTATGTAACTCACAACCCCCTATATAAACTTCTCATCGGCTTCTTCTTTTCAGGGTACAATTGTCACTCCCTTTTTTCTTTTTTTCTTTTTCCTGTCCAATTCGCGTCGTAAAATTCTTCCGGATTATTACACAAAAGAAGGGGAAAAGCAATAAGTTTCGGAATCTGGTTCAAGTTCAAACAACTTCTAGGCGAAATGCAATTGAAATCCAGAGTGCAACTGCCATGTATGCAAAATGCAATCGATGCCGGATTCATTTACCAAAAAATACATTTTTTTCTTTCTTCTTTTTGGCTCTGTCAAGATCAGCATTTGAAATGATGATGGAAAAAGAAAACGCTCCATCACACCGGCGTCAAATCCAGCGCGCAACCGGAAGGAGGAGAAAGAATTGAAAATCAACTTATTTAAAAAAGGGCGGAAAAACTTTTTTGAAGTTTGAAAAGCGATTTCCATGGAAGCGAATGAGGCAATAAAAAAAGAAGAAATCTACAGATGATAGATAGAAGAAAAAAAAAAGAAGCGGATGACATGCTGATGCATCCGGATGAAATTGTAGGCCGGCTGTAGAGGACATCAAATGATGACAGTTGAGCGCTAAAAGCCCGGCAACTATATAGCCAGTTGATGCGCGTAACGGCTATGTATGTAAATAAGTGATTTAGCACTTCGCTCCACTAGAGACGATCTATATACGCAGATCGACTTCTCTCTCACAGAAGCAGCCATCTTTGTTGTACACTTTTCTCTCTACTCTACCGTGCAGTTTCTCGCCTGCATCATTCATCCTCCATCGATTTTGTTTGAAAGAGGGGGGAAAAAAACACTACGAGAAGATAGAACGCATTTGTAGCCTCTTGTGTTTACCTACGACACTCGTGAACGGTTGCCACTTGTGTCTAGTCGACCAATTTTCAAGCAGTGCTGATTTCTATCTTCCCCCTACTATTGACAGACTCTCGTCCTCGCTGTAACACTATCGGCCATGTCGTGGAAAAATCGAAATGTCATCATCGCAATCGATTTTCGTTGCCTTCTTTTAGTTACACGCAAACCGAACAATAGGCTCTGCCCTCTCGACACGGTAATGCACTGCTATATACCACTAGACAAAATCAGGAGGAGGAAAAAAAGAAAGCGCAACCAACAGCAGCAGCAGCAGCAGCAGACGCCAAATAAAAAGGAAATAGAGCAAAGATGGGCAACGATTTCCTGGCCGGAGGCAGCGTCAAACTTCCGCTCCCATCCAGCGCGGAATCAACCGAGCGGAGCGGTAATAGTTCCATAGTTTTCTTCAACTACCTACAATAATTCGTTTTAAAAAGTAATCGCCAATAGTCCGAGAGGATGGATCTTTACAGTTGTAACGTCGCGTGCGCCAACAAAATAAAAAAGTTAACGGCCTCGCAAATTTCAGGGACGTGATAAATTGGACGTTAATTTTCCATCATTTTATTCACGCTCGTCTACGAGCCTTTCCAGTTGGAAATTTTGGAACAGGACAACGGCGCCGGCGGGCCCATTTCCGCATTGTAGCCAATCCAGCAACACCAACACACACACAAAAAACACAAGAATCGAGGAGCTGCTCCTTAATTCCTATTTTCATCCACCGGTTAGAAGAAGAAAAATAAAAAACTAAAAACAAAACAAAAAAAAACAGCCAAATGTCTCGAGTGCAGTCCCGTGACACGCGGGATCCAACACCCAGGCACTTAAGAGTCGAGTTCCAGGAATTCAAAGTTGGAAGTTGCTGGAGAGTTGGGAGTCACAAGATTTCTGTGTTGGAAATGTTATTGTTGCAGAGTAACGAGCATCTACTGTGATAACAGAAAAAGAATGGAGGACAAGGAAAAAAACACAAATCAATCTAATCCGACTAAAGGGCTCAGCATCCATTGCGTCTGTTATTTTCATTTGCGCTTTTTCTTGCGTGACCGAAGCGTAACGTTGCGTTTGGCCTCCAACCCTCCCCCCCCCTCCCTTTTGTGTACCGTGACCAGTGAACCGAAATCGGGAGGAAAGAAGAAAATCACGAGAGAGAAAAGGGACATGTATCAAACTGATGAACGTAATCAGCTTTCATTGATTATTACGACGATGGATATAAAGACGGAATGAAAAAGGAGAAAAGACAAAACAAAAAGGGATTGGGCCGGATGGAATGAAAAGCTCATCAATGACAAAAGGAGAGCGGCGACAGAGACACCAGGGGGTGGGCTTACCGACTCTTTCGGCTTTGTTGTGTACCTATAATGACTCAACATTTTTCGTCATCTTTGACATCTCAATCAATGTTGAACGTAAAAAGGGATTATTGACATTCCCCCCTCCTCCCAGACGGGAAATTGTACGGGCGAAAAACAAAAATTTCAACGGACAAGAAAACAATGAAACGACCAGTGAGAAAAGAAAGCGAGAAAATCCCATTGTGCGTGACTCGACGGGAGCCATAAATATATACGGCATCAAATATGAAAAGAGTACATATAAATACGTAAATTGAGAAGAAGCCAGAAATCGGAAGAACAAAAAAAATTGCGCAATTTCTAGTTTCCTAGGGACTGTGGGCAACGCCATCTAGGAATCGGAACTCACACTATGTATTCCAAGCAACGGCTTAATTGAATTAATTTTTTTTCTTTCTCGGCACGCATGAATACTCATAAAACCCATGATAGTGTAATTCATACACTACGGTTTTATAGTATGAAGTAATAATACCAAAAGTAATGCAATTTTCAAAATGAAAATCACAAAATCGTTACTCTCAAGCGCTTTATTTTTTCCCCTCTCCAAACGCATTACGAAATTAATTCATCATCATCATCACGCAAGAAGAAAAAAAAGTAAGACGGAAGGAATATTTCTTTAACGAAATTTAAAAAAACAAAGAAATAAAAAAAAAAAAAAAATAGTCTCTTCCGGGAAACATTCCAAAGGCAACAAACAGTAGCCGAAGAGAAAGATAACAATCTGAAAGATTCAATATAGACCTACTCTAGTCTTAGCTCTTGGGCTGTTAGGGATCGACCCTATGTTATTACTATCTGCGCATATAAACAAAAGAAACGGGCATTGGTAGAGAACCCCGCCTGGGATAGCGGGAGCGATCGACCCGATTAAAGAGAAAAATAAAAAAGCTAAAAAGAAATGGCCGGTTAAGTAGGTTGGAGGACGCAGAATAAAATAAAAAAAAAGGGGATTCGTACAGGTGTCTCCATCTGTCGATTCCTTACGACTTTGGGCAGGGCTCAAAGTGAAAGAAGAGAGTGCCACACACACACACACACACACTAAAGTAGTTGAGTACCCCGGCACAGCTCTTTCTAAGAGCGACGTAAAGGTATATACTATATGTAATAGTTGGCGCCGACGCCCACATACCGCCGCACACTATTTTTTATTGGAAATCAATGTGTCATATGTCATCAAAGTACTAAAGGAAAGAGATCCAGTGTCTCGGCGGAATTGCGATTGGCATGGCAAGGGCCTCTTTTCGTCAGAAGTTACAAGTACAGTAGATTACTCGACGGTGCAGTGACTGACTGTGGGTGGGTGGGGATGGATGTTTTTTCCCCCCGTCCCAGAAACAAGAAAAGAGAAGAAGAATAGCGAAACAGAAGAAGAAGAAGAAGAAGAAGAAGAGACCGCAACGGCGATATGGTGCGCACACACGCAGGCACGCGTAACTTCAATCACGTTGCCAAGCAACAGGAGCCCAACCAAGTTATTGAAAGAGAGAGCGAAAAAACCAATGATAGTTAGACACAAGTCTCTTTTCTCTCACTTATCAATGCGCTGGGAAGCTGATGGGTTTCAAAAGAGATTCGCCTTCCACTCAACTCGTTTCGCAGTATTAGGTGTTAGGACTGGAGGCGTGCACACACGCAAAAGAAACAAAGGGCGCAACACACACACACACTACTAAAAGGTTTCGATTCATCACCTTTTATTTCAGCCTTTTTTTACTCCGGTCGGGCTCGACTCTTTTTCTCCCACTGATTTCCGGGGGTCTCCATTCTGCTGATGTCACCCGAAGAAAAACCGAGGGAAACAAATACCGTGGTAACGGACCGCCCAGGTTGGAATTGCAAAGAAAACAAAAAATTTCTGATCAAAAACCTCGATGTGGTTGCTACCTAGCGTTGCGAGGATACGACATCCGCGTCACCGCCATACCACAGGATGTTGAATCGCATCGCAAACAAAACCAAAAAAAATCTCCCAACGCCAGGGGAAAGAAAACAAGAAAGAAAAACAAAATCTAAAAGGAAACTGCGGAATAAATAAATCATCGGCAAAGGGCAAGCAAGGAATCAATAAATAAAACGCGGGTGTGCAAAGCAATTGCACATCCAACCTCACTCGTCTCTAATAAGCCCCGACTGTCTCTCTATCTCTTTCTATCAGACTCGTATATAATATTGTGTAGCGGTCAACTGGTCTGAAGCTGATCCGTGCGTCACGCAAAGAACAGGGGCCGAGGATCAATGCCTTGGGGGCGGTAATGAAAATTGGAAGCAAAAAGAGACACACAAACTACTTAGCCTACACAGAGAAAGAGACAGACAACATTTGGTTGACTTTTTCTTACCAATGGTGTAGGTATCGCTACCAATTTGAAAGGTGGCGCTCTTGCACTTTCGAAAGACCCTGGCCATGGTTGACGTGGCACCAAATTCAGCTCACGGCCAATGTTCATCAATCAGTCAACAACGGGTGCCGGTGTTATCCCCAAAACAATTCTCCGAGGAAGAAATAAAAGATAATAAACGAAAAAGAAAAAAAAAAATAAACGACAGAAACTGGGCAAACTACGATATTAATAAATTCCCGGGGAATAGTAGGATATGTGCTGCATTGGAGCGCTGGCACACGACTGGCCAGCATCAACTTAGTGTGTCGCCGTTTTGACACAGCTTCCAATACAAGTGAACACGGCGGAGTTCACACGGGCACTGCAAGAGAAGGTTTGTGACGTGGCTTGATCTCGGCTCACCACTAGTGGCAGCAGCACTACTACTACTGCTGCTGCTACACCGCGATTGGTACACAGACTCCCGCACCAATTCTCGCTCTCTCGAGTGATGATAGTCGTGCCTACATATGTACGAAAGCCTTACAGAGCAGTGCCAGGAGGGCGTTCGTGTCGAGAGATAAAAGAAAAGGAAAGATAAAAAGATGGAAGAAAAAAGGGGAGTGTTCGACTTTATCGGGAGAGATCCTTGCAAATGCGTAGATGGATCCCGCCACTAAAAACAGTAGAAGAAGAAAAAAAAAGGGCAGTTGTACCAGATAGATTGCAGTGGTAAATGTCATTGCTGCTGCTGCTCTCTACACACACACACACACACACTCTGAGATTCCTGCCTTTTTTTCTTCTTCTTCTTGATCTCCCCTATGTATTCATCCGGATTCGATTTTCCTCCTTCCTCGCCACTCACGACGGAATCACGGCGACATGAGGTCGGATGAAATCAATCAAACACTGAATGATGCAGAAAGCGAGACCCACCCGCAGTCGGGATATCCAATCAACAATCGACTGAAGAATGATCATCAACCAATATCACGTAGGTTTATAAATAAGAGCAAGGTCACGGAACGATGATAAGACACGATTGAAATAAGAACGAACAGCGCAAAAAATTTATTTAAAAAAAAAAGAGTCGACCAAGACAAAAATTTGGATGATTGGATTATCAACTTTGACTGTGACATGATTCATGATTGACTCAATTTCGCGACAAAGTCGAGTTGCTTTTCACCGAAAATCCCCCACCCCGCCCTCTTCATGTGAACATAATCTAATGATCAAGTCGGAATTCTGCGCGCATATCCCAGATCCACTCAGACTAGGCAACTATTAAACGTGGAAACTACACAGTCGAGTCTCTGTGAGAGGTAGCAGATGCTAAAATATTCTGCGACGATATATGCGGCCGTGGAAAGCTCCCCCCTCCCCTTAATTCTCACTAAAACCCTTTTACACACTGACGTGCTGCTGCTACTGCCTTTGTCCCGACTCCTGCTGACTGCATACTCAAGAGATGATGGCACAGATGAAAAGGGAATTATAATGAGCTTTCATGACGATCGTTCTCTCCAGATTCTGCATTTAAAATTTGCCCCCCACCCCACGATTTTTTAACAAAAAGTGCCAAACGACGACAGAATACATCAGAATGCGTGCAATGTTACCTTCAGCAGCGGTGAAATCAAACTGCATCATCATTTGACACTGCAGCCGAGTTGAAAATCCCAACGTGTGTGAGAGAGATTTTCAAGTGATCCAAGACTGTCGAGCCTCCAAAAGATACTAACCCCCCAACTACTCGCGGGACAAACGGTCAGAGCAATCAAAAGAAGCCCTGCCTGTGCGCTCTCTTTCTTATTTGCCTCTATCGTTTTTCTCTTTACCTCGCGCTCTACCCCCCGCTCACGACCGGCTGCTCCCGGGAGAGGAGGAGGAGGCAGTCCCTCTTTCTCCTCGTCACTAAGAGAATATGAGGCTCTATCTCCTCCTGTTCCCTTTTTAAAAAAAAAGAAAATAAAAGAGAAAATGATAAAATTGGTTTCATCCGCATATGTATAAGGGACTACGACGAGCAGTGAGAGTGGGTTGGCGCTGTTTATTTCGCTCGTTTATTTAGTCGTCGCAACGCGGACCAAGGGAATAGTCGAGCAGCTTGCGCGTTCGGCAAATGCGCCCGTGTTCAGAAACAAGCCCAGCCGGCGACTGCGGATAGTCGACTGTATCCATAAGGGCGGGCGTAAAGGTAAAAAACGAGAGAAGGTAGTATAGAGCGGAAAAACAAACAAGATGTAGGGAATAAAGAAGATATATAGGATAAGAAACGTCACTGTGTGTAATCCAGTGCATAAACGATTGCTTCCATGACGACCATCGGGATCATATTGGACCTTCGCTTATTCCCAGGTTGCTGATGCTCTAGCTGCTTTATTCAGGCTTTGAGCACACTACCTAGCGACCAGATATGCTTTCGGTTCCATCTTCTTCTGTAAAGTCGATACCCTTTAACTAAGCTTCCGCTCTTCAAGACAAACACGACAATTATCACACCGTAGATTGATGAATACGGTTCAAGCGATCCGCAAAAATTCTTCTCTTCTTTTATCTCAATCAGAAAGACGAGAGACAGAGAGAGAGAAAGAGAGAAAGAAGATTTTTCGTGGTTTTGGAGAGCACGGTGACGCAAGTTCCCGTCAAATCAAACCATCACATGTCAAACATATATGCGCATCAAATATATCAGTTGACTTGGTGAGCCAAGGAAACCGGAATAAGGGGAGGGGCCGGCTTGTAAACACACAAACTCGTACCCATCGGATATAATGATGTCTCTCTCTCCCCATCTACTACTACCTGGATAAATCTTTTTCTCTCTCTCTCTATCTTTTCGACTCAAAAGTATTACATGTAATACTATAAACACGATCGAATAGCCTTTGCCCTTTTCTCTCTCATTTTTTTCCCCTTCTTGGCTGCGTATACGTTCTCCATGCCAATATCATCTCGATTTCAAAATTCCCGCTCGATATATTTCTAATATGCTTTTGAGCTAGGGGGAGAGACGGAAGAAAAAAAATCCCCCCAAAAAACGTTAGGCTCTGGTGGCGAACGGAAATGGCATAAACGGGTTATTGCAAAAGTCAACGATGAGAAAGAGCCTTAATAATAACAGACAACAATAATGATATGAGAGGCTATAAAAGAGAAGAGAGTCGGCTGTGCCGAAAAGAAGAACTAGAAGACATACACAGCGCACAAAAGGAGGGAGAGAGAAGAAGAAGTCGGCAAAGGCGAGGCTTTTATCCGCAGCGCCTATCTCACAAAGGGGGGGGGGGGAGAAAAAAGTTCTATCACGCTCACGCTAATGTGCGGATAGATGGAGAAGGAAAGATATATAAAAAGAAATAAGGGAAAGTAAAAGAGTGTGAAAAGAGGGGGGGGGGAGGGAAACCTCGCAGCACAACCCAAAAATGCTGCCGTGATTTTCATCCCGGACTTTTTCTTCTTCTTCTTTGACGCATTCGCTCCCGCTTCAAGAATGGACTACCAAATGGGCATTTGAATACTAATACCTTATTAATCTGCTTGACTTGCGTGAGTGTGTGTCACTCTTACTCCGGAAAGAGACTTTTTCCCTTCTCCCCCCCCCCCACCCTTTTTTATTTAAAAATGTCGGCAAAATGGAAAGCGACGGGCAAAGAAAAAACGGGAGAAATGAGTTTACGGCAGTCGCGCGTCATTTGAATTTTGACGGCGCGCTGGGTGGATAAATTCGTTGCCGTGCAAAGGAAGAAAATTGAGAGCAGCAGAGGGGGGGTGGGGGGGATTGAGAGAGGAGGAGTCGGCCGATTTGGTTATGGATGACGTCTCCATCTAACGATCTCAAGTTGTTCGCTTCTGCTGGCTGAATTTGTCTTTCGATAATTATATTTTCTCCCCCCTTTTTTTTTCTCTTTTGAACAGTGTAGCCGGTCTACTCTAGTGAGCAAACTTTCATCCATAAACAAGCTGAGATGATTAGCCTTTACAAGATCTCAATGCTAATGCGTCCACCTTTTACGGCGCGCACTAGAATCCTTCACGAAACCCCCTCCCTCACGTGAAACGGCCAGTCTGTTTCATCATGACGGTGTATAGAAGATAAAATCGGTGAATGAAGACTGAGACCAATAGCAGCTAAGCTGGCAGAACGTAGTTCCATTTTTGGCCTTTGCCCATCTGGGCGGTCCCCCCTTTTCATGGAAGAAACTAAACAAGACTTTGCCAATGAAAGATGATTGACTCTAAACAAAACAAGGATTGCTAAACGAATCAAGAAACATCAAAGAAGGATCGCTCTTTCTCTCTCTACTTCCACCGGTCCGCCATATCCCCCCCCCTCCGCCCAAAAGTATTAGTAGCTAGGTAGGAAGGAAGATACACACACACGTAGTACTGAAACATCCCTCACTCAATCACTCACTGTGAGTCGCATCAGGTTATACAATAACACTCTGTGTGTGTGTGTGTATCTTCTGACAAAAATTGGGGAGAAAGGATAGTGGGCCAAGTTACGAAGAAGTTGCTAGGGAACATTAATCATGCCGAGCGGGAGTCAAGTTTTGAAGGGATGGATGCGAGTTCCGATATCGCTAGACAGGAGCAGCGGAGGACAATTATTGATTGTCGTCGTGAGAATTGTCATTATTCTTTTAAAAAATAAATAAAAGGAGGGAAAAAACCCTTTTTTGTTTTTTTGGCGGGGATCTGACACTCTTTTAAAAAAAAACTTTTTTCCCTATTACATCCGATATTTGTTTTTCGTAGCTAAAGGATGCAGTTTCATAACAAAAGTTGTTGTTGGCTCGCGGAAAGCGCACTGACCTCGCTGGCTGTCAACCATAAGGTTTCCGGTTGCATACATCGTAACACGAGATGAAAACAAACAAGACAGTCGAGGAGGGACTTACTCGAGTTTTGCGGACGGGCTGCGCCGACACGTACCGTCCGAACCGGGCAGAAGGACGACGACGACGACGTTGGTTGCAGCAAATTATCTTGAACTGGACTGGAGAGGCTGAATTCTAGGCCGTCAACAGATGTGAGCCGAATGATGATCTTGGGCCGACTGTCGGCTGGCTCCGCTCCGTTGAGGTCGGGAGCCGATTCACGTCTTTTCGTCGTCACAGGCGCAACCACCACCTCCTCCTCCTCCTCCTCCCCCTGCTGCTGCTGCTGCTCGTCCGGGCCAACTCGAGCGAAATGGAACTCTTTTGATGTCTGGCCAAAGCTCGGCAATAATGTAGGCGCGGAGATTTCATTCACCGAGATTGCGGACCTCGACGAGGATACAGACGGTCGTTCGTTACGAGGGGACTGGCGTCTTCTCAAGACCGTGGCCGATTCGACGTCAACCGTCGTCAGAGACCGACGACGACGCCTTTTTTCGATCCTGAATTTGTCTGCACACATCAGCGATCGGCCATCTACCGCTCCTTCGCCAGTTCCGTCGTACGAATCTTCGGCATCCCGGCATTCGTGATTCCTGCAAGGAAAATTGACGAGAGAAAAATAAGATACGAGGGGGAACACAATTTCGAGATGACCCAATCTTCTCTCATTAACGTCTAGTATCCAAAGGAAAATACTACAACGATATCAAACAACCGTAATAAAAAGCTAAATAAAACATCAGCGGGAGTGCCAACTTTGTAAACCGGTAAAAGAACAGAGAGAGGGGGGGGGGGGATGGCATTTCTGCTGCTGCTGCTGCTCCCGGGGTAATTTTGTGTAGCAAGATAAACGTAAGAGTAAAGATAATCTGAGGAAAAAAGGTTTAAAGTATAACAGTAGTATAGCAGTAGTAGGCCGATTTTTTGGCAGAGGGTTGAGGTGCTGATCGTGTTTACGAGCTGCACGTGCTTGCCGAGCTGGAGTTGGAAACGCTCCAGAATGATCCCGAAAAGTCTGAAAGGAAGGGACGGAAGACAAATCCCCTGTGTCGAAACACAATTCTCTCCAATATATAAAAGAGGAAAAAAAAAACGGGCCAAACTCTGAAAAGTTATAAAGAAAATGATGTGATGCGACGGGGGAAGGGAAGGAAGAGGAGGAGGATCAAGACCGACGATATCTATTCAGAATCAAATGAGGTAGAGAGAGAAAACTGGCCCGAGATATAGAAGAAATGCTCAACTGCGACTGGCTGGATAGGCCAAACTCAATAGAGCGTGAAGTGGTGGCTGAGGAAATGATGGCTGTTATTCGCACGCAATAGATGCATTATTATGAATGGTACCCGTCAAAAGCCTCAAAGCGGGCGGCATGCGGTGACGACTGGAACAATGTCCTGTCCGGGTGGTAAGGGCGCAAAGTAAACTGGCCGCTGTTTGGTACTTCATCATCGGAATCGAGGTGGACAGCGTGAATTTCGACAACTAGCGAGTCGTCCAGAACGTTAATAACATCATCAGAGACCACCACGGTCGACGAACAAATGGCGCATTCTTCTTCTTCTTCTTCATTGATTTCCTCCTCTTCTTCATCTTCTTCTTCCACTTGGTTCGTTTTCTGAAAAATTCCACTAGATGATTCACCAATTGCTTCCGGTTGGGTGGATCTCCAACAGTTGAGGGTGCGCGTGTGCTCCGGCGATCGGATTGTGCTGCTCTCCGCGTCGATGGTTTCGCTCTCCGTCAACGACGTCCGACTGTTTGGCGTCAATAAATTGCACGACGACTGTTTCGGCTTTTCAACGGCGGATTCCGACGCTTCAAACGATGGCGGTGGTGGCCTTTTCAATGACCGTCTCGATGAATCGGCTCCCATTCGATTGCCATTTTCAGACGGACTCACAACGCAGTGAATGTCCAGGCAACTTTGCAGTACACGATATTTGCTGAGCGGCACCCCCATCTCGGCCTATTCCCGGCTGGACACTATGAGCCAACTTCACCTGTACAGAGCCTCGCGGTCTGTGGGGTCTAGTTGGATAAGAGTTGGGCAACGCCTGGGCAACGTCTCAACTGGGAAAGCGAGACAAAAGGAAGCGACAACGAGCTTTTAGCTGATTACACATCGCATGGCAAGCATTTGACCTTCTTCTTTCTCTTCATGTAACCCCCCCCCCCCCCTAGCTCCGCCGTCTCCGTGTGTGCATCTTTTGCGTCAGGGAGTCACGAGGAGATGAACACGCGTCAGATACATAGGCCCGTTGTATATCTCTTATGTGTATACAAAACCTTTCTAAACGACGTTACCATAGCAGCTGGATCTACCAGTGTTGCGATGGTGGCTGGCTCGACGTGAAACTCTTGAAAAGGTTTCGAAACAAAAACGAAGACGAGAGAAAGAGAGAGACACACACCGGTCCCGAAAAGGATTGCTCCGGCCTCTCGTACAGCAAATATGAAGGGCTCATTATATCTGATTGGAACCAGATCGAATGAGCTGCTGGGATCCTGCGCTACATGCCATTCTCCCAAAGGTAGAGGATTCTAGCTGCCATGAAAGAACGATGGGCGGGATTCAAAGGGTGTTCATCCTTCCCTTGTGCTCTGCGTGCGTGTGTATCATATATATATACTTTCCATAAGGAAACATCATCCCAGCAGCAAAATATCAGCGTTTGCGCAAAAGGTATTTTTTTCCCCCTTCTTCCTTTAGAAGGTGATCTTATCGCGTGATTAAAATGTTTTGTTAGTTACGTTCTCATTATCGCCCCGGCGTCGCATTTCCCTCAGTCGCGTATTGATTACCAGTGTTATGAAAGGAGCACGATGAATGGTTGAAATTTCGAAAAGGGAATTTAGACAAAGCCTCTCTCGCGGCAGGCTTCTCAAACAACGACCAGGATACACTGTATACTATTTATATACATATATATACACACACAGTGTTACTCTGTGTGTGTAATATACTAAATAATTTACCCGAGCTTACGACGAAGGCAGCCAGCTGTGTCTCGTTTGCACACCCAAGAAAAAGAAAACGACGAAATTTGGCGAAATGGAGAAACCCATACGACGACGTACTCCA
The DNA here is from genome assembly GCF_021234035.1 of Daphnia pulicaria. Lineage (NCBI taxonomy): Eukaryota > Metazoa > Arthropoda > Branchiopoda > Diplostraca > Daphniidae > Daphnia > Daphnia pulicaria. The sequence goes on from NC_060920.1 coordinate 10,227,360, forward strand.
ACTGGGTGCAACACCGTGGTTGGGTTTCGTGCTGAAGTTAAACACGAGCTGAACACACGAACGGCGCATTCCACGAAATGAAAACTCCTTATAGAAGAAATGAAGACTAATTAATTGGGTGAAAAACATGTTTACGAAATTGTGGGTTACCAACCAATGTTGTAATGACAATGCAACAGGGCAGAAGAAGCCAGGTAGCAGACATTTGGATGTTGATGAGTAGTCGTACTTGGAAAGTATCAGAATTTGTGTGACCAAAAGATTCTTGGGTCTCATGGTGTAAATGTTAAGATTGTCACTTATCAAAGGTCCTGGAAGGTAATAACATGGTATTTAGTAGTGTAACATTGAAAGTTGAAAGCATCTTAATGCATGTTAGCAAGCACAAACAAATCTGATCATAAGATTACTAATGCAACTGTTTAATAATTTGAAATCGAGGACTGACCTTGATGTGAAAATGATTTTCCAATTGTCACATTTAACACACGAATACAAGGACGAATTCTCAGTATGTGTTACAACCAAACAAGTATTCTCTTTACAATAATGAATTAAAATAACTAACTGTTCTTTTAAGGGTTTTTCGTTAAAACAAATAATGAATTTAGGGTCTGATTCAGGCATTTTTCGCACGTGTCGTTTTTCTGTTTTTATCGTCTTTTCAAAAAGATTTGTTTCTGCCATCTAGTGACAGCACAGAGCACATAGTTGATTGATGAACAACGAGTCAAGCAATCCCCAGTGCGTCAAGGACGACGAGGAACAGCCATTTCGATTTTACCTCTACTTACCCTATATTATAAATTTGTACAATTTGGCAACGCTCCGTGAAGTGATACTTTTGACAGTTGAAGTAGGCGTTGACCGTCACTACAACGAGGCACTTGGATGCACTACCTACAATTTCTTTATTTTCTTATGCAAATTTAAAACCATTCTAAAAACATGCAAATCCAATTCGATAGAAAGGACAAAATAGGAGAAGGAATGTTTGGCACTGTCTTTCGCGGAAAATTAAACGGCCGTGATGTTGCAGTAAAAAGAGTTGAGCTGTCAAAAAGTGGTGAAAATGCAAATGAAGAAAATGCTCTGCGAAAATTGGACCATCCCAATGTCATCAAATTTTTTCACTCGGAAAGTGACGCCGATTTCAAGTTAGATTTCCCACTTATTTAATATTAAGAGGAAAAGAAATTTTAAAGAAATGATTATTAATGATGTGCCTTTTTGTATTATTAATGATGTCCTTTCCTGTTGTTATTAGTTATTTCGCTTTGGAACTTTGCATCGCATCTTTAGAGCAAGTGTTTCCAAAGTTTGATCAACCGCCAAAATACAATGGGCCTGAATTACCGCAGCATTTGACAGTTTTCCTCCAGTTGGCTTGGGGACTCAAATATATCCATTCGAAACATTTTATTCACCGAGATATCAAACCGGCGAACGTTCTCATATCCGTCGACTCTGCTGGACTGGCAAAAATCAAATTGGCGGATTTTGGGCTGTCCCGATCCGTCAACCAACGAGGGACGTGCACGTTAAGCGGAATCAAAGGAACCATGAACTGGTTTGCTCCCGAGTTGCTGAGAAATTTAGAAAAGGTCGAAGCAAATTTTGAACGAGGTACTCTCAAGAGCGATGTCTTTGCATTAGCTCTCGTCTTTGGTTTTATTCTGTTGAAGGGGAAACATCTTTACGGTGCGAACGAGTTGGAAATTACTGGAAATATCATGGGAAAAAACCCAGTCAACATGGAAGGTAAGTTCAACTCTAAAAAAATGAATAACCGGATAAGGTAACCAGCCATAAGAAACGCTTGTTTACAAAGAGATTGGTGATATTGAAGACGTTGAAAACATTGAAGGATTGCACTGCGCTCGTGATCTTCTACCGAAAATGTTGACCGACGAACCTAAAAAAAGAAATTCATCTTTAGAAGTCGTCAATGAATTAAATCAAATCAAAATTAAGGTATTTATTATGGTATAGGCCTACGGGCGAGGAAATTGAGTTGCGCAGATGAATTTATTCCGTTTTTTTAATATTTCGATTGATTCACAATTCAATTCGCCTGTTTTGTTTTGCTAGATTGAAGAGAGAAAAAAAGAACACGAATTGCGGCAATTGTGCCAGCAAACAAGTTTGGATCTCAAGAAAATCAAATTCTTAATTCGTCACGGGATCGATGTGAATGGAAAAGATTACGAAGGGCGCAATGCGCTTCATTTTTTGTGTCGACGTAATTCAAGTGAGAAACTAATCGACGCCATCGATCTCTTGATTCAACTTGGAATCGACGTGACTGCAAAAACTAACTACGATTGGAATGCACTTCATTTCTTGTGTTTTCATAATTCCAGTGAGATTTTAATCGACGCAATCAAGCTCTTAATCGAACACGGGATCGATGTGAAGGGAAAAGACAACAACGGGCGAAATGCACTTCATTTGTTGTGTTGGAATAGTGATGGGGAGATATTAATCGGTGCAATGCAACTTTTAATACAACTCGGGATCGATGTGAATGAAAAGAATAACGACGATTGGAATGCACTTCATATCTTGTGTCGATATCATTCAAGTGACAAATTAATCGACGCCATGAAAATCTTAATTGAACAGAGGATTGATGTGAATGAAAGAAATGACTTTAGGTTAAATGCACTTCACTTCTTGTGTCAATATAATTCAAGTGAGATTTTAATCAACGCCGTCGAGCTCCTAATCGGCCACGGGATAGATGTGAAGGTTAAGGATAAAGACGGGAGAAATGCACTTCATTTGTTGTGCGAACATAATTCAAGTGAGAAATTAATAGACGTAATCAAACTCTTAATCGATAACAAAATCGATCTGAATGAGAAGAATAATCACGAATGGAATGCTCTTCATTTGTTGTGTCGATATAATTCAAGTGAAGTTTTAGTCGACGCCATAAATCTCTTAGTTAAACACGGGATCGATGTGAATGAAAAGAATAACGACGATTGGAATGCACTTCATATCTTGTGTCGATATTATTCAAGTGAGACTTTAATCGACGCCGTCGAGCTCCTAATCGGCCACGGGATCGATGTGAAGGTTAAAGATGAAGACGACGGGAGAAATGCACTTCATTTTTTGTGCGAACATAATTCAAGTGAGAAATTAATAGACGTAATCAAACTCTTAATCGATAACAAAATCGATTTGAATGAGAAGAATAAACACACATGGAATGCACTTCATTTGTTGTGTCGATTTAATTCAAGTGAAATTTTAGTCGACGCCATAAATCTCTTAGTTAAACACGGGATCGATGTGAATGAAAAGGAGCACGACGATTGGAATGCACTTCATATCTTGTGTCGATATAATTCAAGTGACAAATTAATCGACGCCATGAAAATCTTAATTGAACTGAGGATCGATGTGAATGAAACAAATGACTTTAGGTTAAATGCACTTCACTTCTTGTGTCAATATAATTCAAGTGAGATTTTAATCGACGCCGTCGAGCTCCTAATCGGCCACGGGATCGATGTGAAGGTTAAAGATAACGACGGGAGAAATGCACTTCATTTGTTGTGCGAACATAATTCAAGTGAGAAATTAATAGACGTAATCAAACTCTTAATCGATAACAAAATCGATCTGAATGAGAAGAATAATCACGAATGGAATGCACTTCATCTGTTGTGTCAACATAATTCAAGTGAGAAATTAATGGACGCGATCAAGCTCTTAATCGAACACGGGATCGAAGTAATATCCAACGGCCTTAATGCGCAATCTCTTTTATTAGGAAACTCTCAGTACAGATGGAAAAACAATAACATTGAAGAAATCATCCAATTCCTCGAAAAAATTTAGTTGTGTTATTGTTATCAATTAATCTCTTTTAAAAAATACAAATTTTTGTTCTGTTAATTAATTTTGTGTAATACAGTTTAGTACAAACCAAAAACGAACTTATCCGACAGATCTGATTCAGTGATTCTTATACTTTTGTTTTATTTTCTTTGGATCATGAACACCTCACCTCGACGATTCGAGTTTCGCGCTCTTTCTCCTTCTCGCCATCTAGTGCTCACGAGGTAAATGCAGTATTAAGTTTTGTTTTAAAAAAATGAATTTTTAACGAAAATAATGGTTAATGTTATGAAGAATTTTTTGAAATAAGTTTATTCGTTTTCTTTAGAAATTGGGAACAAATGTAAGTGCATGGCCTTACTCTTGTTAGTTTAATATGTCTTTAATACTAAGCAGATATTTCAGCCTCGGTGGCTCAGTTGGCAGAGCGTAGGTCTCATAATCCTAAGGTCGTGAGTTCGAGCCTCACCCGGGGCAAATCCTTTTTACAGTTCAAATGAAAGAACTTTTTTCTAATTACACTGAATTACACTACAAGTTAAAAGTCAATGCAAACAATTATTTTTTAAAGCCTTTGCTGTACGTTTTAATTAAAATAATAATTTCCTTGAAAAACTTTAACTGATTTGAGCCTTGGAGCTTGGAGAATTTGTTTGAATAAGCATGAAAGTATCCATGTCTTGTTTTAAAAAAAAGTATCCAATGTTAAGATGAAATACTTCTGAAACAACTACTGTTTTTAGAGTTTTTCCGCGTCCGAATTTCCATCTAGGACCGACCTCTGCTTTGAATCAGGATCTTGAAATCAAGAGAACAACGCCATCTAATCGTATTATGGCGGGTGGGACAAACTTGTTTCTTTTTTCTTGCCTAGGCTTGAAATGACCACTGGACATAGTTGCAAGCTGTTTCCTAGTGGCAGATTGTTGGAACCAACGTGATCCAAATGAGTCATAATCCGTTTATGACATATTCGCCGAACGTGCAATGAAAGCAAACATCAAAGTTAGCAACAAATCGGGCAAATGGCGAGGGATCAAAGAAACAACGGGCGTGCTGCTGCGGGCCCGTCCGTATAATATTTAGTGGTTGCGCAAATGTTTCGGAACGAATCGTGCACCACCGGGTCCAGCACCACGGCAACAGCCGGCTATTTTTTTTTTCTTCTATATAATAGCTGCCGAACTATGATATCACATAGACTTCTCTCTCTCTCGTTCGCTTGCTAGATAAGGGAGAGTCGGGGCAAAGCAGCACGCGCTGGCGCGTGCCTGTTTGCTTGGCCAGGCGTCCAGATGTGCCCAGCAGCACCCGGTGGTGTCTTTTTGGGTCGTGCAAGTGGTCAAAAAGAAGAAGAAGAAGAACCACCCTCCCTAAGACACAAGACAATTGCTTCCTCTCAGTGTACAAGAGGGAAAGAAAAAGAAGAGAGGGGGGAGCTGTATAAGGCACGCGTCGGCCCTTGTGAAATGAGTGGGGTCACTGGCAAAATCAGAGTGCGGGTCATTCATCACAAACAATACCCCCTCTAAAGTAGGCGTCGTCGGACGTCGCCACCTTTTTTTTTTCTCTTCTGTATCCGGCGAGGGGTTGTCAACTCAAAAAAATCCTCGTACACCCTCGGATTTTTTCAAAAAAATCCCTAAAAAATCCCAAAAATCCCAAAAATCAAAAAAATCAAAAAATCAAAAAAATCCCAAAAATCCCAAAATTCCAAGAATTTTGGTTTAATAAATCGACAAAATTTTACAAGAATCGATTTTTTTCGTTTTTTTCTCTTAGAGGACAAAATGAATTATGATGCGGTCCGTCGTTTAAGCAATCCGAAGCTACGTTCGTTACTGAAACAAGTACCGGGAGCGGAAGGAACAATCTTTTATCTTAAACTTATGGATTTTTTGACAAATAGCTTTATTGATAAGAAACTTGATCCCCCCACCAAATGTGGTTTTCAGTATTTAGTCTTCGTTGCTGGAGATATTGGATGTCTTGTGATTGTACCTACCCCCTAGGTAAACATTTTGTTACCCCCAATGCATATCTATGTTCTGAACTCAATGCTCATGGGTTAATTATGTTAATAGTCAGGCTAGGAAAAGACAACACACCACAGCTGTTCAAACCTTGGCTTTTTTCTAGTCAGCCTTGCGAGTCATATTTCAAGGCTTGTCGCTCTTTTTCACCGGTTGGGAGCACCCAATTGACGTTTACATTGCTCGATTTTTTAATTCACCGATGTAGGAAGGCTGATGCCCACATTCGTTTAACATCCCTCGGTTCAGCTGATAACATTGTGTATCCGAGGCATATTAAAAACCAAGAACGTTATGGCAACCTGTGCGACACACTTCCTTCTTTGGATGAAATTAAAAATACGATGGAAAAGGCTAGGGTCGACGCCAAAATGGAATTGGAAGCACTGGGGGTTTGTTTAGGCGACTCAGATGACAAAATTTTCAATTTTGACGCGCGTTTAGCCTTTAAATTAAGCGAGTCGTTGGAAGCGCCAGCCCCTACTGATGATGACGCTTTTGAATTTGATGAATGTGAAGAAGTTGCTTGCGAAGGAGAGGATACTTTTAATTTCATTGATTCTTACGAAAAGAATTTATTGAAATAAATTGAAGGCGCGCAGCTTACAGATTACAGTTCCTTGTTAGAAAGCAGACTGATAAAATGTTGCGAAAAGGAAAAGCCGTTCGTGATACTGACCAAGAGATTTTGTCTAGTCCTTTTATCGTAATAACAAGAGAAGATGGGGCCGTATAGTAACTTTTAAAAAGCAGACAATAGGCTTTGTGAAAATGGAGTTAAAAAACAGAGTAACGATCGCCTCAAAAGAGTTACTCAGAGCTCAAATTTCTTACTTGCACAAAAATTGATTATTTTTTTTTTTTTTTTGAAAAAAGGAAAATTCGTATTGGGGATTGGTGTATGTTTAAGAGTGATGTAACTGGTAGAGGTAAAAAAAAGAAACAAAGAGTTTTGGTGGGACGTGTACTTTCTTTTATGTTGATGTCCGGGGGGAAAAATGAGATGAAGCAAATCATTTATAACTGGGACGGAGAGAAAAAAGTGGGTGCTCAATGTGATTGGTATTGTTTTGATCATGTCAACCAGCAATTAACAGGAAAAAGACTTATCGAGCAGCCAATGTTTGCGCACGGGTATCATTGCTGTAGTAATTATATATGTAGTTTGCCTCCCCCTGTGATAAATAATGAGTCCCAACTTTTGTTTTCTTCCGATATCACTGTTATGGAAATGAAAAACTTAATAAAAGGATTCTGTCTTTAACTTGTTTATTACATAAGAGAAAAAAATTTTGCAAAATATCTTAAAAATCCTGAAAAATCACGAAAATCTTGAAAAAATCGAAAAAATCTTAAGAAAATCTAAAAATCCCCCCAAAAATCCAAAAAATCGTAAAAAATCTGAAAAAATCAAAAAATCTGAAAAAATCTGAAAAATCTGAAAAAATCTGAAAAAATCTGAAAAATCTGAAAAATTGATTTTTGGATTTAAGATCCGTACACCTTCGGATCGAGTTGACAACCCCTCGGTATCCGGAAAAACCATTCCGGATATACAAAAGGCAAGCTAACAGAGCACAAGATCTCCATTACATCCGCAGCATAGACTCGTTTGAAACAGTTGCGCGGATGAATGCGAAAGACGCATGTCGAGGGGGGTAAGAAATGTATGAAGAAGAAAAAGGGTTGCGAACTCCCCAAACATCTTCTGTTAAGTACATCCATTCATTCAGAAATTTTAGACAACAGACAGAAGAAGAAGGAAAAGGGGGATATATGTTCTGTTTTTGGAGGTCGGTGCGCGTGTGCTCGTGCGGAAGTGGCGGCTATTTTTCTTTTCTTTTTTCTTTTAATTTTAAAAGAATTCCGGCAACCCTCTGAAAACGCGCCCGGAATGTTCATCTATTCCCTACTACTCTGATGTGATTTTTGTTGTTCTTTTTTGGAACTTGGCAGCCATCCCTGCGCTGTATATAAGACACAAGTCACCGTGTGTGTGTGTGTATACCACTGCTCGTGGGGCGCTCATGTAATGTTTCTCTTTCAGTTTCTTTAGCCTCCTCCCTCCCACCCCCCATCTGCCACCCGTTTCCATCCGCAACATATGGCACGGCAAGGCTCCTTGTTTCTTTGACGTCGCGCGTGCAACAACCCTCCTGCGACGACGACGACGCCATTTCTTATCATTATATTCCGTCGGCCCCAGCAGCAGCAGCCGCCGCAGCTTTTCTCAGCACAAAATGGAATGAAATGTCTTTTAAATTGTGAACCCAATTTCCACAGTCACTCGACCGTCGAATGAATGCCCACACGAGAAAATGATCTTGAACAAACTCAAACTTCAAAAGGGGGAGAAACTTATACAGTGTATAGCGCAACACGGACGAAATCTAATTTTGAAATCAATATTTCCTTTTTTTTTCCTTTTTTTAAGTCTAAAATAATGAGATGCAAAGAAAAAAATTGGGGGGTTTCAATTCCTAGTAAAAAAAAAAAAACAACAGAAATAATAGGCAGGTCTAAATACTGGGTGGCTTTTTTAGTTTATATAGTGTCGTCTATGATTACATCATCATATCCCATTCGACATGGCATAAATATTACACACAGTACAGTCGGCTGTGTTGTTTCCACATCTTTGATCCGGTTTCCCTCTTCTTCTTTTCGTATTATCCAAACTGTTACGCGCGTTGGGAAGGGGGTAGTAGTAGACCAGTAGCCTTGATGAGGTCACGTACTCGGATTCAATTCCATCACTCTCTCCAATCAGTGAGTTCTACTATGTACAATACCGCCGGAAATGCAAAACACACGAATTTCTTTTTCTTTCGTTCCTCTGTTCTTATAACGGAGAGAGAAAAGGAAAATGAAGTCGCCCCCACATACATGTAATAAATCTAAAAAAGGAAGAAAACATTTTTACTCCAGCACAGCGGAAGAAAAACGCGCAGTTGTGTCCTCTGCTACTGCTGCCAGTCGCTCGGCACCAAACGACCGCGCGTCCTCGGAGGGTTGACGAGATAAAAATAATTCCAAACCGAAAGAAGAAGAAGAAGAAAAAGAAGAAGAAGAAGAAGGCTTATAGTGGAGAAAGAGGGGAGCAGCATGTTGTTGGCTGTGCACAGTCTATACAGCAGCGGTGGGTGTTGGTTTTGTACAATGTGGGGGTATACAGCACTACGAGATCCTGTGCGGGGTTAAATATAGGACCATAGTTGGAATGGGGCTCTGCTGCTGGAACGCGCTGGAACGAGCTGTTGCTGGAACACTCTCCTTCTCTCTGTAGGCCTATTTTCAGGTGGTCTCTCTCTCCCCTCTATAACAAACATCTTCTCGGTGGTCGACAGCACCCACCTCTTCTCTCTTGCCTATATACTTGAGAGAAATCTGCTCGGCTGAGCTGCGCTGCTGAGGGCGTTTGAAAGATATCTTCATCTCTCCACTCGGAAACAGATCTCTCTTTCTTTCTCTGTGCTGGCCCAAAATATAAATGTACACATACGGGAAGAAGAAGAAGCCAAAGGCACAGGGATATTAGAGAGAGTATCTGTTTCTCCTACTATGCATATATGCAAGTTGCACACACACCACTTACACCTAATATTAGACACGTAGGGAGGGCATATCTCTCTCTATACTTCATCATTTTGTAAATGATGACGCAAGATCTTACAGCTTCATTAATAGCAATTCGATTTTAATTTTTTTTGTATGCATGGGGGAATTTGACAAGGAAGTGATGATGGAGAAAAAGAAATAACAGTGGAAGTTGCGTGTAAAACAAAACACGGAAGGTGTCGGTCGATGGGGGGAGAAAGAAGAAGAAGAAAGAAAAGAAGAAGAAGAGGGGTGTAGAAACTTATTTTTAAAAATCAACCCCGGCTCGTGTCAAAAGACAAACACAGCACGGCACCTTTTTATTTTCCCCCTATTGTTACATGCCGCCCAAATAGTAAAAACGCATAATCTTAAGCGCAATTGAAATTATTATTATTATGATTGAATTTTGACTGGGGAATAACAAATTATTACCGCACCATCGAACTCTATACATGGGAAACACTTGTAGGGATTTTGTTGGCTGGCTGTCAAAACATCCTGCGTAACTTTTTGAGGTGCATTTGCGTAGTATATCGCGGTGGGAAAGTTGAAACATAGAGTAGTACAGCAGTTCCGCCGGACGAGAGAGAGAGAGAGAGAAATGTGTTTTAATAGACTCTACGTGGAAGTCGAGGAACTCTTACGAGTTAAGCGCGAAAGGGGTGATCTTTTCTGACTTGCCAGCAAGCTATAGCTATAGGGGGGGGGGGCTCGTGTTACGGAATGAACTGCTGGGTTGAAAAACATAGAGCAGCTACTCTATACACACACGCTCCTTCTTCTTCTCCTTCCCAAGATCCGGCCCAGATGTCTTGGCTGGATCAACCGAAAGCTATATAGCACCACCACCACCAACCAACCAGTGGCAAGGGTGAGGAAGAAGAAGTTAAGGCGCAAAAGACAAACTTTTGCTGGCCCCCCCGAAAACTTGTGCGGGTATTATGCCCAGGTTTTCCCTGGGCGTGCTGATGGGGGATTTTTTTCAAGAGGGGCTTACACACACACACAGAGAGGATGAGGAGGAACAACATCCACACAGACGACACAGTGATGTGATGCCGCTAGCTGTGCCAGAGAGAGCGGAAGCATCCCGAGAAATACACACACACACACATGTTCTCTTGCTGACACCACCGTACAGCTAGGAGAGAGAGAAAAAAGAACCGGATGTTTGCCCTCTCTCTCTTATATGTTTTATTTTCTTCCCTTTTTCTTTCTTTCTGACTTTAACCTTTAGACACCTCTATACAGCTCAGTTGAATGCCACTTTTTGTTTTTTCCTGATTCTTTCCTATATGTACATCAGATCAAAAACCACCGGGAGAATAATTGAAATTGAAAATCAAATTTTTGCTCGTACAAGTTCTTCGTGGGGATGGATGGCGGTGAGAAATCACCACCCCCGCCAAGACAAAAGGAGTTGTTTCAAGAGCCTGTGTGTGTGCAACTTCGGGAGAAAAGGAGGTGGTGGTGGTGGAAGAAGAGGACGCGGTGTCTCTAGGGAGATGGCGCTCCAGATAATAACACACGGCGAAGGACTAAGGAGAGCAGAGCCGAGCAGAGCCGAGCCGAGCAGAGCAGAGCTATAGGGTGAAATGGGAAAGAGGAGGAGGTGGTGGAGGGTCGAAAGAAAGGAGGGCGGCCGAGGTGGGGTCCATGTGTGCACGTGGTGGTCGGCGGTAATTTTTAGAGGCACCGGGACACACCGAAGATGTTGGCATTCGTTCCAAACATCTCGTGGTGATAGCGCGCGTGTTGCTCAGCTCTCCTCGTCCCTCCGCCGCCAAACATTTTCTTAAGATTCTCTCCATCTCCGCTCATTTTTATCGTTTTGTTGTTTTGAGTTTGATTCGGTTCCGAAATCAATTTCCTTGTTTTAATTCACTTGGCCATCCGGCAGTTGCCTGTCTCGTTGTCAGTCGTTTCGGTTTTTGATCGAGTCAAATTATTCGCCATTTGGTTGTTTGTTTTTCCGAGTTGGGTTTGGGTCGATCCTTGTGGCGTGGATTGCAACTTGTCAGTGATTCGTCAAGACTCTGGTTATTCTAGTTGAAGGGAAGAGAAATGCCGAAATCGTTCCTGTTTACTCATCGGCGTTACAACGTCAGTCCCGTTCCGACCGGTAAGTCACGATCCAGTTATTTCTCGATCCTCCAATTGCTTCATCTTTTCCCAAACTCGTGCATGTCGTTGTCACTTGGATGATGATGCACACAGCACATCTCTCTCTTTTCTTTCTCTCTGTATAGCACACACACACACGTACGTACACCCACCGTTTTTCCCTTTCCGGCGCTCTTGTGATTGCGTGGTCCACTATAAATAGCAACTCAACCCGCCACCCCCCTGAATAGACAGCCTCCCACCACCTTTAGTGCAACTGCAACCATTACCTCCACTGTCGTCGACACTTTGGAATTTGTTCGACTTTCGACCAAAGTAAAATAAAACAAAACATAGAAATTAGGGGCGACTGGGGATTAACCCCCAAAACCTTCACAACCACCGGAAATTTAAAAAAAAGTGATCCGGATGGATATATTCCGGAATCCTGAATTTTCATTGACTCGGTCAATTTGAATATAATCATCAAAAGTCTAAGATGTACTGAGCGAAGACAAATGTATAATTGTTTCAAAAAAGATCCTTCACGTCATTTCTCGGTGGCTGGAACAGTTGCGCACAGGCGCTGGAACGGAAAAGAAGGATGGGGGGGGGGGGGGGGGGGGAGAGAGAGAGAGGCAGGTGGGCACTCAACGTGAGCAATCCGCCCCGCAACCCGAAATAGAAATTTTTTCTCTTTTTTTTCTTCTTTTTGGTTTTCGTCTTTGCCCGCGAGACGGACGAGGCAAAGGCGCGCGCGTCGTCGACCTCGTCTCAACGACGACGACGTCTGGAACACACACGCCCTCAATCCCGAAAAAAGTCAAAAGGAAGAGCGTTGGTCGTTCCAGGAAATTATTTCATTTTTTTTTTTATTTTGTTCGTTCTGGTTTTTCACGGACGAACGAATAACGCGCCAGCGAACAGACGACGACGACGACGACGACGCGCAAACACAGCAGCCGAGCTTGAATTTTCGCGAATGAGTTCAGCTGGAACGGAGCCACACGGGCTGGTGTCCAGCAAAATCCCCGGCATCAGCGCGCAACACAGCAGCCTTATTATTATTAAGCGCAACAGTTGGTTAGCAAGTGGTCACGATGTGGTGGTTCAGAAATAAACTTTGCCTCTCCTTTCCTTCTCCCCTATATCCTTTGAGTTTTGTGCCATTTTGGCGGAATGCGGATTCTCTGGCCAAAATGTTTGTTTTCTATTCGCTCGCCGTCACTCAATTTGTTGATTTACTTTTTGTGAAACGCGAGAGCAGATGAGGCTGCGACGTCGCTTGCATCACCGCAGAGGAATGGCAAAGATGACGTCGTCCCAGTGGTGAAACAAGTTCAAAAGTTACAACGCCACATCCAGCAGCAACAGCAGCCGCAACAGAGAAGGAGCAATCCAGCATCCAGCGGCTATCCAGCGTTCCCTCTATCGCCTGGACAAGGATCGATTGCCGAGCTCAAATCGCCCGGTCGGCCGCAGTCGGCCCGCATTTCGCCCGTCATCGGGAGCATCCCCATCGTTCCAGCCGTGGCTCCCAACGGCCGCCTGGGCCTCCACCAGCCACAGCACACCAATAATGCAGCAGCCATTCCCGAGGAGATGTACAATCTCTTCCAGCTGGCCGAAGTCAGTCTGGCCGCTTCCGGCGGCAGTGAATTCCGCTCGGTGCTGGAACGCTGGAGACACCAGCAGCAAGGACTGGTCATGGCCAGGGCTCTCAAAAGTCCCGTCGTCAAAATCCTGGACATGTCGGCAGCCGCCGCCGCCGCCAATTGTGTCGGTCACTCACCGATTCCGGTGCTGGATAAACCGCTGGATCTGAGCCGAGATCCGGCCACAATAACGACGGCCACCGCCGCTGCGACGGAAGTGCGGATCTTGACGCCTTCGCCGTCGCCAACTCCGTCCGAGACTCACCTGACCATCAATCTCGGATTGCGCAAGAAATTACGGCCGCAGCAGACGACTTCGTCATCATCCGGCCATCGCGGCTCATCCGAGGCGGATGACGACGATGAGGACGACGATGAAGAGGACGACGAAGAAGATGATGAATTGGATGCCACGGATTCTTGCTGGTCGCCCGATGACGTCGCCTCCTGCAAGTCCGTCTCCGTCGTCGTCAAGGGCCCATCCATCAGCACCGGCAGCAACAGCGGAGACAGTCACAGCGGGCCAGACGGCCACGAATGTCCCGATTGCGGCAAGCGCTACAGCACGTCGTCCAATCTAGCCCGTCATCGGCAAACTCACCGATCGCCAGCTGATCAAAAGGTAAAATAATTTAAAAAATTAAATAAAATGACAAATGGATTAAGGAATAACCAATGGGAATTTCAATTAGGCGAGACGTTGTCCTCATTGCGATAAAGTTTACGTTTCGGTTCCGGCTTTCTCGATGCACGTCCGAACCCACAGTCAAGGATGCAAATGCCCCTATTGTGGTAAATCGTTCTCCAGGCCGTGGCTCCTGCAAGGCCACATCCGAACTCATACAGGTAATAAGATTAGAAACAAAATCAATTCTTATTTAATCGATGGACATTTGATTCAACTCATTTTTGTATTTTGATTTGATTGCAGGCGAGAAGCCGTTCACCTGCCAAATTTGCGAGAAAGCTTTCGCCGACAAATCCAATCTGCGCGCCCACATCCAGACTCATTCCAATTTGAAGCCGTTCACGTGCCAGCGCTGCGGCAAAGCCTTCGCTCTCAAATCCTATCTCTACAAGCACGAAGAGTCGTCGTGCATGAAACTGGTCACCAAAATAACGGCCGACGCCGATCCCAAAGACGATTCAACCAGTCAGCAGTCAATAACCGAATAGCCCTCGTCATCATCATCTCTTCAAAATAATAGTACACACCTATTAACTTCAAAGGATATTATTATGATTATTACATAACACTTATATAGTCACGTAGCTCGGCTGTTCGCTATTTTTTTAAGACAAAGAAAGACATGAAGAAATTCAGATTTGGATTCTACTGTACAGCCAGTGTCAACACTTATTGATATTAGATAGTAGACGTGTGTGTGCGGTGTTTCATTTGTTTCAGATATACTTAGTATGTTGAAATAATCAGACGAACGGCTAGGCACTCCAAAGAAGAAGAAAAAAGGTTTTTTTTTTAGCAATCATTCGTCAGCTTTATTCTTCCCCTCCCGTGTTTGTTTTGTGGCCTCAATGGAGAGGGGAAGGAGAATCAAAGCTGCACTAGATGAATCATTTTTCTATTTTGAAAATATCCTTTTGATACATGTGCATTTTTATTTGACAGCATTTTGAAATATCCAAAATTTTTATTTTTCTTGAATTTGATAATAGTGAGGGAGTCAAAGAACGACATCAGATTATTAAATATGATCAGCCCTAAAAATATTGAATGACTATTTGTAGGGACCATTAAAATTTCTTTATTCATTTGATCGGATTCCACGCAAGTGTAATCGCGCCAACATAGTGCCTCAGAATACTGCAATCCAAATATGATATAATAATTATTACTAGAGCACTTTTCCTTACGAAAAGAGAGAAATAAAAATGCAGAAAAAAATTAAATAAACAGTTTAGTTTATTTCCCGGCCCTTTGGGCGGAATGAAACGGACAGGGACGAGACCTTCTAAATCAGTTACAAAAAAGTGTATGCAAATTATTATGACCCAAGTGCCCTTTTCATTCATTCAAAATATAGTGATGGTATTGAAACATTTCAGAAATTCATATTTAATATTTGATGGATCAAGTACTTATATTTTTCTCTTCATTTTCTTTTGGGAATAAAAATGTTGCCTTCCGGAATTGAGGATTCGGATACCTATATGATATCGCGCACATGGATTCTCGGTTCGCTTGTTTTTTTGGTTTTGTTGACGGATAGTTACAAATAAGGATAGAGTCCTTTTACTTTTTCTTTCAGTGTCAAATATTTTGTTGGGTATAGCCATCTAGTCTTTCTCTAAAAAAAAAAAACAAACAAAAAACAAATCAACTCAGCGGTGGGAAATTCAAATCGTCGAACCGAGTAATGCCGAATTCAATTTTCTTTCTGTGCCAAATGAAGGACAAAAACAATTCACTCAATATCCTCTTGATATTTCTGTTTTATATGACTGTCTCGTCCTCTTATACTCCTTTCTTCACAATGTAACTGATGAGCGACGACTCTTTTTTCTTTTGGAAATAATTCGATAATAAACAGAGTTTTCAAATTAAACACTGACTACTGAAAAACATTTTTTAAATGTCTTGTTGTCTCTTAGTTTCAGAAAACTAAACAAGTTGCAGTTGTTTGTTTACTTAAAATTAAATTTTAAGTTAATGACCCACGTTAATGACGTTCAAAATCAAACTTGGTCGATTTACCGCCAGATAACGTCAAAACTCCATCTTGCGGTAAAAAGTGAACTAGCCAAACCAACTTAAAAAAAAAAAATAGAATAAAAAATATTCTCATTTCCGTTTAATTTCGGCAGAAATAAAATAAATCAAATTAAATCACAATAAATCAATTTAAATAGTGTAATGAATACCAATATTTAATAAATATGTAAACGAAATAATGATTTTAACCACCTGGCAACAGAACCCAAATCCCGCCAAATTCTCAACTTGAAACCCTCATTTCGTCTGTAGCATGCACAGTTTGCAGTTTTGCACACGTTTGGTGTGTGTTAGTGTTCGCAGATCATTGTAAAGACAATGGAATTTCGTCGAAAGATGGTTATAACTAGACAATTGAACTCTAAATATTGCCGATGGAATCTACAGAACAATTGAGTGTTGATGTGGTTGATTAATCTGAGATGAATCATGAACTAACATGAACTGAGACCAGAAAACGAAGAGGAGAAAGCATACGGCCCATACAAGAGGAACCTTCTTGTGCTGTGAAACCACGCGGTCGTCAAATTCCGGCTGCATCGCTACCAGTGTCCACCAAAACCAGAAACCAGAACTTCTAGTTAATGTAAGTCTTGAAACATCTTTCACCCTTTCAATGTGTAGAAATAGTGCTGGTATTTTTAGTGAAATGAGCACGAACCACCCTTTGCCAAATCCAGATAATATTGATAAGGAGATGACTGTTTTGTTAAGCCGCCAATCATTGTTGGGAATCGATTCATATCGTTTTGCGAATTTTCTGGAATCCAAGCATATTTTTCGTCTTCCTGCAGGGAAACTAAGTTTCGATGAGTGATGGCATTTATGTCAATTATGTGACTTGGTGAAGGGCCCAGCTCACTGCAGATTCAGTGTAGAGCTTGAACCCATTTTTCTCGCCATTCTTTTTTCGATTATGAATGTTTGATTTCCTATTGTTGATGAGGCAGTCAGAGATTTTCTTTTTCTTAAGACGATGATTATTGTGGCGACGTAACTATTGTTACATTGAGCTTGAAGAAATACAAATTGTAATCAGTTGCACAACCATTTGTATCTCAGTAAAAATTGTTGAGCAATTTCGTTGTGAGAATAAAGAAGCCGTTACAAATTTCCCGTTTTCTCAAAGCACGACCGGTGTGAGAAAGTTTGATTCACTTATTGGAACAGGCCACTGACTTCCTATATAACCTGCTAGAGAATTTATGTCAACTAACCAACAGTGAAGACCTGTATTCTTTTTCAATCGTCATCACCAATGTCCTTTTGAAGTTTCACAGTTCAATCACATGCTGTTTAACCCAATCCTCTCCTTCAAAACGGTTCACTTTACAACGACAAGGAATTGTGTTTGACTCTTTCTCAAGCAATCAGGCACAACCGACCGTGGAAAGATTGTTTTAAACTTTGCAAGCTTTGATTTAATTTTGTTTTATGGGGGAGGGAGGGGGTTGAAGCATAGGATAAAATCAAAAACAGTTGATCAGCGGTAACTTCTGGTTAGAAAGCTCTGATTTCTTTTTATGACGTCTGTTTAAACCGTTATTCCCCACCCCCCCAAAACAGGTTTACCCTGTTTACGTCGCTCGTGTTTTCGAATGTATTTTGAAACGGTTCGCTGTGTAAAAATAATTGTTTTTATTACGACAGAAATTCCCTTATCTTATTTATCTTAACGTCCTCAAGGGCTTATCTGATTGTCATATAACTCCTACCGTTTACAAATCATCAGTTTGACTTTAAATGTGATTCAACACATTACCACGATCGTCACCCAGATACTTTAACAAGTCGACACCGCCTCCGTCCTCATGCACAATGTCACCTCGTCGTTGAACTAATGAATTGAATTTGGATTCTAGTGACAGCGTTCGTTTATTGATTTCATTGACAAAGTCAAACTGCGTAGATAAACAGTCAACACGTATTCGAAGAGAGTCACGTCGTGATCCCGATTCATTTATTATTAGGGAGTGTGAATATAAAATGTTATGTGGGGGCCAAAGAGTACATGAACGCCAGCTGGACGAGCATATCCTTTTTTGGGTTGTTAAATAAGGGAATGAAAAAACGTAACGCCGTTGAGTTTAGATACAAATTTCTACAACTGTGTTTTGCCTTTTGCCAATGAAAAGTAATTGAAGAGGTCGAAACGGTCCGTTTGCCGTTAATAACAGATGCCCCACTTAGTTTTGCATCCCAGAGAAACGTTACAATGGGCGATCGAGGATCCGCAGTCGTTGTTCAAGCCGCAACACAAGCCTCTTGCACACCGTCCGAATCTTGGGCCACATCGTATAGAGTCGACCAACACGGAATTCGATTCGACATCAAACTGGGGCTCTGAAATCACGTTTTGCGTTGTAAAAAATTAATAAAGGTGACAACGAAAGTCGAAATTGTACGGACTCTTTTTAAAAAACTAAAATTTGCGTCACTAAATGTTATGCAGTCTTGTTGAGTTTTTTTTTTTTTTTGCTTTACCTGTCGAAATGATAGCCGAAACGGTTAAAATCAAGAGAATTGTTGCCTTCATTTTGTGCGTAATAGTCCCAAAGCTAAAATTGCGTGTGTGTACAGGTGTAGGTGTTTCAATAAGAACTGGATCAATACCAAGGTGACCACAAGGTTTTATGTACAGGCCTATTTAGACTTTCTCTCAAGTCTCTAGGTTAAACGGAAATGGGCCAATGATGCAAATTCTCCATATTTTTCCTTTTTCTTGCAACTTGGTTTTACCCTTTGAATTTTTCATATAATTGACCTATACCCTCGGGCAATCAAAAGAGAGGGTAGGGAAAACGCCAACCAATCATCGAGGAACTTTTCTACTCGTGACTTTGTACGCATCTGCGTGTGTGAAACCGGTTAGTTGTGTTTTGTTTTTGTTTTGTCGATCGTCGGAATTTTGTTAACGAGTTTGAACCAACAAGTTACAGAGTCTACGTGACGAGTAAACTTTAAAAACGAATCTCTCTTCCACAAATAATAAAGATTTATTATAAAGTCTGAGCACATGTATAATACAATACCGGCTTGACACACATGCTCCTCTGTTGGCAATTAAAGTATTTAAATCGTACCGTCGTAAAAATCAGGTACAATGTTCTGCTGCTACAGGTATTTCAGCTTGACATTAGGACAATTTTAGGGCTCAAACGAGCGTGGCAGAAGCAGAAGCAGGGTGTACACATTGCGAAATGAATCAACTCAATTCTCCCCCGATTTTGAAAATTGGGGCCGCCTTTTAGTGACATTCGCCCCACTTATTTTTACAGCCGAGGGAGACGTTGCAATGGGCGACCGAAGTTCCGCATTCGTTGTAAAGGGAACAGCACAAGCCCGACGCACACGATTGCCCACTTGCCGGTCCGCATTCGTCGTCCCGTGCTTGACGCAAAACAGCATTCCAAACGCCTTTCCCATTAGGTCGAGCCTCTGCAATTAAAAAAACGAAACAATACTTTTTTTAAAATTTATTCTATCAACGTTAGAAGGCGGATGAAAACATGTGCGCGTCGTCATACATTTTGAACGATTAACTTGATGTAAAGAAACAGTCTGATTGTGAGTGTAAAAAATAATATAAAAAGAAGACGCAATTTTGGTTTTACCTGTGGAGATGATGGCAGAGAACGTCAACAGCAAAAGAACTGCAGTAACAGCTGGCTTCATTGTGAGTGGGTTTGGGAGCTGTTGAACTTTCAGTGTGCGTAGAAATAGGACTGAACTGATTCCCTAGCTGATCAGAAGGTTTTATACACAAGGCCACTTTTGTACCATCCCATGGTTTCTGGGCAAATTGAAAAGCAGCCAATCAGGTGGCACCTGCTTTTAAGAACCGGTTGTTGTCGATCTATCGAGTTTCTGATCAAAATATGTTAAAAGTGCATGAACTAACGGAGACGAAAACAAGTATTGCTAAGTTTGTTGCTAACATCCCCTCTGGCATTTTGTGTTATTCTGTCACGCCGATTATTCAAACAGATGACTACATTTTGCACCTGGTGGTGTTGCCATCCGCTAATTTTCGTCTCTAACGAACTCTAGCGTATTTGAGCACATGTTTATTAGTCATAAAATGATCAATAAATTAGCTCAAATCCCTTAGTAACAAATTCCGAATCACAACACTATTAAAATTTTTTGTTTTCGTGAAATAGCAACGTTGCTCAATTTATGAATAAACTACATATCATTACTGACGAACTTGTTTTCGTCAAGTCCGGTGCACGTTCAAAGAAACTAATAATGACGAACCGGATTTTGTCCCGGCACGCACGTGTTGGTTGAGAAATCACTGATTCACTATCAAGTATCAAGTCTGTCAGAAGTCCAACTGCAAATCAGGTTCTTGGAACTCGATAGTTGAACTTGCAAAAAAATACTAATGCTCAAAATACCAATTGAGACGTCTGGAAATTACCGTCTGCGTCAATCAATTTTTTATTGTCGAAAAAGGGGGAGTCCCTTTTTTTTAAAAAGGATATGAATGTGATCCGCTCAAGTCTCACTTGTCCTCGGCGAATACTTTTTAAATGGCAATATCCTCTTGGGATTCAATTAAAAAAACTCACTGTGGGAATTGTAAAAAAAGGAAAGGAAAGATGCTATTTTTTACGTGTGCAGCTGCAATGCTAAATCACCTACTGTCATGTGCTAGGGTGTAGAGAGGGGACTTCAGTTCCTGGAACTTGTACGCTTTTAGTAATTCCATGTAGTGTTGTTTCTTTCCATCTGGCGGAACTGTGGTTAGTCATTCTATACTACCTGAAGCTTGGTTGATTTTATTACACTACTCCTTTTTTTCAAGTTGAGTTTTAGATTGAAATGCGCTCGTATTTTTCTAATTATCGTCCTTGACATCTGCGATTGCTCAGATTAAGATGCTGCAAAAAGAATAAAAAGGTTTTCATTCGTGTCACGTACGCCGCGAATTCCTGCGTGAGGCTAGCATTGAGTGTGACGACTAACGTAAATGCGTGTAAATTTTACGATTCCAGATGCGGTTCTTTTGATTAATATTCATCGTATCATTTAAATGTGCAAAGTGCCGTTGTAATGTTTAATATTTAGATTAATACGATAACATCTCGGTTGTCGCGCGCGCTTGAATTCGATCCCCGAATAATACAGAGAACAAACCGTGTCGTTAACCCCCCCCCCCAAAAAAAAAAAAATAAAATAAAATAAAAATAAAATAAAATAAAATAAATTTTATTGCAAAAGTATAAATTCATTTTGATGTAAAACTGTAAAACTTCGAACGCGGTTAAATTGCTTCGGGTAATTGCACTTTCCAGTGTTACGTTTCAGCCTTCGTTTCTCAGAATATGCGGTCTCACAATAACTGGGTTTACAAGATGATTATTCAAAGTATAGTTGGTCTACTACTATGTCTAATTGCAAATTCCGAGAAAAAAGAATCAAAATCCTTTCCATAGAAAACAAAGTTTGACTGGAATCCAAGACGAGTAATGGGCGTGGTTAAATTGAGCTTCCAAAACCTTTTCTTAATCAAAATCCAACCATGTACAGAAATAGACCTTCTGGTGCAAAATTTATTCACTGTTTAACGGCTGAAGCGATACGAGTCATGCTATTAGTATTTTCCTGCATGCACATGTGGTTGGAATTTAGGGAAATTGAGCATACTTTTTTAGTTGCTAGGCGAAAGGCTGTGGTAGCAATCCTTAAACTTGTCCAAGTTGTTTGTTGGATACGCGACGGTATCGATTGAAACCCAATACTTTGTACTGAATGTCGGAGCCTGATTGAATTTCAGACCGGATCAGATAGCTTCTACATTCCCATCCTTCTAGTCGCCATTTGATTAAAAATATGCTGTTTACAGCACCCTTGCAGTTTCGCTGGCGATTGCTAAATTTTATTTTTTACAGTTTCCTTTTTATTGAACATCCTTTGTTGAGTTTTTTCAATGTTTCATACTGAAAATGACGAACTTCGTTTAATTATATTGTGTGAGGTTTTTAAATTTTTCTTTTACTCGGACAATTTTGCAGACACGACATTAAAAGTGTCGTGTAACAGTATTACCTGGTATTACTACAGCGCTTATTAATCAGTTTAGTAATACATTTTTGTTGGCTATTATTTTAGAAGTTTTAAAAAGAGCGCCACAAACGAGTTGCCTAATTTCCGATTATAAATGTTTTGAAAAATAAACTTTGATTATTGATTTTGGCAATGCTGTTTAATCGAATGATGAAGATGTCAAATGAAACAAAACATTCAGGTTCATGTTTTTCTTTCCCAACCAAGGATATGATGTCTGAAGTGACGTAGACTCGAGCTTACATTGCAGCCTGTGTCGGGGTTTTCTTTGTTTCACCAGTGCCAAGATTTTTTTTACTTCCTGCGATGACGCGCCATACTGGAGCGAACTGGTTTTCCGGTGGTTTTCTTTCGTGTCCTTCATCGACCGTCTTGACTTATAAAGAGCTGGGTAGAGGCTTGTTAGGTATCAGTCGAACGTCGAACAGGCTCACAAGTCACAACACGCATCAACATGAAGCACTACCAATTGTTTTCACTCCTTGTGGTTTTTGTTGTTGTTTTCTCCACAGGTAAACTTTGTAATGAGTTATTGTAACCAGCAAGTGATTTCATTTGGGATTTTTCTTTTAGCTCTTAGCTGCAATTCCGGTGCTAGGAATGATGAAGCTGGCAAAAGACCGGCCATTACTACTGCTTCTCTTCCTAGTGATTGGGACGAGGATTTGAACTCAGGCGAATTTAGTGGACATGAGTGTGGTCCAGTGCATGGCAAATGCCCTTACGATCAATGCTGTTCTCTTCGTAATGAGTGTGGCAATTCAACTTCACACTGCAATTTGTCCCTAGGATGCAAAAAGAAGTGGGGCATTTGCCATTAAGCTGTTTGCCCTCCACTTAGTCTATGGAAGACATTCAAATTTGTATTCATTGTAAATGAATGCTTCCGTTTCTCCTACCTTCACATGTATGGTTATTGATTTTCCTACAGCACTTTCAATCAACTAGTGAAAAGGATTTGTTACTTTTCAAACACATGGATATTTTTATCCTTTATGTGTGCTGTTATGACAGTTTCTGTGTTATGGTTTGCAAAAATAAACTTATTCCTTATTTGTAAGAGGAATTGGTTATTGTCTGTTCAAAGCAAGGTTATAACGAAAGGCGGAACTTGAAAGTCGTGTGTGCTCAAACGAAACCGATTTTTATTGTCGTGCATTCTTGTTGAGTGCTGATTCACGGCCAGCGAATTTTACCAGTCAAGCCTGTTGTGGTTTGGAATTACCCAAGAGGTGATTCCCCTTTTCGGAGACATTCCACGGAAAATTTTAAAAGTTGACAATCGTTTTTTTATTTATTTATTTATTTATTCTATGTCTCAGTCGTTCTAATTTCAAAAATAATTAGTTGGTCTATTATTAACAATTCACCCGAGGGTTAACAATATTGCTTTTCGAAATTCTTTGGTGCGAGTATCAGTTTGGCGGAGCGTGAACAACAACGTCCTCTTTGGGCAGTTCAATATTTCTTGAATGTTGGTCATCATCGACGTCTGAACTTACAGGCTCGTCCACTGCTTCCCTATGGAACCACTTAGTTGAAGCCACTTTGTTTTCGTTGACTTCGCTATCGCGGCGATTATCGACTTCTATGTCGAAATCGCCAGCGGATGCGAGTGTCGTGCTGGAATTCGATTTCTTCTTCATCGGAATGGCGTAGATAGGTTCCATAATCTGAGCTATGATCGTAGACGAGTCTAAAGTGGCACTTTCAGCCACACTGTCCTGTTGGGATTTTAACGACTCATAGATACCGTCCGAGCCAGTTGAACCATTGGATTCAGCAGCTGCTGGAGGAGATATAGTTGCCTCCACTTCGGATGGAGCGATAGACTCTTGATGCAAACTAATAGTATCTATCGAATCCTGCTTGAAATCCTCTTTGAAATCCTGCTTGACTACTTCCATTTCGGTGGAAGCGCTCTGGGACTGTAAAAATTGTCGTTTTTTTTCTTCTTTTATCTATTTGATAACATTTTGAATTGATTAGAACACTTGTACCCGTTTACTAGATGACGAAGTGATGGCAGCAATTGTCAATAGGACGATTGAGATGAAAAATCCAATGAATCCCACCACAGTTAGAATAATATTTGATGCAGTGCATAACGAAGGAAATGCTCCTGGAAGTTAAAACAAAAAATCGTTTAATTACCAATCAAGAAATTCATTTTGGCGAATATCTCGAATGGTCATCATACCTTGATATGTACTAGTGAGAGAAAGTAATGCTAACAGTATGAGAGCGATGGAAGTGAAAACGGACCCTACAGCCATGCATAACAATGCAATTGTCCTGCCACCGGAATTTTGATAATATGACACTATAACAAACTCTATTCAGTCAGCTGAGAAATATCCGGTTACCTTACATGGGCTTATCCTCTCTACGGACGGCTAGCAGACCCATGACGCCTGTAGCGACGTAAAGGATACCGCACCATATCCCGGCTCCGGTTTGGCTGTAGTTCGCATTCACTAAAATTGCGCAGACCTGTTTTGTGTGTGGTGTGGAAACTTATGCAATCAGATGACGGGACGATAAAATCACCGTGAAATTATTTTACCTGAAATCCGACGCCTAGGATGAACAGGAAGATGAGTGAATAGGAAAAGACACTGACCATAACTTTGTGTCGCGGTCGAAAGACAACCGAACGAGCTGAATCTCTGCTTTGCTGAATAGTGGATTGATGGAGATTGGCAGTCATTTCTCTGATGACAACCTGCTCCTGAATCGGGCAGGTTACAATCACGACGCACTGCTAACTCATCCCGGAGCGAGTTTGACAGTGTTCCAACTCCTATCCGGTTGACTTTAGTCCGTGACTTTTTGTCGCTTTTCCTTTGGTTGCTGGTTCTAAGGGTTTTTCGCTTTAGATTTTTCAATCAAGATAATGCAGGTGACATGATGAGCTCACTGATAAGACGATAAGCGGATTGAAGAAAAAAAAAAGTTTTTGTATTGGGCAATAGTTTCAAACAAACACGGGCGGATAATAAGACAAGCGGTCGCTGCCTGAATCGCTTGCCTCTTCAACTTCGTTTCTCTTTCGCTCCATCTCCTCGCTCTCGAATGTCTCCATCACCTGTTCCACCTGATATTCGTTAGGTGGCGCCTGCTGGACGGAATTCGTCAAAACGGCCAAGTGATGTTGTTGTTGTTCTCGCACTCGTTGTTGGATCCGATCCGTTCGCTCTTCTTCCATCTTTTTGAAATCAAAGCATTTGAAAAATTGATTATTTTTCAAAGGCGGCATTTTTGAATAGACTTACTTCTTTTTTGAAAGCTCTCCACTGACTAGAGAAATACCAAACAATAATGTAACTCTCGCCGAAAACGTAGAGGCCGGTGAAAATTGAGAAACCGCCCGGTGTTAACCAGGATTCGGTTGCTAATCATTGAAACAGTAATAATAAATACAGTCTTTTAAGGAGACAAATTCAATGTTTACAAATCTTTTGTTACAAATTATGTACACTTAATGTTTACCTGTATCGAGACATAGCGTGATTAAGAATGAAAGGAAGATAAAGAGCGAGAAAACCGCCGTGCTAGTCGTCAATGTCAGGTAGGATTTCACGCTAAAAAAAATGTACAGAAATTGAACTATAGGTTCAATTTCTCATTAAAAATGTACAGAAATTGAACTATAGGTTCAATTTCTCATTTTTAAATCGGATTTCTCTTACTCATTTTCTGTATTGCGTATTAAACCGTACAACGAGCCAGCCGTAATAAACAAAATTGTGGCGGACCAGCCCAGGCAGATACCGACGAGTATGTAGGACGACGGCGCAATGTAGTAATCGATATTATTAAGCAGGAAGGCCTACTGGGAAAGTGTTGCAAGGCGGGAATAAATAACCATGTGACGCTGTGATTAAAAATGGTAATTGGATTGGATTGAAAGTGACAAGCGGTCATACCTGTAAAATCATGGCGACCAGCCAAAGAACGGCGTTCAAAGCGGTTAGGCCCAATCCAAGTTTTACCGAGGTGCCCGGTAAAACTCGACGTCGGGACTGAATTAGCATCCAGTCGGAACTCTCCCACATTTTGGCTTGGACGGTGACGATGACATGAGTCAACTCACCTGGCCAGTCATGAATAACTCGGTACCTGTAATGAATTTAGTCCATAACCCCGCACATCGGTTTTGACTGTGTGATAAGATCTCCCACGTTCGATAACATGCCACATACATAGGCGTCAGAGCTCGTATCTGAATAGAGTGGAACTTTTACAACATGCAGGCCTATACAGGATAGAGCTAGATCAGTGTGGGACTGTTTTCGGATTTGGGCTTGAGATAGGTAACATTTGACATTCCACAGGTATATTCTCGGTGTATTATTTACAATTATATGTTTGACTTGTTAACAATTTCTCTGCGATGCAATCAATTGATTAAATTACAAAAAATGGGGAGGAATTTTGAGGATCAAGCCGCTTCTGCTGAAAAGATGAGTTCCTCTGCGTCGTAGGCTGCTTGCAAATGTTCTTTTAATGAAATGTCTCCGCCTTCCTCTAACAGCAACTGCTGTCGCTATATTAATGCAGTTGTTGTAAAGACAAAATTTCAAGTTACTTAGATTTTTTAAAGACAAATGTTCGCTAGTGCTGTTTCACCTGGATGTGTTGCTGAATGGCTAACCAAAGCCAAGATCCTATGACCTGTATGCAAGATGTCTTTTTAGTTACAAATCAATTGAAGTAAATTATTTGATAGTCTACCTGATGGACATTTTTTTGGCCTCGTACGATGAACACAAAAATGAGGCAGAGTGTAAGGATATTTAAACAGTTGGTACCGACTATTACGCCAACAAGTATTTTGATATTATCCTCTGTTTTTCAACAATCCAAGTATTAATCACCTTGAATTCAAGTAAAAGATACAGTAATTAGCGGCTAGTCAGACCTTTCCATTTGTTCACTTCGTATTGGACGGAGAGAAGGGCGATCGAAGCTAATAAGCTGAGGACAGCAAGTCCTTGACATCCGCAAATCAGCATTTTCCCTCTTTTTACTCTGCGTCAATTGATTGAAAACAAATTTGTAATTGGTTGACATTGAATCGAAATTTGGGTTGCAAAATTATTGATAGGATATGTAGTATACATTGCCACTCGGTTACTGCTCAACAAGATGACCCATTGGGCAGTCAGGGTTAAAGCAAGCAAAGTCCAAATGACGAGAACAGCGCTGATGGCTGAAACTGACAGCCGTCTCGATTGCATGATTAGACAAACTTGGCAAATGAACTGGATAATTTCACTCAATACGACTGAAACCGAAATGAGTAGAAGACGTCGCAGTGTCTGAACGGGGAAGACAGTGATGTGCGATGAACTGCTAGCCGTGCCATCCAACCTGTTTGAATCAAAGGGCAGAAGATTTGAATTTCCCGCGGCAGCGGCTCCATTTTCGACCGTCAGTGGCGTTTCCATTCGCCAGTCCACGCAGACCTTGAGAATTCACGTTTGACGTCGGGGAAAGAAAATGGATGTTTTTCACTTGGCACTTGATTTCTGCTGGTCACGCTCGCGACAATCGTTCATTCACTGCTCATAACGAACGAAAAACTGTTTGAGAATATCCTGTGGTGTTGATACACAAAACCAGACTAAAGGCATCCAACGGCTCTGATCTTAAGTTTCAGTCTATATCACTTGCCCTGCACTGTTTGGTGTGTATACTGACCGGTGACGCGGCGATAGGAGAAGAAGATTACGCTCGGACTGTGACTTTCCCCCCTTTTCCCTCATCAGTGCTCCCATGACTTGCGACATCATGTGTGTTTGTTTCTTTTTCCACCCTGCCTGGTGGTGGCGTCGTCAGGACAAGAAGCCGTACAATTGTGACTTGACTTGACCAGCCTGGCCATTCGGCTCGTATCGATCGAGCAGCGTATAGAAATGTGAACTATGACGACATTTACATTAAGATAGCTATTGATTTCGTTTTGAAAAATGTATGAAATGATAGACATTTTGCTGTATATTGATTCGATACATTGTAGGAACAAAAAAGAAATGGTGTCATTTATTTGAACAAAAAAAGAAATTGAAACTTTCTGTTGTTTCTTAAGGTTGGCGTAAGAAAAGTAAGACATTTTCGGAAATTTTACATAACGATGAATTTTAATGCGTCGCGGTTTGTTGTGTGTACTGGATCGAGGCAGATACGGCAAGTCGTTTGACCCGTAATGATAGGAATGAAGCTATTTTAACCACGATTGCGATAAGACCGCAGCCCAGCAATATAACCTCCAACGTCTTCCGTTGGGAACCTTTAGACGTTATCAAATTGATTATTCTGTACGTTTCACATGTCTTTTTGTGAATTTTCTTACCGTAATAGTCGTCGATTGAGAAGAGGCCGTAGCATGCTCGTACTGTACCATACCTGGCTGTATTTGAAACCAAGTTCCCGCCAACCTGGTTGACAAATCCGAGAAATGAGTCGGGGAAATCGGACGTTAACACCTGTTTCTGATCGGGTATGTTGTCGGGTTTGAATTTGTCCAGAATGCCATTCAACGGCTTGGTAAATGGCCCGTGTTCAAAATACTGCAAGCCGTATAATTGGTAAATAACTCCAGAAGCGACTCCGACCTGCACCAGTGAGGCCATCAGAGTCATAGCGCAAACAACAAGCGTCCAGTCTCCGCTGCGAAATAAATATTGTTTTTAAAAAAACCTTTACTTTCGGTCTAAATGAGTTTGAAAATGTTTTACGTTTTCCCCTTTGGACGAGTAGCGGTCACCAGAAGTGATATGCCGGTCATTATGAGTAATAGTCCATTCCAGATGCCGACTCCCATCTTCGAGTAAGCACAGTCATCGTGATTGGCTATGATTACCGACTAGTAATTTAAGAATGGTTTCGAAAATTTATTTCCTCGCAACCATGCATAATTTGACATCAACGCTACTATTGTTTTAGTCCTACCTGAACAATGATGCTAATTACTCCCGTAACGAAGTCCAAACAGGAGAAAGCAGATAGCAAAAACTTCGACATCTTCTTGCTAGACAGTCGCGGAATGCAGTGTTCGTTGAATTGTAAAGACACCGAGATCCAATGGTTAATATCGTTCTCGTTTCAATCCACTCCCTACCTTATATACGGTATTGGCTCCAACGAACAGAGAAATGATTACAATCAACCGCAACGCGCACACAACTCCTCCTAGAAAAAGGGATGTGGTCGCCGAAACAGTCACGCTTCCGTTTCGTAGAGCCTATATTTCGCAACCTGATTGTGTTAGGTATTATTATGTTCTTTAACCCGCTCCATGTATGTGCATAGAATAATATTCATTAATAGAGATTAGATTGTTTTTGTCGATGGTTTTTATAATGAGAAATGTTTCTTTTAAAATATTCGATGGTACTAAATTATTTTGTTTTGAATTTGGCGCTTATAGGATGTGGTGGGCTGGTGGCCCTCTTGGATTGGTGAGCGTCTTGCTGTCTGCTAGTCCCGGAACAACATGTCAACATTGTTATTCCCCCAGTTGTATCGTGTGTGGCAAGGAATACGCCATTTCCTTCCATGTTAAGGTAATTTGTAATTTTATATTTCTCTTAAACTGTTTAAGGATCTTAATAAGGAGTCATAGTATCAGTCGTGCGAATAAGTATGTATTGTCAATTTTACATGAGCAGCTTTGCTGCAAGCGCTGTAAGCGTACGTTTCTCTAGAAGTAACAACAAATCAAGATTGCCAATCTTGTAAAACCATCAATTTTTAGTGGGGTCGACAGTTTGATTTTTGTTCTCAGCTTGTAGCGCGTTAATATCTGTTAGCATTGGAAGTCGAAAGTGAGCTGGACGATATCACTGCTTCATGGGAAATGATTTTGCTGTTCAGACGTAGGAATAATATGGAAAGGGCGTTCACGAATATCGACGCCAGACCACAACCGAACAGTGTGCCCTCCAAAACTTTCAGAGAAGTAAACTCATCATCTGTTATTTTGGAAGAAATTGCAAAAAATTATCGCCTGAAGAAATTTTGCCATCCTTCGGTTATCGTTGACCGATAAAAAGAATGCGGTTTACCTAGTTGTGCCAATACGAAGGCCGTCTGAGGTAGCGGAGATTCCGTGGTAGACTTTAATAAAAGGCCGTAGAAAGCCGCTGACGCCAGCCCAGCCATTACGATTCCAGCTAATAGAGCTGCGACACATAAAACTACACTAGCCATGTACCTGTTCTTATTCGAAAAAAAAAAAAATGAGAAAGAGAATGAGTTGTTTTTTCTTCGCGAAAGTGGGAAAGTTTGAGCGAAACCCCCTTAACATTTTTGAAGGTTCGCATAAAAATTTGCGTTTCAAGTAGAGCAACATGCTGATTCCGTTGCATGCCAAAAGCAAAGCTGTCCAGATTCCAACTCCGGTGTATTGAGAGTATGTTGTAACATTTAAATGGTTATAGCTTTTAAGTATCATTGACTGTTGAAAAGGCAAAAGAATAATTACTGTGCGATGATAATTCATATTCAATTCTAGGCAAAATCTACAGCTAGCCAAACCTGGACGAGTAGAACAATAAGCGCCAGAATAAGGTTAGAAGCAGAACTGATTCGCAGAGGAACCGTCATTTTTTTTCCTCTGTCGACTGACACAATAACTGCACTGCGCATTCTAAAAGTCTCGGCATGACGGAAACAGAATTTGAACATTGATTTATTTGACGAATAAAAAATAGGATGCGGTGACTGACGTGGCTTTGTATTGCTTGTCAGATCCTTGCTTGATTTTACGTCGCATTCCAAACGCTAACATCCGTTGGATAACGGTCCGACGACGCATACTTTTGCGCATCAGAAATTTCCATCGTTAATTCAAGAATTTTCTGAAAAATTGCTCACCTTGGTATTTTTAAAAATATCGAATGCAGTTTATTTGAATAACCATAATCTAAAATATGGTTAGCAGTAAACAAGATTGGGCAACGTGATGCAATTCACGTCCCACACACTGACGAACAGAGGGGCGAGTTTTTCTGCGATGACGTCATTATTTCAACGCCTTGGTAATTATTGAAGTATTTTTAATTGCGATCAGATATTTGCCTATTTTTGTTGTAATTAGATATTTGCCAATAGCTTTGAAACTTTTACAAGGAAAGAGCTCAATTATTTACGCTGACAAAGACCTATTTTCGTCCGTTTCCGTCGAAAACATTGTGCTGTGCCAGTTGCGCTTTTGTTCGCCCTTCTTCTCCGCAAATAACGCTGAATTTCCTTTCGCTCTCTCTCAACTCGTTATCCTTGGCCCCGTTTCCCATCGGCACATGTCGGCGGTGGTATACGTGTGCTCGTTGATGACACAAGCTCGCGGCCGCCTTTTCGCATCTTGATTGAAAATTTCCGCCCATCACTCTCTGAAATAGGATGCTATATGATGTAACCAACTCATCTTTGATTCCAATTCGGTAGGGGGGGGGGGGGAGGTGATGAGACGAATTTCATGTTCATAGGTTATACTGTCCAGAGGAAATCGTTATTTAGAATTATGAGCACGATGTATTCAGAGGTATGATTTTCTTTTTTTCACTTTTAGAAACACATACAAATAATAATTTTGTGGGAGTGGTTTAACATCACTGAAAATATGGTTAGAAAATTAGGCTTTTGTGTTTAATGCAATTTATCTTCTAATGTTGTATGAATGGGTGTGAAATGCGTTGCTCTAAGTAAACTGGTCTCAATTGTAACAGTAGCATGAAATGAAGCTCAAGCCTCCGTTGATAACGCATGCAAAGCAACCGCCAAAGAGCATGACGCCATCGAGAGCCTTTTGAACTGTGCCTGTATAGCCCAACGATAGAAATCGGTTAGATGGGTTTGACTTTGATTGCATTGGATGTACTTACAGTGCTCTTTGCGGACAAACTGATAGACGCAGTACCAATCGTTGACGATATTTTGAATGTTGGCGGCCATAACACCGATCAAAGCGATAGAACAGAAGAAAGATACCAAAGCCGTAGTTACCTCCCAATGGTTACTGTAAATAAAGGTGTGGTGAATTCAGTCTTACGTCATTTTGGGTCAAAGGATAAACATCTTGGTCGATTTTCAAAGTAAAGAATTCTATACGTACTAAACGCGGGCGTGTTTGTCTTTGTTAGCAGATCGCCAGAAAACAATGCCAGTGATCATAAAGCTCAATCCAGCCCAAATTCCAACTGCCACCTTTTCTAGCGGGCCTGTATTTCCATTGGAGCTGTAACGGGCCAGGGTACTTATCTGTTGAAACGCACAAGTTAAGGAATTTTTTTTTTAAAGGATCTCCAACGAAGAATGCCTCTTTGACTTAACGTACTTGAAAGATGATAACCACGACGGCTGTGCAAATGTCCAAGAAAGCTAAACTTTTAATTAAGAAATTTGCCATTTTGATTGTTGGATTTCTTTTGAATACTCCCGTGTGTCCGAGGAAATGACGAATGTAAAAACTCTCCGACGACAGACTGGCAATTTCAAACGAACGACTGGCACATTATCTTTTCAACGGTTGGTCCATCGACGGACTTTTATCACCCCTCAAAAAACAAAATGTTTCGGGTCAGATTGGAACAGATAAGCTCGCGTCGTGTAGATGGTAGTAGATAACATGACCGGTAGTATTGCGTGTAACTAGGTGATAGCTGCGTCCTGTGTGGGATAGGAACGTAGTATACTCTATCGTTAAAGAATAAAACCTGTAAGGTTATTCGTCATAAAGGCACAACTGCTATATTATGTTTCGATTAATTAAATGATTCACCAGTTGCATGACGAAACTTTTTGGCAATAGGGACAGAATGGATAATAATAGAATTTTACCGCGATGTTACCATACAAAATTACTGCCCATCTTGTGTCCGCTCATACATCAAGTCTAACGTATATTATAACGGAACTGTCATCCGTATTCGGTTATCAGTTATAACGTTTGCGAAATGTTTTTCTTTGTTATTTTTTTACGGATGCAAAATATTTCTTCTCTTCTCAAAGTTGTGTGTAATTTCCGTGACAGACAGCTTAGTCTTGCCAAATAATTTGAGTGTGCGCCATTGTTTGAATGGTTACGCAACACAATCTACAACACGGCCTGATAACGGCCTCTGCGGTGAAAAAGCGTTGAGCCTTACCGGTAGAAGGCGTCATCTGTTCACCGACTTTTGGTCGACACCTTGAACTAGAAATAAATAAATAATAATAATTTTTTTTTAAATCATGCAACTGTTGCAGCGTGGGTAACTTCTTCTAGCCTACACGTTTGAACGAGTTCGTCAAATGTTTGTCTACTCATTGGCTGCTATTTTTTTAAATTTTACTAGCCATCCTGTGGGTGTGTGAGTGCCAGTCTGTACCATTGCGTACCAGTTCGTCCATACTTCTTCAGTTTTTACCCTTAATTTACATAACCATAATCGCCTTATGGCGGTGGTTGAAGAATTCGGTATCTTTAAAAAAACAAAAAAAAACGGTAAAACAGAACTTCTGACTGTAGGATGGCCTAGACAATGAAACCAGTTTTATGATTTTTCAAATTAACTACTTTCGGTCATCACCGGCTATGCAAGCGAGCACGTCTTTTTTTTGCTTCCTTGTTTTTTATTCAATTCAAACATTTTTCTATTCTCCATATAATTATCCCTTTTTTTCATGATATAAAAAATGAAATTAGTTGAAAAGGAAACGGAGAAAGATGAAAGTATAACTCTCCAGCAGTCGGCTCCATTCCGTTTTCCGCATCACCTGCTTTGCCCTGTCATTCTGATTCGACACAGGTTTAAATAATTTTACTGGAATATTCTTCCGGGTTGCATAGTCTTCAATAGTTTTATTTCATTCTTATTCTTGAATTCATTTCTTTCGTTGCACAGAAGCGCTACTGTAAATATTGTACCCTCACAAACAAGCCCGCTTGTAACAATATGTAATAATGTGCAATCGTTCGTTTCATTCACAGAAAAACCGGAAAAAGCAAGATCTGACATAGGAGGTATCTTTTTACATTCATCAACTGTCCGGTTGGCTGTCGTTTTGCCCAGTTAAGATGCGAAGATGGACGCTCGGAGGATGTCACGTTTTTCTGCGGTTTTATTGAATCAGCGAATCAAGTAACCTCAATGATTTTCTTTTTTGTTCCTAGTGTACTAAGGTTAATGGCTGCAATTTTTGGGAATTTCGGTGAAGTGCAAGACTGTTTCCTTCCTGCTTGGAAATAGGTCCATGTCAGTTTCAGAAGGTTCGACCAATGCTCGAGGGTGTATTGGTTTATTTTATGGGACTATAACGACCACGGACAACTCCGTTATTTATACCGATGTGGTTGCTTGCTCACGATTAACGCTTACTTCAGTTTAACATATTAAACGCTGTTTTTGGCTGTTTTTGTTTTTTACTACAGGATAAGATTTCAAGGGAAAAAAATGAAGTGTTCCTTGACTTGTATTTACCTTTTTGGGGGAATAATTGCAGAAACTGGCAACGTAAAGTTTTACCATTTTGGGGCATTTTTGTTTAGTCATAAATTTTTTTTATTGAACTGCGGTTGTAAGACGACTGAGTTACCAGTGTTTTTAATTCTTAGTTGGAAAACAAAACGGAATGCTTGTTACGTTTGAAAATCCAGAAAAATCTCGTTCGATTTTGAAACTATTCTTCTCAGTTTGCAGGCTCCGGGAGTTAGCTATTTAACCTGTTTGTTTTTTTTCACGACTGTTGAAATAGCATGTGTAACAAAGGTCAATACGTGGAATTTATCTAATTACAGATGCATTACTTTTTTAAATACAAACCGTCTGTCCCTTAAGGGTTACAAAGTATTCGTATTAGGGAAAAGAATTCCGGTTTTCTCCAGAATGCAGCCCGAATCTGTCTATAACTTAGGTGGGAGTGGTTTATATATATCCACGGCGTTGTGAGACCTGCTGTATATACAGAACCAACCTCAGTGTTTTCGTGGGTTGTTGGGTGCATCAGCAGCCACAACTAACGGTCCGACGCCATCCTCACACGCCTGAAACTTTTGCCTATGTGGCATCAACTCGTGTAGTTTGTTTTCTTGGACTTGCCTGATAAAATAGGATACAACTTGAATAGTTTAATTCAAAGTGAACGATCAAGGACTTCCAATTCAACAGTAAGTCATTCAAGGAATCTCTTTTGTCTTTTCTGCCAATCTTTTTCTAACTTCAAATGGCGTTTTCAGAATTGGATTTCATTGAGAATGTACTAGATCATCATTGTGGTCGCTTTAGTAAACACACATTTACAATTTTTAATATCAACAGAAATGCATAGGCAGAACGAGGACTGATTATATGTATTTGGTTCAACACTAGTTTTTCCGGGTTCAATGTCCTCCGCCTAGACAGTTAATCCATTTCACACAAAACACTAGGCGTTTGGGGTTTCCATTCTTTTCGGATATGGTCTGGCTGGGGCTACGATCCGATAGGATATCTTTCCATCTTAACCTCACGTTGCCTTTTATTCGAGACATTGACTTAGACTCCTCTTGCCCAAGTCAAGCTTGATAGGAATTTTTAATCAGACAGTTCACAGATAAAGTCTCTCATGATTCTCGTTGTGTTGCGTGTCTGTTTTTTTAGGGTCAAAACCATGACCATCTAAGGGTTAACGGTAAAGAATTCGATAAATACAGTTATTTTTGAATTTTCCGTCTGTGAATATCGTACCATACACTACAAGAAATTGGGAAACACAAAGACTTTTTGGGCATATAGCTAAACCAGTTTCGTTGATTGAATTGATTTCATTCAACAATGAGTCAGCTAGAAATCAGTGCCGTAGTTGCGCAATGATCGGGGGTGCGCAACATGTTTTCCTTCACATCTGGAAAAGAAGGAAAAAACTGTTAAGTCATCGAATTTAATTGTTTTTCTATACAACAAATTTTCGAGCACTGTTCGAAATTAGGTTCTTATGAAAATCAAGATTATTTCTTAGGCTTTTGAGAGTAGAATACTGGAATGAATCAACTTTTGATATTAATTATTTTGATGCTTGGTGTTTACTTTATATAACAGTCGTAACAGTATAAATCTGTAGACTAATTGTATGATATAATGAGAAATTGAAAACTGTTCAGATTAAGCACAATTTGAAATCGTGACCAGAAGATGAAACTGTTATCTTATGGAAAATTGCTGCATCTCGTGAGCAGAGCGTGTTTTGACTTTTGTTTAAATAAAGAAAAAATAAAATACATTTACCGTTACATAGCTTTTTCTGGACGAGAGCTATATAAAGACCGTGGAACATTATGCTCAATTTATCACACAGGCCATTCGACAGGAGGCCATGTAAAAAGACATGCAGCCTTTTCTGTTTCTGCTAGTCGCCCTCTGGTGGATTCGCTCAACCATTTGTGCAACTTCGGCACCCACTTCATTTTCGTTATTTCAATCCTACATCCGCGGGCATTTGGACGGACGATTGAAAGATGCCACTGTAATACAGACAAGCGCTATCAATCTTTTTACATTTTACTTTATACCCAGCCATGTTGACAGGATCTTTTGCCGGAATACGATTTCATCATTGTTGGGGGAGGCTCGGCTGGAGCTGTACTTGCATCCCGACTCTCTGAAATTGGTAATTAACATGAATTGGACACTTATCATTTATTAATTTTTTTCCGGGCTGTTCCATCACCGTAACATTTGTTTGCATTTTATGTTAATTTCAAAGCTGGATGGACGGTCCTCTTGATAGAAGCTGGCGGCTTAGAGACCATCGTGTCAGACATTCCCGGCTTGGCCAAATTTCTCCAGTTAACTGATATCGATTGGCAATACCAGACAGAGCCGCAGCCTGGTCAGTGTTTGGCATTGAAGGATGAACGGTACGTAATTGTTGACTAATCTTAGTGTTCCGTTATAAATATTGTAATCGACTACCAGTTATTTAACACAATACCATTCAAACAGGTGCAATTGGCCGCGAGGAAAAGTGATTGGTGGTTCCTCTGTATTGAATTACATGTTGTACGTTCGTGGAAATAAGCGCGACTACGACGGTTGGGAAAAGGCCGGCAATTACGGCTGGTCCTACAAGGATGTTCTACCCTATTTCATCAAATCGGAGGATAATCGAAATCCGTATTTGGCAAAGAACAAAGACTATCATGGAACGGGTGGGTTACTTACCGTTCAGGAGGCCCCCTACAGCACGCCCTTGTCAACAGCTTTCATCCAGGCCGGAGTTGAACTTGGTAATTCTTTTTTTTTCTCTCTTCATCCCTTCATTTCTTTTTCTCTACACATTTGAACAACTGGAAATGAAATGTGTGAGAGAGGGAAGTAATCACAACCGGTTTCTTACCGGCAACGGGAATAACCCATGCGTTCCATCTGTTTGTCTGTTTCTCCCCAAGTTCGATTAAACTGGTTGTATTCCCCATGGCTAAGAATGGCGACATAACAACACAAAATCAGACAAATATTCCAAGTGCTAAACTGCATATTTTTTTTCAATTCTCGTCCCTCAAACAGGATATCAAAACCGAGACTGTAATGCAGAAATCCAAACGGGTTTCATGGTAAGAATTCTTTCCGTCATTTCCAAGGTTTTGATGAGAGAATGAATTGGCAAATTCGTGAAATAGATTCCTCAGGGGACAGTGCGGGACGGAAGTCGATGTTCAACGGCCAAAGCTTTCTTGCGCCCTGCCCGCAAACGGAAAAATCTCCACGTCGCTCTGCGCTCTCACGCTCATCGTGTGTTGATCGACGATCAGAAACAAGCCTACGGCGTGGTTTTCGAGCGGGGCAAGAAAATCCTGCGGATTCGCGCCAAGAAAGAAGTGATCCTGTCAGCAGGAGCCATCGGCAGTCCTCAGCTGTTGATGTTGAGCGGAGTTGGCGATCCAGACCACCTCAACTCGGTGGGTGTTACAGTGAAACATAGCCTTAAGGGCGTTGGTCAGAACCTGCAAGACCACATTTCTGGCCGAGGGATGGTGTACCTGATCAACGAAACAGTTTCCTACGTCGAAACTCGTTTTCTAAATATTCCATCGGTGCTTAATTACGTCAGAAATCGAGGACCTCTGACCGCCTTATCAGGCACAGAAGGTCTTGCCTGGGTGAATACGAAATACGCTGACCCCAAGTAAGCTGACAATCTCATAATATCTTGAATTTTATTCAAACAAGAACTTCTCTTTGTAGCGACGATTTTCCCGACATGCAACTTCAGTTTATTGCCGGTTCAGGCGTTTCCGACGGAGGCCTGTCGCTCAAAGCCAACGACAACGTCAAGGATTCAGTGTAAGTCGTAACATTACTTCTGGTACCTCTTCCAGTAGTTCACATGTATACTTTCTGTTTCGTTTCACAGCTGGAAAGAGTACTACGAGCCTATAGCCTATCGAGACAGTTGGCAGCCCATTCCCATAGTTTTGCGACCCAAATCCAAGGGTTACATACTTCTTCGCTCTAGCGACCCATACGATAAGCCGCTCATTTACGCTAACTACTTTACACACCCGGACGATATTAAAGTGATGATTGAAGGGATGAAGATCGGACTGGCGTTGAGCAAAACGGAAGCCTTCCAGCGTTTCGGATCGCGTTTATACGACAAACCTTTCCCCGGATGCGAGACTTTGCCTCTGTGGACGGACAAATACTGGGAGTGCTTCCTACGTCACTATTCCACCACACTTTATCACCAATCCTCCACCTGTAAAATGGGTGTTCTTGACAAAGAACCACTGGCTGTGGTTGATCCTGAACTTCGCGTTTACGGGATTAAAGGATTACGAGTTGTGGACGCTTCCATCATGCCAGATGTCGTCTCTGGAAATACCAATGCGCCCACGGTATTTAAAATTGACAAAATCGTTAAACTTTTCCAATGATAAAACAAAGAATGTTTTCTTCCTTTCTTAGATCATGATTGCCGAGAAAGCTGGTGATCTCATCAAAGAAACTTGGATAGCAAAAGAAGCTTCATTGAATAATATTTGATGTGATTCTTTGTTCTCCTTTTTGTGTCAACCGCTGCGTTATGTTCCAGTTATTTATTGAAAATAGTATTGCTCACACGACGATTTTTGAAAAAAAAAAAACCTTTACATTTTTTCTGAGTTTGTTATAGTCTGGGTTGAGTAGTCAATCGTAACAGCTCCTTGCATCGTTTAAATTCTGAATATTTTTGCATACCAACTTCCAGGGATCGCATTTTTTTCTAAAACTTCAGTCACAATATGTGTTATTAACTTCTTGCCTTTAAAAACCAAAATCAAAGTCCATTACTAACCTCGTTTTCTTAATAGGCTGTTGGGGCTGTCATGTGATAGCTGTATAATGTCTGAAGAGAAAAGTAAAGAGCCTGAAAAAAGATTGATGCCAGGCAAATATCGGCAGACTTTCTTTTTGTTTCCAGTAATGAAATTGGTCCCCGTCGTACGAAAATTGCTTCCGTCGTCCCGAAAAAAGGTTACCAACCCAATAAAGCTTAAAACGTTGTGTGTCTGTCTCAAAAGAGCCGCTTAAAATTCGCAAGACAAGCTACTTTCGACGAACAAAGAAGAAACGCGATGGCGATTGCGGATTTTCTGAGCATAAACGACGCGAAACTTGCGAAATAACCATTGAAGAGAGGCAGGTATACTTTCATTTCAACTCCTTTTCAACTTCGTTTTCCGTCCTGGTGTTCACTTTTCCACGTCAAAGATTTCGACTGAGTCATGGGAGAACTTG
Organism: Daphnia pulicaria; assembly: GCF_021234035.1. NCBI lineage: Eukaryota > Metazoa > Arthropoda > Branchiopoda > Diplostraca > Daphniidae > Daphnia > Daphnia pulicaria. The sequence goes on from NC_060920.1 coordinate 10,267,159, forward strand.
TGTTTTTAAAAGAATTGTGGGCTTGCGTCCTACTTGAAAATCAAAGTCATTTTGACTCAACATCACGCTAAGAAACGATCATGGGGAGTTCCCCTCCATAAGCTTGAAAAAATTCGCATCAAAATTTTAAAATGACGATAGACACAACCCAGAGTAATTGAATTTCTAAATGTTCCATCAAGCAGTATTATTCATCATCCTCTCTGCATTTGCCATTTATCTTCCAGCTAGACGTCGTGTTTTATGGGAGGGCTCCCAATAAAATAGCACTTACCTGTCTTTTGGCGGGATGCCATCAGTGACCACGGGTTCATCTAGGCTTTTCGATACCTTTGTTTTCTTGCCTTTTGGTTGAATGCAAATGCTGTTGCAACACTAAACTTTCTCTCTCTCTCTCTCTCTCTCTCTCTCTCTCTCTCTCTCTCTCTCTCTCTCTCTCTCTCTCTCTCTCTCGATTTAGGTAGTAGTGGCGCCCAAATTTCCTTTTCAAAATTTATGTTCCCGCCTTTTGAGTCATTCTCGTAGAAAATGCTTGCTTGTGTGTGTTCCTGCAACGGCAATAAACGGCTGCAATTCGCGATAGCGCTCAAATCTATACATAGGCAGACAAATGCGCAAAAAAAAAAAAAAAAACGAATATGTATAAGCTCGCGATGACGAAAAAGAAATTAACAATTTTGCAATGAATCAATAGTACGTGCGCCGGACATCACCTCAGCCTTATTTGCCAACCTCTGAAAAGCTTGCTGAAAAATTGACATGATTGACTTTCAGAATCGAATTGTGAATATTTGCCTACTCTCTCGGTTAGAAATCACGCCAGGCCTTTGCATCAGACTTATTGCGAAAAAATAAGGTTCTAGGCGTCTAGCTCACTTTCTCCAAATAGAGCCTTTTATCTCCTGGATAGGTGTCCTGACCTCTTTCAGCTTGAGTAACGGCATCCCGCAGAGGGAAAAGAGGAGCGTTGGGAAATTTCGACGTCTGTTACATAATCCCTATATTTTTCGCCCAATCTAACACCCAGCTCCGGAAATGGGTTTGTGAAAAATTTCTCCATTTTGCTTTCTTATATATGAATATGCAAAATAATCGCTAATAAATCTTGTCTATTTTGTCTAGAGTGGGTATACCGTTGAAATGAAATCGTCTGATTTGACATATGGAACTGTGTCTCTTTGGCGCCACAAAAAAAGGTATATAAATAACAATTAGTTGTATTACGTATATAGTTTAATTTGCTTTAATACCGCCCTTTTTTCCCATCCAGGAAAACCGAGGGAAGCGAGAAAGGAGTAAGGGAGTATGTAAAACTACAGGTAATTTCGTCTTTACCCATTCTCCCCTCCCCTCTTGAAGGACTTAAATTCGTTTTCAAACAGGTGTCTGGTTGCCAGTCGCATCCGAGCAGGCAACCGATGACCTAGACATCGTGTCGAATTCATCTTTTTTTTATTTTATTTTTCTTCTTCTCTTTTTGGGCGATTATTTTTTGTTAAACGTTGCGCCGCGCCTCACGTGTGTCTGTCACAGCCCAGCACGGTCGTAGCAGAGAGAGAGAGAAAGTTGAATCGATCCCCATAGTGATCTCTTCCTATAGAGTGGGCCTTTTTTCTTTCTCAGTTACTGCCAGCAGCAGCTCCAATACGTAAATTCTTCAGCTCAAGTTGTTGCAGCAGTCGCAGTTTGAACGCGGTCGCGATAGGAAGGGACGGAATCCTTCTTCCACCTTTATATTATTATTTCATTCCGTCTGCCGTCAAGTAAGTGAACTTTTTAACTGTTATCTTAATTTCGTCTGGAGTTGTGCTTTATGGGAAAATGTGTTTGGTGACTGGAACCTGGGAGTAGAAACAAACACGAAACAGGGACGAAATGGAGCACCGCAAAACGTTAGACCTGAGCATAACAAGTGGCGACAGATGCCCTGTGGTTTCGGTTATCGCGAAGTTTGTTACGTCTGCCATCGACTGCCCCACTCCATCAAATTCATCTTGGGACTTGGGAGAAGGAAGTCGGATACAGTAGGGTTTTTACGGGCCATACAGTATGTATGCATTTCTAGGTCGTAAGGGTTGTTTTCTTAATTACATTCCTTATGTTCTCTCGCCTGTGGAGACAAAATTACCCCAAGAACTAGGCTGTATACCTTTTAATTATTTTATTTCTGATGATGAAGGGGAAATTTTATTTCCAATGGTGGGGTCCAAGAGAAGAAATCATTCATCCCGAGGAAGACGTCGATGGCAATTAAATAGTGTCCGGATCGAATTTATCCGGGGACGACAATAAGATTGATGTGCAGCTTTCCTTCCTTGATCTCTCTGCCTTTAACTAGTATAGTGCCACCATGGGCCTAATTTTGTAGAGAAGAGAAAAGGAATGTTAGGTATAGGGCGGGGAGGATGAGCAAAGTTAGTCTGTTGGAACGTGAACTAAAACACTAAATATATGCTTAAAGTGACCTAAAAAAAAGAAAAGCTGACTTTTTTTTTCTTTTTCTTTTTGTAATCACTGCTCTTGGTCAACATTTCAAAAAGCGTCTGGCTAAACTACTCAACGCGGTTGTTTTGATATACGGTACGACACTCTCTCTCTCCCTCCTCTTTTTTCTCCCTCGCCTTTCCGTCGCTCGTGAATTCGCTCACGCACGCCGGCCGTGTTAAAAAAAAATCCCATTTCGTTATTCGACAGCTTGTGTATTCTTATTTTCTTGGACGGTTAGATTTTGTCATTATTTTTTCCTTTTTTCTTAAACATCTGCTGTTCTATCTGAAGTCGGGGACAAACATTTCCAGGTGTAGGTGAAAAATATGTTGGTGTGTGTGCGGTACGGAACGTGATTAATCAAGTGACTTGGAATCGTGTATAGACTATAGACAATGGGATGATGAGACTGGACACGGTATGAAGAGGCTCAGCCACTTTTGAAAAAAGAAAAGAAGATGGTCAGAATCTAGTAGCTGTCGTGATAAGGGAAGCGTGAATGCCAGGCCCCGGGCGGAGAAACTGTTGCTCTTGACTTTCTCCCACTGAGAAGGCCATCCGCGTTGCGACGAAGGACGTTATTTTTCCGACAAGAAAGATCCTCCCTAAATTGTAGATATGGGTCAACCTGGTCATTAATGATAACACGTTCTTTCATATTTCAACCCTACAACCTTTTTGACTTTTTATTCCTTCCGCTAGAAGAACATGAGGACACCATGAAACGCTTAGTCTGCCGAGAAATGTTTGCGCGTCGTTGGCTCTTAACCTTGTTCATGCTCGTCTGGTCTGGTCTGTTTATTGTCTGCAATCACGCATTGGCCTGGGGTAAAGACGATCCCGAAGGAAAAGTGAAGAACGCTAGGGTAAGTTTACCACCAGCATTGAATTGTAGGCTAGTCTCAGAGAATTGTGCTAGCTGATACTAATCTCGTTTGTCTAAATTTTGTCTAAATTTAGAAATATTATTCCGAGTACGATTTTATTGTGGTGGGAGCGGGATCGGCTGGGGCCGTGCTGGCTTCGCGGTTGTCTGAGATTGGCGACTGGACGGTGCTGTTGCTAGAGGCCGGGGGTGATGAAACGATTTGGTCGGATGTCCCTGGAGCCGCCAAGTATCAGCAACTCACTGAATTGGATTGGCAATTTCAGACGGAGCCGCAACCGGGCCAATGTTTGGCTTTGAAAGACCATAGGTACGGCCTAGTGCTATCTACTATTCCACTTATAATTCCCGGCGTCGGTTAACCGCCGTCTCCTAAATTTCACGGTGAAAATATGCTTTGCAAGTCTTTCCTTTCGCCAACTCTCCCTTTTTTCGTCTTGGACTTTCCCGTTATTGGTTTTGTTTATTTTTCCATGCCCACTTTTGCATTTTTCTAATAATGCAGATGCAAATGGCCACGAGGCAAAGTGCTTGGCGGTTCATCCGTCCTTAATTACATGTTGTACGTGCGAGGCAACCGGCGGGATTACGATAGTTGGGCGGCCATGGGCAACTACGGGTGGTCGTATAACGAAGTCCTGCCCTATTTTATCAAGTCGGAGGACAACCGCAATCCTTACTTTGCCCAGAGCCCCTACCATGGAACTGGCGGGCTGTTAACTATCCAGGAAGCGCCTTATCGCACTCCCCTGGCCTCTGCTTTCCTAGAGGCTGGCATCGAATTAGGTAAGCGCAATCGTTTTTCTATTTTGAATTTAACAACTGACATTTCCAAATTTAGAATTAAAAAAATTTCAATTGCAGGTTACGAGAATCGGGACTGTAATGGCAAGTACCAAACAGGATTCATGGTGCGTTGAAATTTAATCAACAATTATTTTCACGTCTACATTTGTTTAATTTTCTTATCTTTTAGATCCCACAAGGGACAATTCGAAGAGGAAGTCGTTGCTCAACGGCCAAGGCATTTCTGCGTCCGGTCCGGCACCGGCCGAACCTTCACGTTGCCATGTTTGCTCACGTCCACCGGGTTGTGATCGATCCGAAACTTCGTCGAGCTGTCGGCGTCGTTTTCCAGCGCAAGAAGAAAGTCTACGAAATTCTCGCTCGCAAAGAAGTGATTTTGGCGGCAGGTGCCATCGGCAGTCCTCATTTGCTGCTCTTGAGTGGCGTCGGAGACGCCCATCACTTGCAACGGACTGGCATTCCTGTTGTCCACCATTTGCCCGGCGTGGGTCGCAACCTACAAGACCATATATCCGGCAGAGGAATGGTTTATCTAATCAACGAGACCATCTCGTTGGTTGAGCCTCGCTTCTTTAATCTTCCGTCTCTACTCAAATACAAACGGTCACTTGACGGTCCGTGGACGGCCCTGAGCGGCACAGAAGGACTGGCCTGGGTCAACACAAAATACGCCGATCCAAAGTACGTACGTGTATGGTTTTTCCCGTGCGCCATCTTGGCGCTATTAAACCCATTTCTTTTGAATTTATAGTGACGACTTTCCAGACATGCAGCTGCAATTTATTGCTGGTTCACCGATATCAGATGGCGGCAAGACGTTACGTCACAACGACGGCATTCGAGATGATGTGTGGGACGAATACTACGAACCTATTTCTCTCGAGGACAGTTGGCAGCCCATTCCCATAGTTTTGCGACCCAGATCCAAGGGCTACATACTCCTTCGCTCTAGCGACCCATACGATAAGCCGCTCATTTACGCCAACTACTTTCAAGACGAACACGATTTGAAAGTGATGATTGAAGGGATGAAGATCGGACTGGCGCTGAGTCAGACGACAGCCTTCCAGCGCTTCGGGTCACGTTTTTACGACAAACCTTTCCCCGGATGTCAACACTTGCCGCTGTTTACGGACGAATACTGGGGTTGCTTCTTGCGTCACTATTCGACGACACTCTACCACCAAGCTGGAACATGCAAGATGGGCAACAGTTCCGACCCAACGGCTGTGGTTGATCCTGAGTTGCGCGTTTACGGATTGGCCGGATTGCGAGTTGTGGATGCTTCGATTATGCCAAACGTGGTTTCTGGAAATACCAACGCTCCTGTGGTAAATTACCGTTGGATGAAACCTTTTACGTTTCTCGCGTGTCTTGAGTTCATCTTAAAATTCTTAAAATATCATAATTTTCGTTTTAGATCATGATAGCGGAGAAAGCTGCCGATCTCATTAAGCGTTCGTGGCTGGGCTATTCATAATTACGGTGGCGTCTACATGAGTAAAAGCACTTTAAGAGCTGTTCACAAAAAAAAAACTTGAATTTGTGTGAGATATTCTATCGTTTTCAATCATTCTTTTAAAGGGGACTGTTTTGTTCTTTTTATAGTATTTAAAGCAGAGCATGTTTTTGATTATGACTAAATAACTAACTGGGCCACAGTTCTGTACATATTGATTTTTAAAAATAGACTATTATATATGATGATAAGTTTTGTTGCTACTCATGATGCAAAGTGTATTTCAGAATTCGACAGGAATGAATCAACGCTAGGAACTATTAGTGCGAGGTAAGTCTAGGAACTTAAGTTTCTTGCTGAGCAGTAATTAGGAACATTGGGTTTACATGTAGATAGTTGAATTTTGTTTAAGTGGTTTCTTTCTCTTTATCCCGCCAGGGTTTTCTACTGACCGGTTTTTGTCTGTAAAAGTATGAATGGTTCCGTTACTTTTCTCAATTTTAATTATTTCAACAGCTGCTTACGATATTGAATGCCGGGGTTTCTATTCCTGTCCAGAACACCTTGTATTCGGCTACCACTGTGGCCCTGAATAAAGGTGATTATTAAATATTGTAACATAAATCATGTGTGTTATTGATTGGTATTTGCAATAATAATTAACACTTATTACTCAAAGTAGAATTTGCCCTCAAAATTGGCTGGTGGTTTCCATACGAAGTTTACGACACTCTTCGGATAGTTGATAACGTGTGTTGCAGCATTCTGTAAATCAGAGACTTGGATCTAACAAAAATGGTGAGCATTGTAAATGTATTGTAATGATAGTAACCTGAGTGCCGCCAGGACAGTCGATTAATTTAGCCACATCGGGAGCTTCCACTGGATCAAACGAACCGATAATCTTGTGGTCAGTTAAGGATCGAGCTTGAATGAAAAATCCCTTAAATGTCCTGCGACGTTCAGCAATCAGCGTAACTAGTGTTAAAAATAATTCGCTTAAATTAGTTAGACGATCATATTATTCGGTTGCATTATATTTACCTTTGTATTTATCCGAGGAGTTGGAAGTGCTGTCAAGAATAATCGAAGCTGATAAGTTATAAGGCGGTGGATCCATCCATTGCGGTAGATAGTTATCATGTTGCGGAAACATTGACTGACAATTTTCAGTCGGGGTTCCGTAGACGAGAGAGTGGACAGTAGCGATTCGGTCCATCAGCAGCAGAGCAAAAGATGAATCCAACATTATGCGTATTACAGAATTCATGGGGAGCTGATATTCTGGACAGCAAATTGGGTAAAGGCTGAAACGACACTATTCGGAAGACAAATATTGACTTGGAATATATATGTAGCTAGTTCAGGATTTTCCCCTTCATCCGCAATTTTAGAAGAATCTAATGGAAGCTTGCTGTGGAACCGCACGGATTTGTTATCGAGCACGCGAGTCTGCTTTCTATTGTGATGAATATAAGAAGTCAAGCTTTATTGAATGGAAACATATTCTCGCATGTTTCATATGCCAAGGACAAAATGTTTTCTTTTCGTTGGTCTCGTTTCCCAATGTTACTGCCGAATCACGAACGATTATTGACGATTGTATCGATACCAATTCAAAATAAGAATCTTAGCTCAATATAGGAAGGACCATAGAACAGTCTTCAGGTTAAACTATAGAAGATTTTAGCTCTTCAGAAATGAGGTTGTCCGTGGAAAATTAACTTGATTTTTCCCGTATCTTTGCGCTATTTTCCTGATTTCAAATTTCTCATAAAAGTTATAGCCGTATTGTAATGTTCCAGAAGATTAAGAGAAAGCAAAAAAAAAAAAAGATGACGGTTTTAAGTTCACAAATCTTCCTATTTCATCGCTAAACAAAAGTTAATGCATGTTTATGACGATGGCATTCTTATTTTTCTTTCACATAATACCAAATAACGCTATGAAACTTTCGACGTTTTCCCATTAGTAACATGTCATTATGCGTCTACAATTTCCGTTTATGACTATATAGACAAAGACTCCGCGAGTTCCTTTCTGAATTATTTTCGCGAAACCATCACTTGAGACTGGCATTTTCTCTTTCTTTCGCCTTTAAATAATAACTCGAGATATGCGCCCAGGATGATGATCCGTCAAGTTGTTTGTGTTACATTGCATACATTGCATGGTACAAAACAAAAAAAAATCCCCTTTGTGGAATGGAGATAAGTAGAAAAGGACAAAATGACACACTGCCAAAATTCACATGGCCAAATTCTGAAATTTATTTACTTCTTTTCTCTGTGCTGTATGGAGAAAGTTGTCGAGTCATTCTTTTACCAGTCATATTTACCAACATCATGTGACATGCATTCCCAGACAATTCTATACCGACATGTAAATGGTATTACATGTGATTTCCACAATCAGATTGTTCTGTTGCTGGTAAAAGCGGCATGCGTAGAGCCGGGCGGTTGAAATTTGCTTTAAGCACGCAAGAATGCAATAGCATCAAGCCAAAATATTTTGTTGAAAACCCATCCTCATGAGAGAATGCCCTTGTGCAAGGGCGTGAACCTCAAAAATTGTGTTTTATTGACGCACGAAAGTGATGTCGTGAACCGCCTGTTGACGTTATACCCACATTTATTTAACTTTCAGTTTTGGACCGAGAACCGTACCGTCCGTACGTACCAAATGGCCCCACGAAAAGGGAAGCCAACAATGGCAGTTGTCCCGGAAACGTGAATCGCATGCATTTCTCCGTCGTAAATTTTCCACGAACCTATCAATATTCCCCAATCGGATACTGGAAACTTTCGACGAGAAAGTTAGACGGTTTGTTTTGTTAGGTTAGTCTTTTTTCATTTTTTTGAGCCCTGACTCCCCTGAGCAGCATCTTAAATGGTATTGCGCACGTCATCCTGTTGACATTACGTAATAGAAAATTTGGCACCGTTATTTCGCTGTCGTTGCTAAGTCTGTCACCGTCCGAACCATCTGCTGAATAAATTTCAATAATGTTAATTATTTACTAGTTTTTATTTTATCAAGGAAACCGTTGTTTCGAAATAGAAAATAAAAATCTTTGACTCACAAGCTAGCATATCGAATAGACGAAAGTTACCTTATTTACACAAATTTAATTTTCTAGCGCTTCTTCAGTAAACATTTTACATTTTCAGAGCAGACGATGAGACCCAAACCAGCTGTCATGAACAGGCCAGCCCCGAGGGTTTTTTCTTTGTCATGTTTATCGATATTTGACGCCGCAAAATAAGTTTTAACAAAATAAAAACGCGTCAAGTGTAAATTATCAAGTTTAAACAAATGAGCTGTATGCAGAAACTGTACTTGCAAAAGTGTATCTAACTTTTAATAAAAAATATTGCAACGAGGATTGTTTTTAACTGTATTGTACAGATCACGTATTGCCAGCGAACTTTCAAAACAGGGAATGTACATATTCCGGCTGTCTTCTACTGGAAAAGTACTCTGGTTTCTAATCAATACCCGGATAAATCTTTCGCCTTTTACTAAAGATTTCCGTGGTTAGGAGCAATTGATGAGTCTATAAGACTAATTTTTCGAACGCTCGGTCTTAAGACTGGGCATCCAGGCAATTAAAAATAAACTTACATTACGAGTAGAAGATTTCTAAAACTATCTAATAGTCAAAATTCTTTCCATTACTAGAGTTGCAGCTCCGAATGTCTAACGTAGTTTGGTTGGTTTCCTTATTTGATTTATATTTTAAGTGTGTGCATATGTTATCAACTGACTGGCTCTGACCTTTCGATAGGCAAAAACTGGGACCTCGATTTCTTTTTTTATTACCCACTGGTCACTACTTTGACATGTTTTGCGAGTTCCTTGATTGAAACTTTCCGAGGACATGGCTTTTTTTATTTTTTTTTATGCAATGAAAACAACTAAGTTGTTTGGTTTATTGACGACAAAAAACCCATAGATTTCACGTTTCATGTTGTGAAATGTTAATCAATCAAAGCGATCTGTTTACAGTTAACGTGAACTCTTGTCGTCTTGTGACAATGTGACTTGTGATAACCTTCACGGATCTAAAAAAAAAAACTACAAAACCAAAGTTAGTATATTATTACGTAAGTGACATTAAAATTTTTAGTGAATTTACTATTTGACATTTGGGTTTTTGTTTTTTATTCCCTTATTTTTAATTTATTTCCAACAATTTTCAAAATTTTCCTTTTTTTTAGTTTAGTAGTCTTGAATCTAAACTTGTCAACGTTGTAGTTAAGGAGGATGAGCGCGTAAATGTTGTTTGTTTTTCTTTTCTTGTTTGTTTTCTTTGCTCCATTCTGTGTGTTCTTTTTAGAAGTGCAACCTGTATTGAAATTCATCAGGTAGGATATAGGCATAGGCTTGAATAGATATAATTTGCTGTCTTCCCTATAAAATCAACCAAGCTCAAACAGTTGAATTGTTTAATGTTTGAGTGAATCCAAATTTGTGTCACCAACACAAATCTGTCTACATAAAGCTTAATATGCTGTATGTTTTTCTTGAATCCAGTTGAAACAATCAGTTTTAATGAATGTCTGCCAAAAAAAAGGTTTGCCAAAATAAGGCCACTTTTATTTAAAAAGTCATGATAAAATTAACAAATTCAGTGTCACAATTTGTGGAATTCATGTCTGATATCAGGTTGATAAATCAGTCTTACTGATCATCACAATACTGATCATCACAATACGTATGTATGATGTCAAGGCAAAAAGTTATAAAATAAGATTCCAACAAAGTGTCCTCAACGAACACACACCACATTAAAACAGCACTGAAAAACCTTGCAGCAAGCCATAGTTGGTAGTTATTGCTCAATCACCAGCATAAGGTCAGTTCATTGACACAGTCAAGTCTAATTTATACCTAGGAAATGGAAAATGGTAATCAATTTGACTGTGTCACGATTTTATGTAAATGTCCTTGAATACTTACAACAGTAACGGGAGTTGAATGCAGTTCTGTGTAGAATGTCCTGAAACCAACGACAACGGTAGCCCTACGAGACATGAATGTCAATTAATTTTCTTTAAATTTTAAAATTTAACAATAGCAATCACTAACTTCATTGTAACTTGTCCTTGGAAATCTGCAGGTGGAGTCCACAAAAATGTTTCGTTCTTCCTTCTCACTCGGCTTGAATGAGTCACCGCGTTCTGTGCATATTCCAAATTCATTAAAAACGTCGCATAAAATTTAGTATATCTCATTAAGTGACATACCGCAGTTCCGCCTGGGCAGTCCATTGTTTTGCCCTGACTTCCTTCAGCGCTGAAACTGCCAATGCCAGTTGTTTCAGTCCCAGATCGAGCCTGAATTATGTAGCCCCTGAAATCGGCATCCCCGGTAGCTTGCAATGTAACTGCGAAAACAACGTTTATGATCTAGTAATTTGGCCAATTCTTGTTATAGTTACCTGTGACGGGTGAGGCAGAATTGGATTCTCCGCTGCTTACTGACAAAGTAAAAGGAACATCCCCAGATTGTGCACCAAAAAGCATGTGAATGGGTGCCATGGATGCACACGCGCTACGAGGAGCACCGCCGGGAAATGCTGTTACCTGAGCCGCTACCAGAGCGCTCGCAATGACGAGGTAAGTGTTCAACATTCTAAGTATATTACAATAAAGTGTTAGCAAGATTCACGCTATTGATCTCTCGAGACTGACTGACACAAAATTGAGCATACCTGTGTTATTACGTGTTAAGCAGACTCGTGGGAGGGATGGAAACACACAAAAGTTGGGTAATGGCTACCGGCCGGTGTTTTTCTGAGTGGTGTTTGATGCCGTGCGAGATCGGGAACTGAGAGCAAAGTTGGAGCTCAGCGGGCTTTTATTCATCACTCGGCGGCTCTGCCATCAAGGTGCTTCCACAACTTATTCGCCCTTTGGGGCATTGATATAATATAACCGGCAATAATGTGTAGAGGGGGGTTGGGAGGCCGGCACCTGTGGGGGGAAAAGGTGAAGGGGACATGGGAAAGGATGAGTGGAAGAGAGAGAAAGAGAAGCGCTCAATCACCTGAGGTCGTATTCACTATTCTGAGCAAACACGCCGATAACATGTACCAAAAAGAATAAAACGGTAAAACGAGCACAGCACTACCTTGACTAGTTAAACAACTCCTGGAGCAATGGCCTTAAAATTCTATGGTTGTTCACGCATAAGGAAATTAAATCGTAGGCTAGAAATCCTTCGCTTGCCTATGCCGTAATTTCACCTAGGTAACGTCGCATTGCGTTGATTGTTATAAAAATCGATTATTGCATTGGTGATTCATTTCCTTTCGTTAAAACCGGGCGAGAGATTTTTTTAGGAAAACAATAAAACAAAAACCGGTTGTGATTTTACAAATAAACGACGACTTTAACCTCATTTCCCTTTCACTTGAGACTGGGTTTTTGAATAGATAATTGCGTCCTCCAGGCCGTAAAGAAGGAGAAAAAAAAAAGTATTTTTGTTTTTCACTAGGGCGGCTTTGTTTATTATTTGTCGATTACCGACAAACAAAGAGAAATTTGCAGGGTTGAACGCACGCTTAATCTAACGACGAACATTAGCAGCCGATTTAATCAAAGGGAGACAGACAGGTGGAAACGGATTAAATAATATGTGACTGGCTGCTGTATGATTCTCTCCTCATAGAGTCACTGCAGTGTTTTCCTTGACCTCGATACTCCTATTGCGCGTAGCTTTACAGCTTTTACACGGATCGGTGCCCCACCATTAATTCTCCTCTTTTAAGCTCCTGTCATTGAAAAAAGTGGTTTGGCGTATCCGCGCGGAAGTTGAAGTACCAGGAAGAAAGTAATGAAACTATTAAATGATATTGTGAATACGAAAATGTCCTTGAACATTTGGTTTACCGAATGCGTGTGTCTATTTTTTGGTCAGGCCCATTTACTTGTCGTGACAATTCTTTTAAAAAAATGAGGTAATGCTCAAGGTTTTCACTGAATTTCGCTATTTTAATATTCCACGTGCTAAGAAACTTTGAATTTACTGGTTTTTCCCCTTGCAAGAACTGCCGAGATGACCTTGTTTGATTGCTGCATCACATCGGTCATATCATATTTTACCCGCTTTCCATATAAAGAAACTATTTGATGTCCCAAATTCAAAGAAGAAGGTAAGAGACAATAGAAAGTAAAGTCATCTTTCCAGCAATGCTGCTCGTACATGTTCTTCTTAAAAAAAACTTTCACTTGCAGTCGGATGATTGGTTGTTTGTGATATGTTTTACGCTGGTACGGCCAGACACCATTGAGCTTGGCTCAATTATTCGTAGAAAATAATCTTGATTGGCATTGCGGATAACATGAATGGCACACTTTTTGTATTGAATCTTTTACTTTGAGTAAGGCTTTTTGCTCGGAGAAACAGCTTTCTTCGTAAAGAATTCTGTCTTGAATTTTCTTGAAGTGCCGCTGGTTACGGGCTTATCTTTTCCCGGCATCCACACGTTAATTATTCCGTCCTCGCCACCCGATACAACCTGGCCGTTGGCCTGATTGAACACGGCGCTACGAATCATTTGGGAATTTCCGCCTTTTTCGTCATAAAGGATTGCGTATGGCTCAAGTTTTCCATCTTTCATTTTCAGCATTCTGAGACAACCTCTGCATCACACGTTTGAAATTAATATTGAACCTAATATGAAATTCAGTGTTCAAGTACCTGTTGGGCGTATTTGAACCAGCCAATAATAAAGGATCTTTCTCTTCTCCTTGTCGGAAACACCGAACAGCGAAGCAAGTTTCTGCATTTTTCCTCTTCAAAAATGGAAAATGTAGGCCATTTTAACGGAGAACTGAAACATGTAACTCGAGAGTACCTTGAGTGCTTCCGATATTTTTTCCCGTGTAAAGGAATACTTCGGAGATGCTTCATTAACATCCCAAATTTGAACACTCTCTGTATTGGTAATAACGGAAATGTTTTCTTGTTTGGTAACTTTGTTGTAATCAAGCCACTGCAGTCTCTCACATGTTGTTTCTGTGTTCATGCTAAATTTTTTAAATAATTAAGATAATTAGCTCTAAAGCAAATTAACTAACTTACCAAAATTGTAAAACATCATCTTCATCTGTTTCATTTAAATCATAGACATTGATCAGGCAATCTGTTGAACATGAAGCTAGCATTTTTGGTGATGTATGGTGAAATTGGACCTAGGAAAAATAACAAGACTTTATAATTTCTTTCAAAAGTAGTTTAAGATGATAGGCTTACATGGGATATATCATCTTCATGGAAATCTGAATAAGTTGATAACATCTTTGAAGATCTTGTATCCCACAAAAACAAGTAGGTGTAATTTTTTACTTTCTCTGTACCCCCACATAACAATGTCCCATCACAGTTTATGTCAAAAGATGAAAAGGGTTTTATCCTTTGATCAGAATCATCTATTAGTCAATGCTGAAATTAAGTAAAAGTTAACAATTAGATTTTAATGTAGCTAATGTCTACCTTTGAATTCTTGGGCATGACTTCGGGGGTTTCTTATATCCCAAACTCTAATGGTGCCATCACTAGATGCACTTAAAAGAAAGTTGGGATCAATCGGATTGAAATGAACATCACTTATATTCTGGTCATGAGCAATGAAAGTGGAAATTTTTTCTAAAGTGTCTGTGGATGTGAGATGAATGGAATTGTTCGACAATGCAGCTGCTAACTGATTTGATTTCCAATCGCAGTCTATATGAAGTATGTAAAGTTTTTCAAGCCCAACAGCTTTGCGAGCTGCACAATAGTATGTTTGTTGGTAAAGACTGTGTAACTCTTCTTCGTTGCATACATCACCATCTTTTGTGACATCAAGTTCCACAATGTCTTGAACTGTTTAATAATAAAAAAGTCGACATAGGAACATTTCAAAATAATATAATTAATTTACCGCTGCCTTTCTTCTCTGACATTGTTTATTCGTGTTAGTTCCTGTCTAAACGATCAAGTGAATTAAACACAACTTGAAGATCTAAACGTTATTTGAAGTTGGGAAGAGAGCACATGTTTTGACACGAGCCAGATATTTGTTTTATTTACTCGATAGATGTCAGGACAGTTCTGAAATACCCGATAATCGATTATAAACGGAAAGAAAATAACTAAATAAGTAAATATGATAAATAAATGTGATAAGCAAAGATTTCTTCATTTTACAACTTATTTAAACTAAATTAAAATTCAATTTCAAAATATATATTTCACTGAAGATCACACATTCGATTGCATCATCAGCTTCTCATGCCCTAATACGGATATTTTAAATTTCGGCATTAACAAGGCCATTTTGGCAATACAAAAGAAACATGGTTAAAGTGTCTAGGGATGGCAACTGTATTTGCATTAAATAATTACAAATATATATTGTATTAGATGGGTTGGGAATATTCACGAAAAAATTGAATTTGATGGGCAAAATGAAATACAGATAACAAGGATTTTTCACGCAATGTTTACTTTCATGTCTTTATCTTAGCGCTTCATCTCAAGTTACTTTTCGATATACGCTGTGTAAAACGTGACGTGCCCAGAAAACCTGTATTAATAATTCTAATTGAGTAAATAAAAGTTGAAGTTAGAACGATATTTTGCTTGGAAGCATTTTTGATTTTTCATTTCTTTGCTTCGTTCTTTCGATTTGTTGTTTTTTCGTTGCTATGACCCTGCCCTCTTGCGGCCAAAAGCGCTGCACGTTTAGGTGCGTATGGAGTCAGACTTCAGACAGAGAAATAATCATCACCAGGCCAATTCCCGCATGTGCTTCAACGTGATAGTTGCAAGGGAGACGTTTTCGTTTGCGTAATAATCCAATTGTTCGTTATTATTGCTGTGTTCCATCAAAGAAATGCACACAGTCGGTGATGCTACGTCGAGTGTCCCAGCTTTTTTGGGCAAACTTTGGAAATTGGTCGAGGATCCATCGACGAATCATCTCATCAGCTGGAACTCGGTAAGGCGTCCATTTGTAATCATACTACTACCGTCATTTTGGTCGCAACAGTGACATGTTTACTTATAACTATGACGGCGTTTCAAAAATCTGTAGTTGACATTGATTTTAATTGTCTCCTTGTTTTGTTTCCATTTCATTTAGAATGGCTTGAGTTTTACAATCAGAGATCAGGCACGATTTGCCAGAGAACTTCTTCCACTTTATTACAAACACAATAACATGGCCAGTTTTGTTCGTCAATTGAATATGTATGGATTTCACAAAGTTGTGTCAGTTGATTCTGGAGGACTCAAAGTCGATAAGGATGAGATGGAGTTTGCACACATGTATTTTCTTCAAGGGCAAGAATTTTTGCTTGAGCACATAAAGAGGAAGATACCCATCAGTAAGCAAGAAGAAACAAAACATCCCAAGCCTGAAGTGCTTTCAAGGGTACATTTTGATCATTGCAGTCTTCTTTGTTTACTTTTATTGACATGTGTCTTTGTCTGCAGGTCTTGGCTGATGTCCGCAGTATGAAAGGTAAACAAGAAAACGTGGACTCCCGTTTGAATACCATGAAAAGGGAAAATGAAGCATTGTGGAGAGAAGTTGCTTCACTTCGTCAAAAACACATGAAACAACAGCAGATAGTCAATAAGCTGATTCAGTTTCTCATTAGTATTGTACAGCCTAATGGGCGTGCAGGACTGGGACTGAAAAGAAGGTATGCCAAACATTATTGTAAGTTAAATAAAATTACTCTTCATTACCAAGATTTAAATGACTTAGGTATCCATTGATGCTGGGAGAAGGTATTCGTTCAACAAACTCCTCTACTCCTGCAAAAGGTACAGAGAGAAAAAGAGAGGAGAAACTCAATTATGAGAGTCTGAAAGGTGGTTCATTCCAATTCCTGTTTACGGTTAATTGAAATGTGCATTGTATAAATGATTCTGTAGATTTGGATGAATCCGAGGCTAATGACATCCCTACCATATCTATTATACCGTCGCCAAAAGGACCCATTATACATGATGTCACTGATATTGACGAAGGTAGTACTGCTGACCTTATTGCAAACTCTAACGATTTGGACACAGAGCAATTGGAGGAGGTTGCCGAGGTCGAATCCGATGGGAAACCTCTCGAAGTGTTTTTTCCGATGGCGCAAATTTCCGAATTGCCCGTTTCAGTTGATTCGGTTGAGCAGGCAGATGAGGTGCCAGCCGAAGAGGAGGAAATTCTTGAAGACGAGTAAGTGTGCTTTCCAAATAATGTTGACGGCAATCATAACAATGTTTGTTTGGTATTTTTAATGTGTAGCTTGAACACCGAACAACCAGATTTCAACACAATGGTCCAGATGGAGGCCGGAACATCCAATGGAGGTTCTGGGATTCTAGACAGGTCTGCCATGACTAGTCCTTTAAGCCCCGACTTGTTGATGGCAGTGGATCCACGCGAAGTCAATTCGGGCGCTTTGCTCACTTTTGAAGAAAATCGAAAGGAGAAAGCCAACGGTCGCGGCAAATCGGTCGTTAAAAACCAAGATAGAACGGTGGTATCCGAAAATCCCAGCGTTTTGGAAAGGTATAACGATCGTTTATTGTTGTCATTGGATACATTGAGCTAATACGGAAACCTTGGTATCCGGTTTGCTCCCATCAAGCAGAGAGGAGTTGGACAGCCACTTGGACACGATGCAGGTCGACTTGGAACAACTTCGTGAAGTCTTGAGTCTACAGGGAAATCCACTTGATGCCTCTACGTTGCTTGGGGTATGTGATTCACTCGGTCTGAATTTCGAACCGACGTTAGATTCATGTAATTGGGCGGGTTATCCGGCGACCTGGAATCGGAGGGGAATACCTCCTGACAGTTCGCCGTCACTTACTTCACTACTAGAACACCAGATGCTGCCAAAGGTAGCAAGTGCATTCAAAAATACCCTCCCGATCGTTGAACTTTTACCCTCCCTGTGTACCCTCTCTTGCCTTTTAGTAGGAGTATCAATAAGTAGCTCGGGGTTTCAAATTCTGGATTATCGATCAATATTTAAAATGTCATTTTACTGTTTAGCTTTTTAGTGCGGATGACAGTCTACCCAGCAACAGCTATTTGTCGATGGACATGGACATGTTTAAAAATCCGTCACAGGGTGCCATTCTTGGTAACAGTACTGACATTTTATAGCTTATAATATCATACTGACGTATTTGTGCTGTGTGGCAGGTAATGAAGTGATAGCTTATAACGATGCCTCGTTTTTCGAAATGGTCGAAGACTACGGCGACGGTCACTTGGATGATCGAACTGCTCGAGACCTGGCTGATGAGGCCGACGTGAAAGAAACGGCCGACCTGTTTGACCTGCTGGACGATCCTTCCCAAGCGACGGTATCCTCAGCTAAGAAGAAGAAGAGAAATTGAATCCAGCCATGTATGAAAGGAAGAGAGGAAAACATCAAGTGAGAAAGATAGGCTGCAACCGCTTCGCTTTATTTCGGCGTGTCCTATTTCTCCCAATTTGAAAAAAAAAAGAAAGAAATACCTCTCTTTTCTTAATGATATATAATTTTATGTGTGTGTTAACGTCATTATCAAACCGACCCTTTTTGTTTCCCCATCCCAAGTTTTTGCTTTTCTTTTTTGATTTTCATTTACTTTTGAAGTAGAAAGCCAATTCTGAAAGAGAAATGGAGATTAGATTAGTAAGGATTACACTAGCCACAACAACCCTCCGACTACCCCCTGTGTTATGTCACGAAGCACATTTGCCAAAATTATTATTATGATAACCATTTTTTTTTTTTTTTTTTATTTGAAAAAAATCCATTTGAAAAAGGTAAAAGAAAAAGAGGAAATCGGAGAATATAATTATTCCCGTTTTCATTTTCGTTTGGCGATGGGCTTATCGCGCGCAATTGCAGGGTGTGTGGATGTGTGTGTGTATGTTTATTTTGGATTCGTAGGTTTGCTTTTTTTTTTGTATGACACACCTACTTATTTATATATATATAAAGTTGTCTGGGCAGCAGGAACAGAGGGAACGTCAGATTTTTTCAAGAAAAAAGAAGCTAATCCGCTTCAATGGAAAAGTAGTGAGACACTGAAACGAAGGAAAGAAAGAAAACAATTGACGTCGGATCAAAAATTCATTTTTGTCAACCGTTTTTTCTCTCTCCTACTCCCACACGTGTGTTTTGGCTATGTGATTCGACAGTGCGGTATACTACATCAATAAAACTCAAGAATTAAAAACCCATAATATTTCTTTTTCGTAAGTTAATATCTTTTTTAAAAAACATTCAAAAGGTTTTCTAGGGATGATGTCGATCCTGCTGACGTCATCAGCTTCCAATCCAGCAGTTCAGCTCGGTATGTAAAGCACGGAATATGTAAATATGCTAATTGATCTCGTCTCTCCTTGTAGTCATCATTCACGTTGCGCGCGGACGTTGAAAATAATTTGATTTTCTTGCGAAACTTTCCTACAATCGCATTTTTCATAACTTGTAATAATTTCACCAGCAAATAGGATCGCTTTGTTTATTTTTCTTTTAATTCCAACCTTAAACGAATTGAATTTTATTTATTTTTTGATTTTTGAAAAGGTGTTGTTGAGAATCATGAAAACGAAGCTCTTTGAATTCCCGAGACTTCTTTTTAGAGCCGATCGTAGCCGATGGATGGATGGGGGGGGGGATAAAAGACGGAAACGCTGAATACATTTAGATATATGTGGTATTCTTTAACATGGGGAGAGAGAGAGACGAAGAGATATAGTGGGAGGCGGGAGAACGAAGTGGGGGCGTGCAACGAAAGGAAGGGAGGATTGGTGGAGGATGGGAAACGACTGGATGGGCTTTGACGACCGACTAGCTTACCTTTTTTCTTTCTCTCTTTTCATCCGCCTTTTCTCTGATATTCCCTACTCCACCCTCCTTCTCCCCCCCTCCTCGTTCCAAGTCCATTTCTCACTCACACACACTCTACTAGAGTGGTATAAAAGTTCACCACACTATACCCGAGAACAGAATGTTGCTAGACGTAATTTTCACGAACACACAATAGTCGTCTCCGCACACAGGAGAGAACGGCGGCGTGCTGGAACATCGTAACGTTTGGCGCACGGAGGCCGGAAGCGATCGAAAATTCTTATAGGTGAGCTGCTGCCGGATCGATGGGGTTGTGAATTCACGAAACTTTTTCTTTTTTCTCTTGTGTTCATATTCTACACACACACATAAATAGGAATAGACAGAAAAGATGTGTGTTTTTTTCTTTCTCCCGTTCGTTTCTTTAGGAGAGGGGGGGGGGGATACTGTACTCCTCCCATCTCTCTTCTCCCTTGTAACGTGTTTCGTGTATAGAGA
The DNA here is from genome assembly GCF_021234035.1 of Daphnia pulicaria. Lineage (NCBI taxonomy): Eukaryota > Metazoa > Arthropoda > Branchiopoda > Diplostraca > Daphniidae > Daphnia > Daphnia pulicaria. The sequence continues at coordinate 10,287,149 of NC_060920.1, forward strand.
AAGAGGGTGGGGGAGTGAATAGGAAGAGGAAAAAAAAAAGACTCCCTTCCTCTCTCCCTATATAACTACACACTCAGAAAGCTCTCTCTGCTGCTGCTTTCATATATTTCGGTTGCGCCTTGTACACACCCCTTTTTCTCCTCTCTTTCTGGCCTCCTTCCACCACCCGTCCATCCATCTATCCACCCACTCCACCGCTCACGCTATACACCCTCTTCTTTTTGTGCTGCCTCCCACCCGAAAAAAGCCGGGACCCGACAACGACCACACGAACCAGGCGGCTTCAGTTCATCAGTTCGTTCAGCAGAGTTGGTCGTTGCAGCTTTGGGTTTCAGTCGGACCTTTTTATTTTTGAATTCTTTTTTACCCTCGTTCACACACTGTAGACATTGGTGAGAGAGATCCTCACTCTTGTGGTCTGAAAGATGAATAGAAACAATAGGCCGGATTAACTTAACTATATTTCAATTGAACTAAACGAAATGTGCTGATCCCGAAATGTATGTTTATCTATTCTCGTGAAACCCGAAAAATTGGATTAAATGAAGAGAAAATCGGTAAAAGAAAATGTTGATCAAAATTCCAATGACCGACAGAGTGCTCCACTGACGACGGTCTGGCAGCATGGCAATCCTCTTTTGAAAAAAGAGGCTAGAAAAGTCAAGAGACTACGAAATCGGGGTAGTGTGAGATGGTTCGATTACAGCCTCACCACATTCTACCACCTGTTGTTGAGTGACGATCATCGGCGACGATGCAGATGAAGGATTTCCTATTGTTAACAACAACCGAGAAGAACAGCTGATATGTGAGTGTTGTGTCGTATTTGTGTGTACGTGTTACTTTCTATAGCGGTGCTCTGTTCAATATCGACCGCAAAAACCCACGTTACGTGTAAACAGTGACCATGACGGAATCGACTCAAGTGGTGGTTTCTAAAGAACGAAGGAGGATGTTGGAGGTAAAAATAAGAATTTACTTTGTGTTGAATAATTGTTTCGGCCTATAAATTGTCGGCGCACGTGTTTTGTAAGACAATGAGTGACCTATCGAACGTGGTATTCAGTTGGCACGTAAAGGATGGCGAATGTTTTTATTTTGCCAATTCCCAGAAAATGGCAATCTTTTTATTTTGAAAAATGTGTGTTTTGTTTTGTTGCACTTGTTGGAAAATCGGCTGCTGATTATCATCGCGCCATCTGTGAATGTAGTTTACGACTTTTGATGTTGTTCTTTCAAGGGCGCCATTTTTCTAATTAATTATAATCGGAATTAAACGACATGATTGAATTGAATTTGGTAGATGACACTTACCAAGGGCAATTCACATAATGATAAAATAGTAGTCGGGTTTAAACTATTCATTCGTTCAACGCGTGTGGGGTTGGGTGGAATTGTATAGTTCGCAGTGGGCTGTGTGATGGCGCTAGTGGGTGGGCAAGTTGGGAGAACGAATAAGAAGAAGGAGGCTTCGACTCTCCCTTTTTTTGTTATCCATTGGGAGTTTCCGGGGTTTCGAAAAAATAAAAGAGGAACGGGAGGGTGGTGGTGGTGGGAGCCGAGTTAGTTGGAGTTGAGAACGGGGAGGGAGGAGGAAAAAAAGCCACCCGTTCTTCCCGCCACCAAATTGGTGCTGTGTGTGTGTTTTTTCGATCCCGCGTTTTATTTTTTTTTTTCCACCGATTCCACCCAACTCTTTTTCTTGTTTTGTTTTGAAATTTTTCACGAAATTCCTCGACAACCTATTAAGCATCACGGCGTGTGTCCAACCAACAATTCCAATTCAGTGTTGAATGCTAAAATTGTCAACTGCGTCACAACGTCGAAGCATATTCAATGTACAGACCCGAGGTAAGGAAAATAAGAAGAAAACAGATTCTTTCCGTCTCGTGTGTTTCTCTGCTAATTTGTCACCAACACACAATCACACGGGACACGAATTGTTCACGCGGTATTTGTTTACTGATCGTGATGATCATCTGCTAGTTATGGAAGTGCTGTAGATGGTGTGTGTGTGTGTTGTGTGTGTGTACAATTTGGTCATTCCCACTTCTCATTCTTGCTCGAATGTCGAGAAGGGAAAGAAGCCCTTTCAATGGCGTCCCCCCAGCCGTACACACCCCACACGTATACACATGATGGAGGTATACCCACAGCCACGACTATTTTCTCATGGCGGATAGGCTTGGGCTGCTGATGGCAAATGTTTGTTGTTTGTGTTTCGATCGCATTTTAATGACGCCAAGACCAGTTTAATCGATTATTCCTTGACCTAAAAATCGAATTTTCCACCAGATCATGTTTAATCTAACGCAGTTAAACTTTGTGTAACTAATCCACCTGTTGTCGAGCGAATTACTCTGTTTGTGGGGGGGGGGGGATATTCAGCGGATATTGCAAATTAATTCGAGTTGGTAGAGAATTCAGTAAGATTGGATGCAGTGAATCAGCGTGCGTTTCGTAATGAAATGATGAAATTGATTAGATCCGACGATGTAAATTTGGATCTCTGTCGAGTGTAGGACGTTCTCTCGGCCGCCATTTCTGCTAGATCGGCCACTGTATAGTTGGAGAAGTGGGAGGGCTTCAATATCTTTTCCCTTCTCTTTCTGTGCTGTGTGTGTGTGTGTGTTGGTCGGCCATTTCTGAGAGTGGAGCTGGTGCCCGTACACAGACAGACAGACCCCCTCTCTTCTCCGGGCGTTGGGAGAAGGCGAGAGAGAGAAGACAAGAGTCTTTTCTCCCCCTCACTCTCTCCCCCTCTTCTCTCTCTTATATTCTCCCTCCTCCACCCAGCAGCGTCTCTGTGTGTTGTGTGTGTGGTTCGGAGGAGGATTTCGGCCGACGACCAACACGTTCACGAAAGTTGGTGGGGTGGTTATAGGGGAGAGACAACTCCCTCTTGTGTCCAAGTGAGAAGAAGAAAATAAAACGCAAGAAGTTTGAGTGTTTTTTCCATCTTATTGTGTACCACCCACGTCCACAGTGGGGGTGGGTGAAACACCCGTGCCAAAGATTTTGTCCTTTTATCGCGAACAATTTCTCGTTATCAAAATTCTCCGATTGCTTCATTTTGTTTGATATGGAGACGGAATTATTGGGCTGAATTTTTCATTTTGGTGCCGTGACCTTATGGCCTCCCGCTGCCGGCCGGAGGGTGGAGACTTTTTAACATGTTGTGTTTAGTGTGTGCGCTTCATTGATTATGGCGGATGTGGAACGTTTTTAGCGTCTGCGCACACTTGACCCGATTTTGTGTTTTGTTATGTGACAGTCCGGTTGGTCATCATCATCAATCGGGACAACCCAAAAATAGTTGACTTGTGTTTTCATTCGTAGATGGCCTTTCCTCTATACCTGAGTTACCTGACATCGGAACAGAAACCGGCAGCGGCTTGTTTCGTCCCGGCCCAGGCCGGCAGTGGTGGTGTTGCCGGAACGCCGGCTACCGGCACTGGAACTGGCGCACCTCCGCCCAGTGGCGGAGCCCGTGCTCCAACGGCTTCCGTTCAAGTCCAGGCCAAGACGATGGATGGAGCGCCCGTACCCGTTGTACCGATGGATTGCTACGAAGACATGTTTCACGAAATAGCCAAGAAATTCTACGGTGAAGGAGCACTAGTGCCTGGAGGCATCGTTCAACAAGGAACCGACCAGAACGGAACTGTTGCCGGCGGAGGAGGCCAGCAACAACAGCAAGGACAAGCCAATTCACAAGGGGAATTGGGTATGATGGATCTAGACTATCAAGCGGTAATTAAACTTAAATTAATTACATTTTTATTTCCTCAATTTTTAATGGTGATTATATTTCTTCAGGTTGGCAAAGATGGCCATTATCAGACGACGGGTCAAGGAGCTTCAGCGGGTCCCACGTTGATTGTTCAGACGACAGGCGGTCCCGTGTTGCAAGTGACGATGGAAGCGGCTCCGCACGTCAATACGGGCGGACACCATCCATCGCCGCCCAAGAAACCCAAAATGAGCGTCAAGTTAAAAAAAGCGGCGGCTGCAGCGGCGGCAGCGGCCGCAGCTGCTGCAGCAGCAGCCGCCGCCGCCGCTCAAAACAACAGCAACGCGGCCGGAGCCAGCGGCAAACCCGTCGAATCCACATGGGTGGAGAGCGATGACCTACTACCATGGAACTCGTCAAAAGTGGCTTCTTACAATGCAACTCACAAGGTGAACTACTCCTCCCTCAAATCTAATCGCATTATATCCCCCGTCAATTCTTTTAGCGCAGGAATTTGAAGGGAAAAACAAATTCCACGACCTAATCAGATAACATCAATCGTGTGTTCCAATTTTTTTTTTAAATAATAATGTTTGGAATTTTTCAATTTATGTTTCCAGCTGTTTCGATGCTTGGATTGCGGCTGCGTGGGTTTCCTGGCCCGCATCGCCGAGCATTGGCTAGGAGCGCACGCCAACCTGCGTGTGTTCCAGTGCCCGCGTTGCCACTACAATTCGGCGTGGGCTCGCTGCATCCGGATGCACCTGGCCCGCCAACACAACGAACAGAACCCGGACAGTTCGCTGTGGCGCGAGAATCCCGTGCTGGAGGAGGTGACCAAATACCTTTTGGCGCTCAAGAACCGCGTCGAGAGCAAGGACGAAATGCCGTCGCCAGGCAACGGAGCGGGCGGCGGAGGAGACAAACGGTACTCATGTCCTTATTGTCCGTACGCCACCGATCGGAGGGACCTATACACGCGGCACGAGACCATTCATAGTGAAGAGAAGCCCTTCCAGTGCTTCATTTGTGACAAGCAGTTTAACCGGGCCGATCACTGCAAAAAACACTTTAGTCGCATGCATAGGTATCCATCTCTGCAAAACAAAAACAAACCCCAGACTTTTTGAAATTTGTTTGATTATTTCATTCCAATTATTCCCGATACAATTTATATGGATCTCTCTCTCTCTCTCTCTATTGGAGCAAAACTAGTTTTTAGAATTTTAGTTTTTAAATTTCATTTTATTCATTCCGGAATTTTTTGATTTCGTTTGTTGCAGGGATACGGCGTACGATTTACAAAAGATTAAGAAAGCTGCGGGAGGTGATGGTCATCACGGTGGACATCACGCAACGGCAGCCGCCGCCAAAGCACCAGCTGCTCACGTTGTTGTTGCCGCAGCTGTTCCTCCTACTCAAGTCCCTTTCTACACAACCGTGGCGGTACAACAGCAACAACAACAACAGCAGCAGCAAAGTAGCCAATCGGTGGCCAGTCAAAACAATCAACAACAACAGCAGCAGCAACAACAACAACAACAGCAACAACAACAACAACAGCAAGTGGCGGTCCAGCGTCCTCCTGCGACAGTTGTAGCGGCCTATCAATCCCATTTGGGGTTGCCGGCCTTCCCCAGTCAGCCCACACCTACGCAAGCCTATAAAAGTTACACAACACTCGGAGTGGAAGCCTTAGTCCGACCGACTCACACCATCGCCACACCGACGAGTCAGCAGCAGCAGCAGCAAAACAGTTCGACGTCGGGTCAGTCGTCGCAGGCGTCTGGCGGTGGCGAGAAGAAGAAGAAGGAAAAGTTGTACGCCTGCACCTATTGCGCCTGGCGAGGAGTGGACAATTGGTGCCTCAAACGCCATCTCAACACCCACATCAAACCCTACCTCTGCGTCCTGTGCGACTACAAAGCGGCCCGCTCCGAACGGCTGGCCACTCACGTCCACAAAGTTCACAATAAGCGAATTTGCGGCAAGTGCAACTTTTTAGCCGACGACCAGGACGCCCTCAGCCAACACATGCGTGAACATCAGTAAGTAGAATGGCCCGGAATAAAAACAAGTCCCTCGCGTTTTCTTTTCTTCTTCACAAACATTTCGCCAAATATACACACGACACACACACACACACACATTTTCATTCACATCACATGCAAATCATCCTGGGCGCCGAGCGCAATGGATCCCACCAAAAATTGATACTTTGGGTAAAGGGAGGGAGACAAACAGCCATCCATATTTTTGTTTGAATTGAAGCCAAAGTTTGTTTCGCTTATTTCTCTTCTTCATCCCGCCGCACACCTTATTTCTCCCTAAATTTTTGGTTTATTTTTGTGGGTAATTGACTCACCCAAAATGATGGCCTTGCACGCGGGTTTGACGTGTTTTACAGCCAACGATTGGTACTATTTTGTCGAGTGTGTGTGTGTATAGAGGGGTTGTTGTGTTTCTTTTTATACAAAAGAATATTGTGCAGGTGTTTGACACACACACACACACACACAGGTGGGCGCCATAAAAATCATCTGTAGAGTTTACAAATGCGGGAGCTTTCGAATTTGTTTTCGGGGATATCTTTCATTTCTCCCTTTTTCCTATTTTGTACATTTTTTCGGTTGGCTTATATTATCACTGGGGGTTCGAATCCGATCCATCAATTCCGTACAGGGAAAAAATGTTTGACTAGTGGCAATTGAAATAATCACAATTACGGGGAATTTGTTTTTTATAAAGGAAAAACCAAACACACGGCCGCTTAACTATACTATAATATTTTTTTGCCAGCTTTAAAAATCTCCCCACCACCTTCACCAAATCCAAACCATGTTGTGACGTGTTGGGAATTGACGGATCGATTTAACTCTTTTGAATTTCGGGTGTTGAGAGATTTTACCTGTCATTTGTTTCGCTTTTTTGTTTCTCCATGCGCCCCCCTCCTGAATGTGTGTGTGTGTGGTTGTCTGTGTGAGAGTGTGTGTGTGATTAATAGAACTATTCTGACGAAAGTTACGATAGAGAAACTAATTTGCAAAAGACAAAAAAGAATAATATCTAGCACTCGGAATTAGTAAAACAATTCTTTGTAGTGCGAGCCAAATTGTTATTAGCTCCGAGCAGAAAAACAAATTGCTTTATAGCCCTTTCAAATAAAATATCACCATCATTTTGATATATACAAGGATAAACAACAGATTAAAAAAAAGTTAATCATCTCATTTTTTTTTCTCCCTCATTTTCTTATGCAGTTGTAAAAAAATTCAATTAATAAAGAAGTTTTTCAATGTTGAAAATTTTTCTCGATTGACTAAAAAAAAGATCTTTGATATCCTCCCGATTTTTTTGCCTACCCCTCCTCACTTTTTAAAATGTACAAAAATCGTTTTCACACACACAGATAACAGAATACAAATCCCGTTTTTTTTTTCGATTCATTATTCGTCGTATTTGATTGTTTTTGGATTTCTTTATGATCCCTGGTCGACTTTTTTGTTTCGTGCACTTTTCAAATCTTCCCGCAATATTTTTGTTGGGACACGCCAAAGAGCTTCATTTCCTTCTTTTCGTTGATGGGATTTTGTCATTCTGGGGTTTTTTCAACATGTCCTTTTATGTGTGTCGCTTGGGTTTCCCTTGACAAGAATTTTTTCGGCTTCACTGCCAAAAGATTTCATTGCCTTGTCTACGTCTTTTTATTATTAACCCTGCCAAAAACAAAAGTTACACAACAAGTGTGATTTTCTATTATTTTGGTGGAGGAATTTGGTACCCTGAGGTAGGTCATTTATTTAAACTTAATTGATTCAAATAGGGTTATACAACACATTATTACCTACCAGATGATGAAACCCCCAAAAATAGAAATGACGTTTGATGTTGAGTTTGTTTTAGTCAGAATCCCGTAGTCAAATCGGAGAGGAGTATCGTCAACGCCAAGGGCAAAAAGGCAAATCAGCAGAAGCCACTGATGGATCAAATGGATGAAACGGGACCGGATGTCGTGGGGATGGAAAATCGTCCTAATCAAATTCTGCTTCAGTGTGAACTGTGCGATTTCCGTACCACCGATGGCAACCTAATTCATGCCCACTTGGCCGAAAACCATCACCGTTCAACAAATGGTACAATGGAAACCTGCCAAAATTGATGGATTCGCCAATATAATCTATTGGAAAGAATATATAATTTTACATCCATTTATTTTTAATTTTGCACAATTAACCTGAGTAGCCTTCAAGTAATCCGTTCATTTACACAGGTCGTCGTTATCGTTTAATAATGTTCCCGTTATAATTTTTACCGAATGTTTACCCCTGCCAATTTAAGTGTTGCCGATTTAAAAAAAAATCACATTCGATTGTTTACAACTATGCTGCTGAAAATAAAGAGTAAAAGACATACGATATAAAGAAAAAAATATTCTTAGGTATCGATTGATTAGTTGGCATTTTTATACGCGAGAGGGATGATAAAAATTAATCTGGCAACGCTTTCTCTAGTACACACGTGCGTAAGGTGAAGATGGCGACTGCTTCGAAATCATCTAAACGTCGCCTCGAAATTGTTGAAAACAATGAAAATTCCGCTGAAGTGGTAAGTAGAAATGGCGGAAATAGGATTAGGAAATGAATTACCTCTTTTTCTGTGTATTTGACATGTGTTTTACATGTTTCTAGGACGACATAATTGAGGCACAGGTTTCCGACAATGCCGATGACAGCACCGACGAGGAATCTAGTGAATACTCCGGTTTAGAAGATGACGAGGAAGATGATAGTGATGACGAAGAAGATAATTCTGATTGGGAAGAAGGTAGTGATGAGGATGAAGAAGAGGGAGATGAAGTACACAATATGAGTACCAACGAGGACAGTGAGGATGACACAGCGGAGGATAAAGTGGTACCCACCGCTGTACCCATCACACAAGATGGACCCTCCACGTCTACTGCCCAACTGCCAGCTCCTCCTGTAGAGGATGAATATGCATATGATTCTTCTGATGAGGAAGTATGTTTGTTTTAAAAATGTGCTATATTGGTTTCTGAAACAACATTTTATCTTCAGGATTTGAGAAACACTGTGGGAAACATTCCAATGAACTGGTATAATGACTATCCTCACATTGGTTATGATTTGGAAGGAAAAGCAATTCTCAAACCCAAACGAGGAGATGAAATTGACAATTTCTTGAGGAAAATGGAGAATCCAGAGTCATGGTAAACACTTTTCACAGCACTGTCCCTTTGATTGTTGACTAAATTATTTTGATATTGCAACAGGCGAACAGTTTATGATCCACAGACAGGCCAGGATGTTATCTTGAGTAACGAGGATGTGGATCTCATAAAAAATGTCATGGGTAGTAGAATACCTGATGGAAGCTATAACCCTTATGAACCATGGGTTGATTGGTTCACCAACGAAGTCATGGAAACACCTGTTACTGGTAGACCTGAACATAAAAGATCTTTTATTCCCTCAAGAGTTGAAGCTATTAAAGGTGACTGCTAGTTGATTTGTTATCAACGTGTTTCTAAGTTAGACTAATCCTTTTTTACACTTTCTAGTCGGTCGAATGGTGCACGCTATCAAGATGGGTTGGATGAAACCTCGTGTGGCTAAAGACACATCCGTCGAACGGCACAAGTATTATTTGCTTTGGAATGCCGATGACAAGTCGGAGGATGTTCGTCGTATTGAAAATCCTATCCCTGCTCCGAAACCTCGACTTCCGGGGCATGCCGAGTCCTACAATCCCCCTCCAGAGTACGCCTTTTCTGAAAGGGAAATCAATCAATGGAATCGCTTAGCCGAAACTCCGTACCAGCGCAAGTTCCCATTTATTCCCCAACGGTTTAGCTCGCTGAGAGCAGTGCCAGCTTATGACAGATTCGCTCGCGAGCGATTCGTTCGTTGCTTGGATCTTTATTTGTGCCCTCGTGCCAAGAAGATGCGTTTGACAATCCAACCGGAAGATCTTGTACCGCAATTGCCTAAGCCAAGGGATCTCCAACCGTTCCCAACGGTCTGCTCTATGATTTTCAAGGGCCACAAAGGACTTGTTCGTACTATTAGTCACGATCCTTCAGGCCAGTTCTTTATTTCTGGTTCCGATGATCAAACACTTAAGGGTAAAGTTTATAACTGATTTATTGGTAACATTTCATCCATTTTCAATTTTTATTTCACAGTATGGGAGATTGCAACTGGACGCTGTTTCAAGACTTTTGAAGTTAAAGGAACTGTCCGTTGCGTTTCTTGGTGCCCGAACTCGTCTATTGCTCTGGTGGCTGCTGCGGTTGATAATAACGTCTATTTAATCAACCCTGGTGTAGGAGATCGACTTGTCCAAGCCAAGACAGATGAGATTCTCAAGGAAATGCCTGCGCAAACAGATTATCTTAGTAAGCTCTTTTTTATTTCTGCTCCAGTTCATTTTTAAATGTCGTACTACTTCTTTTTTCAGTTCCTCAACGAGTTCGTGCTGTTTTGACTTGGAACGAGCCTGATAAGGCTCAATGGGATAGTGGATTCCGTGTTACTCTTACTCACTTCAAGGCAGTGAAACACGTAGCCTGGCATTCAAAGGGCGACTACTTCTCATCTGTCATGCCGGAAGGTGACAATCGATCCGTGCTGATCCATCAACTTTCTCGACGCAGATCACAGTTGCCTTTTAGCAAATCCAAGGGACTTGTGCAGTGCACTCTGTTCCATCCCCTTAGACCTTATCTATTTGTTGCGGTAAGATTTTTTTGTTAAATTTCACGTTAACTGAAGCTTAATTTGATATTTTTTTGTAGACACAACGTCACGTTCGAGTATACAATCTTTTGAAACAAGAACTTACCAAAAAATTAATGACAGGAGCCAAATGGATTTCTTCGATTGCAGTTCATCCAGGTAAAGTTCAAAGTTCCTAACAACAATTTGCAGTCTAATTTTCGTTCATTGACGGTTTGTAATAGGTGGAGACAACATCCTCGTAGGAACTCACGATCGTCGTCTTTGCTGGTTCGACTTGGATTTATCAACTAAACCTTATCAAGCTCTGCGTCACCATGGGCAAGGTATTCGTGCAGTGGCCTATCATAAACGATACCCTCTCTTCGCTTCTGGATCGGACGATTGCTCTGCCATTGTTTCACATGGAATGGTCTACAAGTAAGACATCTTGATTACTTAATTTGTTTGTTGAACTTCTCATCACTTTTACTTTTCTAAATTTATAGCGATTTGTTGAAGAACCCAACAATTGTCCCGTTGAAGAAACTGCGTGGGCATGCCAAATTTGATGATTTCGGTGTTTTTGATGTTCTCTTCCACCCTACACAACCATGGTTGTTTACCAGTGGAGCAGATGCTACGATTCGATTGTACACGTAACGCACTGAACTCTAAGTGGCACACGATTATTACACAACTGAAACATGTTTGTTTGACACTTGTTTCATTTATGAAATTTTACAATTGATAAAATAAGAAGACTAAGAATTGTATTCGTTCAATAATGGAAACATCAGTTTGGTTATTGTGCAGCACTTATAAATAAGCGATACATGATATTGTATGATTGAAAACCCATGGCACCAAGAAAGGTCGATCATTGTTCATTGTCATAATTAAATTTTATAAGTGGTCTAGTTTCAATTCCATGGTCCTCTCGGGAAGTATTTTTTGTTGGGTGAGGCTGGCACTGCAGACATCTGTGCAGCACTGAAGGAAGACATTCCGATTCCAATTATTGCCATAAGAGTTGCAGTCAACTGTGGAGGCCATCCTTCAGATCGCAGTCTTGCAAACTAAAACACAAAATTGGAATTGAACGTTATGTTTGATAAAATTTCAGAAGTTAACTTACCCCAGTGGTCCATCTGTAGGCTGTGCGTACAGTGGAAACTTGAACAATCATTGCCTAATAACATGAGAATCAAACATTAGATATCTTGAAATGAAATGGACACAACGCGCAAAAACAGACGCTTTCACTAGTTTAAAAAAGGACATGTTTCACACTGATATGTGTAACTAGCACGTGACGAGATAACTGGAAATACAGGTACCCCATCTTGAAAATAAATCTGTTAAAACCCAATGAAATCTAAAGACTGGAAATTTTTTCACCTCAGAGTGTTAAGTACCAGCCCAAGTTAGAGGAAGTCGTCGGCCGAATTAACCGCGGAAATCGGCTTTGCGGAAATTATATACGGCCTCGAGAGAGAAAAAAACAGAACGTTCGTGGCCTTGAAACCACCCACGGCCGCAGACGAAACCCTTATAACGAGTAAGTTGGTTACCAAGTCCAAGTTATAGCGTTACTAGGCGTCACAGCGTTGCTATCCTGTCAAATAAAAGTTGAAAACGGGAACCTTTTTTTAACTGGCCAAGGCGGCCAAGGGTAAAAAGGCAAACCTGTAGTAAACAAAGTCGTCTTTATCGTAAGTCTTACGTATATAATGATAAATGTGGCCTACGTCTATTTTGAGACCAAAATCAAAAGTAGAAATCTGATAGAAATTTCGAGAGTTGAAAGATCTCAAGTGACCTAAAATTACATGTAAATGTGATGCTAAAAAGTGGTTGTAGAAAATACCACGAAAAATTCTTAGCACTGGAGTTATCCTATACGAAGCAGTGTAAACTAGTGAGAAAATGAGGACATAATTAAAAAGAAAGGAAAAAGTGAATCCTATTCTTAACTGCAGCGACTCCCGAATTTTTCGTTTCAGGTTCAAGACTGGTAAACATCGGCCGACTGCCAAAAACTAAAATACGCGGCGCCGACTTCTGCTAACGGTATGCAAAAATTGAGGGTTGAATAAATGTGAGCTCACGTAGCCAGCATGCTTAACTTTGTATTTGACATTCTTCTGATGGTTTTCCTACATTATGTGAAGCGCGAATCCGCTTTTTTTCAGGGACACGGATGTTATGTCATTTGCAAACTTCTTGCAAAGTAAAAGTTGGCAATCTGCCAAGAGCAAAAACGTACAGGTTTTCATGGGGTTTGCAAACATTGAAGGTTGCAATGTGAATGAACTTGGCGTTGCGTACATGCTTTCACAAATATGTCACTTGAAAAATTTTTCACATTTGCAACGCATTACGACGATCTAAGTCACACCGACACTATTCTTTTTTTTTCAGAGACGCATTTTTGGTTATCAGATGTCTGTGTTATTATAATTCAAAACGGATGTTTGTGAATAACAAATTTGTTCCACTAGCACTTGTTTTTTAAAGAAACTTGCAATGTTGCAAATTTTATTTCGCGGTTAAATCATGCTCTATTCATTTGTTTTTAAGGAGACAACATAATTGCATAATTCTCTTGACAGCTGAGTCTGGCCGTCTGGCTGAGTCGTGACTTGAGATCTTAAATCTACAAATTTTAATTTTAGAAAGTGAATCCATTCTATATTTATTTCGATTGTTCTTTTCAGTTCAACGCCTTATTTCTGTCGATATTTAACATTTTGCAATTAAAATGGAGGGAGAATGTCACGAATCTGGAAGGGTTCTGATGTACCAGTGGAAATTTAAAGATTTGACTGAACGGTGCTCAATCATGACCGAAATGGCTGAGTTTCTGGGATTGAAAGCTTTTCGATTTGCCCTGAAGAAAGTTGGTGGTCAAGACACAAAGACAAGGTTGTATTTCATTTGTACCAATTTGCACAAGATTGGCTATAAAGTGGCGAAAGTATCTGTCAAGATCAAAGGGAAACCTGACCTAGATGGACACATGAACCTTTGTGAGAATGAGCTGGATCACCTTCAGTTATTTGTAAAAGAAATTGATTGTGAATGGCAAAAGCAAGAGACATTCACGTTCGGCGTCCACGTTATCGAAACATTGGAAAACTATCGTTACCAATTGTCAGATATTCTATTTACAGATCAGTTGTGGTTGACTGCCAAAAACAAACTCTGGACTGACATTGAATTTTCAGTCCAAAACCACATTTTTTCGGCACATCGGGCCATTCTGGCAGCTCGAAGTCCAACATTGTTTGGTTCAATTGAATCGCCGATTGTTGGCAGTCGAATCAAGATCGATGACACAGAACCCCTTGTTTTTGAAATGTTTCTTCGATTTCTCTATACTGGCGTCTTTCAGGTCAACAACCACCGAAGTGTTAACGAAGAACTGCTGAAATTGGCAGAACGTTACAAGTTGAGCACGTTGAAATCCCTTTGCCAGTTGGCAGTTCAAGATATCGATGCTAATCAACTCACATCATTCGCCATGGCCATGAAACCAAACTTTGAAATTTGCCCCAAGAAACCTCAGCTCAAGTGAGATAAACTCAAAGTGTTATTTACTCCTTCATTTTATTTATTTTATCTATTTATAGAGAGAAGACCAAAGCTCAATTGTTTTTCCAAAAGTACTATACAGTCATCGAATGCGTTTGGCGGGTGGAAGAATTGCCGCAAGACGATAAGCTGTTCACTTCAGATCAGTTGAATTTCCGCAACGATGGAGCGTTCCGGGCGGGACTGGCCGAACATCCACCCACCAAGCACTCAACTCTCTTATCCCCACAGCATTTCCTTTACCTGGCCTGTTCTCACCTGGAGAAAACAGGCACATCCATATCCCATGTTGAGAGTTACATTGACGGCGCCGAATATTGCCGGATGGAGCGACGAGGTGAAAAAGCCTTATACATCTTTGGCCGGGAACTCTACGATCTCGTAGCACCAAGTTCTTTCAAATTTGACATCCTCATCAGAGAAAATCTCGATAATTTTCGATACCAACTGATGGACAGTCTCCGCTCTGTTGACTACTGGAACATGTTCCTTTTGGCCATCCTGACCGACGCCGAGCTTCAAGTTGGGAAAAAAATTTTCAAAGTACATCGAGCCATTATCTCTTCAAGGAGTCCGGTATTCACGGAGCTGTTCAATACCTCAACGGTCGAATCTGTCACGGGAAAAGTTCGAATCGATGATGGCGTAAATCCTGACGCCTTCAAAGAATTTCTCTTCTTCTTGTACACGGGAGAGCTCAAAGTATCGGCCAACTCCCAGTCACTATTGAAATTGGCGGAAAAATATCAAGTTGAATCTTTGATTGAAATCTGTCGTGCGGCCATTCAAGAAATCGACGTCGACGAAATCTCTACTTCTTTGATCTGGCTGTGAGTCCAAGCTTTCATAATTTTTTTTTTAATTTGAACTAGCCTTGTGTGTATTCTATATAATGAACATATTCCCTGTTAAATTATGAGCAAGTCAAACGTGCTGTATGTTTATTTTAAAAAATGCGCGTCAAATAAATATTTTATGCAGTAAAATATTTTTCCGCTAGATGTCCCTCATTTAAAATAAAAACAAACATTTGATTCTCATCCCGTAACAGGTAATTATACAGCCAACGATTCTTTAGTTATTATTATTTTTCCACCATATTACTTATGCTTTACGTGATTTCTTTTTATTTTCTATTTTTTCGGTCAACTGGATTGTCTGTAAAATGAGACGGCGCTGAAGCTTAGGATAATAACAGTCAGATGCTGTGGCGGAGGCTGGATGATGGAAGTTGGGTGTGCTGTTGGGTGCGACCACCCATATGTGTGAGAAACGGGCAGCATGTGAGGCTGTTCTCAGTCTAAATATAATGCCATCCATCTCTCCCCGAAAGGAAGACCTGAGCCGCCGCTTTTCCATCACACACAAGAGGTGAAATAATAATAATAATAATATCACGATAGGTTCTCTCTCTCTCTATGTGGTTTGTTTGTGATGGTGATCTCCTTTTTTTTTTGTTCCCCTCCCTTTCTTCTTCACTCTGTGTCTTTCTCAGTCGATTGATGTGGAGGATATTATCCGCTCGGCTTCACTCGGTTATTGCATCTGCCTCCGCACACACACACACACACACACACCGTATATAAGCTTATTGCCTCCTATCCTCTTGCGGTACGGCATCACACAGCAACTGGGCCATTTTCTATCTTTTTTCCATCCGCAGGAAGGAAGGAAGAAGACTGATTTGCTCGCTCGACCGTGCAGGTGCGTTTTCTCTGCTGCTGTGCAAGGAAAAGCTTTTTCTCTATCCTCAACCATCAGCCTCTTTGTGGTAACATTCACCGGAAACCTCAATACTATTCAATTGAATTTCGTTTTTGGCGCCAAATTCAATTGATTTAATTTCTTTTTTTTTTTTAAATAGTACCCACCTGCTTCGTTTTTCTTTCAACACAATTTGTTTTTGTATCAAATAAGCTGTAGCTATAGTGGAGTGCAACCGGATACTTTTATCGGTTTTTTCTCCCTCTATAAGAGACCGCACGCGGTTTATTGTGTGTTTAAACGAGGGAAAAAGTCATAGACTCTGTCTCCCCCGAGTCTTTTATTTTTCAAGTTGAAAGAGTATAGGGGGGAAAAAGTTTCAATCAATTCCCTCTTAACACACCCTCGAACGAGTAACAAACATCTGGTCCATTGGGGATGCTGCTGCTGCTGCTGCATGATCCTTTTGTTTTCTATTGGCGACGACCTTATTGATCATCTTCCATGTTGGCTGGCCCTTGGATGTAATAAATGTCGGCTGTCTGATGAACCGCCGGCCCCGGTTTTTCAGCCAACGCCATTTTTGACGGTGAATTGATTAGCGCGGATCTTCCACCGCTGATGTAGATTGAATGGGTCTTTCATCGATGTGTAGTGGCCGCCATCTGTCGCGCCCCAAAAATCCTCCTCCTTCCTCCCCCCCCCCCCCCCACCATACACACACATAAGAGGAGTATTGTGGTAAAAGAGACTTGGCTCAATGTATAATAAAAGAGAGTGCATGTCACGTGACACTCTTTTGTATATACAACACCCCACCCTATGTCTATATGTGGTAGTAGTTCCTCTAGTTCAATGCCCAATGCAGTTTTTCAGTTATATATAAAAAAGGTTGACATACGGTCACTGTTCGGGATCTAATACGGGCCAACACGGGAAATAAATACTTGAACCTTTCTCTAGCCCTGTTTCGCCTATAGCTATATCGATCGATCCCCGGGATTTTATTCGATGGTTTTTATGGCGCAATTCTGGCGCAAAGAGAACTTCATTTTGAAATGTAACAGAAACAAATTCACACTTTCTCCCACCCAACTACTACTCTCGAAATAGGAGAAATGTGTCAACCTGCACAAGCAAGCCGTCCGCGTTTGAAGCCAAGATGATGGCGGTATGCTGTCGGCAGGAGGAGGAGTGCATCTAAACGCGTCCAATGGTGTTATAGAGGGGAGCGGGAGCAGCCGCTTTGTCGACGCTCCGCCCTTTCGTGTGCGCCACGCTCAGACACTGGCACATGTTAGATCACACACACACACAACCACTTTGTCCGATCCCTCATCACTTTTGTGCCGTGGCAGCTCGCCGCTGTGTCTCAGTCGTCGCCCAGCTGTCTGCCAGGATCGCATCGACTTGTCGCTCTACTTAATACCCAAATAAATCAGTTAATTACAATAATAAGTGCTGGAACGCATTCAAAACAGGTAATTGGAATAAATCACAACAACTTATCTTTGAAGTTTTTATTAAATTTGAAATTTGCTTTAAAATTCAGAATGACCATGGACACGACGATGGAGAGCGGCCGTGAATCCAACAGCATCCCGAAGAATCAGACGACGCCTAAACGCAGTTTCGACGTGGCGTTTTTGACGGGCGTCAGTGAAAGTCATCGCTACCACAACAACAATCAAGTCAGTTCGGACGAAGACGATCAGGAAGAAGATTTGAGATGTGCGGCCAAGAAATCCATCGAAGATAAACCGACGATCCACAGCAAATTGCAGCAGCAGCAGCAAACGTCGGTCGTGAGCGGATCGCCGAAAAGCGCGTTCAAAAAAGTGAGCAAAATCAACCACAACAACAACAACAACACGGCGGAAACGAGCGCAAGTAGCAGCAGTGCTGGCGGAACGGGTAACAATCTCCCGGTGGATTTGAGCATGATGATGTCGGCTGCTGCAGCGGCAGCTTCCTCCGCACCTCCCTATTACCACCCGTTCTCATTCCCGGCCATTGCAACCACTTTGTCGTTGCAATTACTGCAACAAAACAATGCGGCCAAAGGATTGGCCATGTCCTTGTTCAGTCATCCAGCTGCGGCGGCGGCTGCAGCCGCAATGGCCGCTCATCAGCAGTCCTTCTTCCAGCAGCAGCAGCAGCAGCAACAACATCCGCCCATGAAATCCGGCGGTGGTGGTGGTGGCAACAATCTTTTACATCCGTCTAGGGCGACAGACCGGCGTCCAGATGGAGCCAATAATCTCATTGAGGATTACCTACGAGCCCAAGCTTCGCTCTATCAACATCAATCCGAGAAGGATTTCAACCTCTTCCCGGCTAATAACAAGACTATGCGCCACGCTGATTCTTCGGCAGCTACTTATTGTCCTCCTACGTTCCATTCCGCGATGGATCATCGGCTTTCGCGGCCTAATTCTTCCAGCATGGCACCTCCTCCACCGCCTCCGCCACCCCCAGCTGCTCCTACACCGACGACTCCGCAGTCTCAACAGCAATCCGTTTCTTCGTCGCCAATCCATCAGATTCCAGCGGCAGCTCTAGCGGCCAGTTTGGCATCGGCGCCATCGCAGAACGTTTGCGCAAAGTGCAACCTCAGTTTCCGCATGACGTCCGACCTCGTCTACCACATGAGGTCGCAGCACCGGCGTGACGCCAACACCGATCCCGTCCGCCAAAAGCGACAGGAGAAATTGCGATGTCCCGTCTGCGGAGAAAATTTCCGCGAACGGCACCACCTGACAAGACACATGACCTCGCACGAAGACCGTGAACTTGAAACCAAGTGATTATTTTTATTTTAAATTTTTGGTTTTCCTGATTTTTCTCTGCGTTTGGTGACTACTGATTTGTTTCGACTATAAATCCTTTTCTCCCCGCTAAATATCTGTGAAAAATTCGATATTGTATTTTCTATTTAAGTGCTTCATTTGTGTTTCTTCGTTTTTTTTTTGTTTGAGATTAATTGTTGGTTTGACACACTGTAACATATTGGAAAAAGAAATAAGTTAATTTCTTCGATTTTTACGTTTTTGTTTTTATCCCTGCCAAAGACATTCATCAGAATTATCTCAGACGAACCGGGTTTGCATGCATTTTTTAAAACTTATTTATTGGCCTCTCTATTATTGACAATTGTGCACCTAATTGAATAACCCAAATCACGATTGTGTCTAAATATAGTCAATTCAAACTTTATCCTTAATAACTTGTTGTTGGTGTGTATTCATTCCGTGAAATTGGTAATATACATACTACATCTAAAATAAGACATTCCTTTGATGATTTCACCTAATTAATTCACGTTTCTGAAAAAACCTTGAGCTGGCAACTAATTGACATTTTGCAACGTCGCCATCTTTTGTGTCAACAGCAGCACCACGTTTGAGCTGTCTGCTGCTGTTGATTTGATTTATTTTCATTTCTCATCTCATCTTATTAATTGGTGCACTGAATTTTAAATGGAGCAACTTATTTCTGCAAAGGATTGGCGTGCAAGGGTTCCCCGGTCACAAATCACGACACGAAAACGTGCATCGAATGCAGACGACGTCCCTAAAGTCTACACATGGGGTAAGTCACGACTTTCTGTGCAAAAACTCTTGAAACGATCCCCGCCGAAAAAAGTTTCTCTTTACACGCTCGTGGTCGGCGTACGTTATGCGCCAATATCGATCGCCATTATTACTTAGAATTGAACCCATGATTGAACCCAGCCTAGTGACAGGTGCTTTGGCAGAATCAAAAGTTTGGTTTTCGCAGCCCAGGGCCATCAGAGCAGTGAACAGATTTAGGGAAATGTCAAGCCCGGGAAAGAATGATTCATGACTGTCTGCTTTTGTTGGAGAATTATAGTCTTCAATATGGGTAACCTCACAGTCGTAGCTTATAATAAAAAGAGATATAAGTTCTTTTCTTTTTCTTATTCTTTTTGGGTGAAAAACTTTCACCCCCTCCTTTTTTTGTTGTCGTTGTTGCGGCTGTCGTATTCTTTCGCCTTTGCTATTCGTTCCCATTTTTATCAACACTGCTGCGACCGAACGCAGCCAACGAATCTGTTCTGCATAATGGCTCAAATACGGCGCCGCTGCTTGACGCTGAATGACCATACGCTCATAAATTTCTCTCCCTCCACAATCTTTCCCCTCCGCTCTGTTTTTTCCTCCCCCCCCACGCCAGAAATATATACGTATTATATATTTCCGGCGTGCAAGATGATAGTGATTCATACACATCCCCATATATATTTCATCCGACGACCTCTTTCTCTTTATTTCTTTTCCTGTTTTTTTTCTCTTTTATGTCTGCCCGCGCTTTCAAATGGCCTTTGCATAAAATTGCATAATAAAGTCATCTGTACACTTTCCCCAGAGTTTGTTTCGATCATCCCTTTAAAGCTTTGCTGCCTGTGTCCTGCGCTTGCGTGTGTCTCTCGTTTGATTCGCCCAGATGCATGATTTTCTTTTTCGGGATCATCTTCACGGCATAATTCCCCCCAACCCAACCCTACCACCGAAAGTTGGAAATCTGATCTGATCGATATTATTATTACTAGACACACAGTGTCGTCGTTGGGGGGGGGAGGCACAGGACACAATTGTACACGATCCATTGACTTTTCTTTGTGTGTTACACAAATGCCCTGAAGAGGAGGAGGAGGGGGGCCACTTCACGATGGGCCCATATTGCCGGTCGTTCAGATGGTAGTGGTCGGCGGTCAGTTGTTCAGTATGTCGTCGACACTCTTTTCTTTTTTTCTTTTTCTCCCGAAGTGGACGCTTGACCGAGCAGCCCCCCCTCCGCGAGCTCATTAAATATTCCGGCCGTTGGATCGATTTGTGTCCCGCTCCTTTTTGAGGACATTTCTTCTTCTTTTGTGGTGGGTGGGAAGTTCGTGTGTGATTGAGGTCATCTTGAAAGTCGATTGAGCGGAAGACTTGTTTCTTCTTGCCTCCCTAGGGTGGTGTGTGTGGAGAATAATACTGTTTAGTATGCGAAAGGATCTCGGCCCCCTTGTGCAGTTACACAAGTCTGGCGCCCGCCATTGCCGTTTTATTCCACTCTGGCGAACACACTGAGAGCCGGAGCCGGAGCCGGAGCCGAAGGCAGTAACGTACGTTTCCGGATGGACACCCACAGTTAATAAAATAAGCCCACCCCCAAAAAGGAAGATTCTAATCGTGTAGGAAAGAAAAAGAAAAAATCCAGCAGTGGCGTCGATGACAGTTTGAACGTAAAAAAGCGGCGCCATCAGTTTCGATTGAATTTTGTTTCTTTTCAGGATCTTTTTATGTCGCGACTTTTTTCTTTCTTTTTTTTTTATGACAGACATCGTCTCGGATGTTCTAAAGCCGGTCGTTATATCTAGTGCGTTCTCTTGTATGACCCGACCATCACGCAACACTTCACATAAGTAAATGGTGGTGGTGGGGAGGAGGGATGTTAAATAGGGAAAAGGACAAGAGGCCACCACCAAGTTGTGCGCTGTCGAGGTGGCGGCCAACTTCTTCTTCTCCTTCTAGGAGTCTGTTACTTTACCGCAAACTCTGTGACGAGAACCAACTTGGGAAGGAGGAGCACAGATCTAATACACTTACACGACTCTCTCTCTCTCTGTAAAGAAAAGACAAGTCCTTGGCGAGTTAGTTTCCTCTGTACAACTAAAATCTAACTTGACGAAGACGGAGGACATCGACTTGGATTTGGCCGCCCGCTGGGGTATCCCCCGTAAATGTTTCAGAATTTTCGCTGCAAACTTTTAGACACCAGCGCCGTTGTTCTTCATCAATAATAAAAGAAGAAACTTGTCCTAGCTGCTATAGACGGGAGCTGGGAACAAAAGGGGGGATCGAAACAATTTTCTGCGGTCCTCAAGTTTTCAAAGTTGGTTGGAGGGCACAGTCGGGAGGAGATTGCATACATACATATAGCGGATAGGCGGGTGCATATCGAGGCAATCGAATCATCACGAAATGCCAAGGCGAGGAGAGTCATCATCCCGTTTGCATAATCACGGCGCCGTTGTGTGTCGTTCCGGGCGGATGAGCCGCGCACTCTACACACTCGGTCCTCGATTGCCTGAAGCTAGACGCCGCCTGTATAGTATCTTTTACGTATAAAGTACAAGCCTATAAATATCATCAGTTTTCGGGTGGGGTGGGTGGAGAAACAGAACCGAGCAGCAGCAGCCCCTCCCCCCCCCCCCAACTGAATGAAACGATATAGAGAAGAGACGGGCTAACTGTGTGTGGCAGCTAAACCCAACCCAGCGTGTCATATAGGCCACTATAAATATATAAATGTGTACATATCTGCTGGGAATTGTTGAGATGCGGGAATCAAAAATTCTCTTCTCTCGCATTCGAGTTTCGGGAAATGGGCGTGGTCTAATTGCTATACCCAATATCTTTTTTTTTTTTTTCTTAATCGTTACTCCGGGAAAATAAAAAGCGTCAGCGGGTTGGAAGGAAAAAGTTGTTACCCCCCCCTAACTGATTGGCTCATTATCCGACGATACATCTCTTGCCCATTTTCATTTCTCGCTTGTTTTTACGATTACCTATACTATCGAACGAATGTTGTATCGTTTATACCGCGCGTTTCATCAGCCAAAGTGGGAGATGATGAAAATGACGAAAGCCTTCCACACCCATCCACCCATCATCATCTAAAGTTATTCCATTATTTGATTTCCCTCTTTTTTATTTTATTTTATTATTAACACACCTCCCCTCCTGTATCAATCGTCCAAATGCATTCTGATATAATAAAACGGTTACCATTTATTTCTTTCACTCCCTTCTTCTTCTTCCGCCGGAGCTACTGATGATGTTTTATGACCGGACGACAGTTGCTGTAATTGGTCCGCTGGGTTTTTCTAGTATATATCCGCTTGTGTTTTTTTTTCTACTTTCTCCTCCATCCCCAAGAGAGAATAAGACGGATCACTTTTTATACGATCGTCTCTCCACCGGTTTCACTCCCGGTCGGTCGGTCGGGTGTAGGAAACAAATAAATGTGTATCGGGGATCGATGAATGCTGGTTG
Organism: Daphnia pulicaria; assembly: GCF_021234035.1. Taxonomy (NCBI): domain Eukaryota; kingdom Metazoa; phylum Arthropoda; class Branchiopoda; order Diplostraca; family Daphniidae; genus Daphnia; species Daphnia pulicaria. The sequence goes on from NC_060920.1 coordinate 10,309,984, forward strand.
CTTGTAACACTCTCTCTCTCTCTCTACACACACATTGGCCGTTATATTTACTCGTATTGACCTTGTTGTCCCCCCCGGAAAGAAAAAGACTATAGAGAGAGAGAGCCCTTGTTTGATTTATTGCAGTCCATACAGGAGAGCTTGGGAGGGGTAATCACGGCAATATAGAAAATGCTTGCGCTTCAAAATAATCTAATAGTTCCCCCCTCTATCTTTTTTTTTCCTTCTCTTGTGTACGTACGTATCTCCAAAAGACAGCAGAGATATAATATACGTTGCACTTCAGCAACCATTAGAGCGCCTGCCTTCCCGCTTGATGAGTTGAGGAGGGGCTTGGCAATGGTATTTAATAATGTCTTTCCATCTGCTTGATTATTCGATGCGAACGCGCAGCGTGAAAAAAAAGAAGAAGATTCTCGGGGGGTAAAACAGGAAATGACAAGGAAATAATAACAACAAGAAAAAATGGGAAAGGAAAGTGACACGAAAGGAAGCCAAAACTCGATAACATCGTCTACACACACAATATATAGTGTACTGTACAGGGGCCCCCCCTTCTTTTTGTCCCTCTCTCGGGTCCAACAAAACTCGTTTAGATCACAAATAGCATAGAGAGAGAGAGAGAGGAGAAACTGATCTCTCAGTGGCGGACCCTCTATTGTGTGCGCATTCGACCCTGACCGATTCACGCCGACAACACCCATTCGCCCCGTTGTGTGTTGTATAATAACGCACCTATCAGTGAACGGCGAGATTGAAGTCACAATGGACCCAAAGGCCCTTCCCAGCAGCGCCAATAGGAGAGAGAAAAGATTGGACTGGCACCGCTCAATTTCCTGGGCTCGTGATTCATTTTTTTGGGGGGTGGATGGGAGGATCGTCTTTTTGGTCGCCCCCTTCTTTTTTTCTGATGACACACATGACAGTAGTTGTGATTTTGTTTATCTGCGTGCGGATGCCCGGAAGCTTTGCAGTTGTTTTGTTTTTTCCCCGTTTCTGATTGAGTGACTGTCTGACTGTTTGGCATAGGTCTCCTTTTTACAACTGCACTATGACGTAGTTGGTGGGTGGTAGTACTATATGTCCCCATAAATAGAGGGACGATCGTTTACATATGAATCCGGCAGCGGATGTTTTGGTCGGTGCCAGAAATGATGATCATCTCTCTGCTCTTTCTGATTGATATTTCCTTGGTGTATAGCTAGGAGAGAGAAAAAATTGTGATTCTTCTTTTGTTGGGTTGTCGTCTTTTGCCCAGGAGCGTGTGCAACCTTCACTATTCCTCCTGGAAAAGAAAAAAAAAATTCAGTTATACCTTCCGCTTGGCTGCTGGCGGAACTGCTGCTGAATATGGATGCAGTTGCCTTCTCTTATATACAGCGCAATCATTTCCCTTTTTCTAGCCCCAAACCTTATTCCTGCCATTGATGATGGACCTGTCTTGTGTGTGTCTCCAAAAACAGTCTGAGCGTCGCCCATCTTTGGCTCCCGTTTTATGTACAACGACTCTTTTTCCTTTTTCTTTCGGGAAGTTGGTTGATGGGAAAATTCAAATAAGAAAACCCGCCAAAAAAATGCCAAGTGACACGACAGTAGATATAGCAGCAGCATAAATCTGAGTAAAGCTCTTGATGGATTCGATTCGCCAGAGTGGCGTATCGATCCGATCTTGAGCAGTCGGCTAGAGTCTCTAGCCTCTGCAGTGTCTTATGGGCAGGGGAGAATACTTGAATGGTGATGGATCACTCGTCATCTCCCGCACGTGTTTTCTGCTCAACACTTTGGTAAAATATGAAAAATAAACTCGAGCAAAAAAAAGGTTCGTCGGACAAGAATTTCAAATAGCCCGCCGCTGGACAATTGAATCATCTGTGTAGAATTTCTTTTTAAAGACACATTTTTAAAAATTCAGTTCAGTACGTCTGCTGCGGTACACATTTAAATATGTTCGGGCTAACCGCCACTTGGGGGCCCCGCTGTACTGTCAGTCGGCCGCTGTCGAATCAGATTCACGTCGTCCGTATTATATAGTCGACCCGAAGGCGAAATAGATTGTACAGCCCCTCCTATCTCTCCGTGTATATCTTGTGCTATATGTGTGTGTTTTTTATGGGGGTCAGATGGGCCCGCCTCTATATGCAATTCGATCCGCTCACTTTGAATTGAAATATTGCTTCGGTTTTTCTTCTTTTTATTTCGACGATGCGCGATCCGTTCTTCAAGTTTTTCCTTCTTCCTGATGGCTAAAAGTTTTCCCATCGCCGCACTTTTATTTTATTTTCTTTCAAGAAATCCTTTGAAAAATGACGAAGGAGGAGAAGGAAGGTTTTACATCATCATCGCCGCATGATGATGATGTGTTCCTTTTTCCGGCCGCCCAACAGATCCATTGATTCTGATTACTTCCAACAGTACATTAGAAGCCGTATAGTACTCCGGGTCGCGGGTGGTTCTCCCCATCCGTTGACGCTAATGATGGGCCCTAAAGTTATTTATATTACGCGGTATAATACCGAGTTGGCACGGCTTTTCATTTTTCGGCACGAATATTAATATATTGTGCTGTATATGTGTGACGTTAGAGTATAGTACCGAGCACAGCAGCAGCTTAAAACAACCCCCTTTTCTCTACAGTTGAGCAGAGTTTTGACTGATTGATTCTCGTTACTAATTGAATCCCATCATTAATTTCCATTAGTCGAGTTTGTGTTGTCGATCGGCCGAGAAAGCGATAAAGTTTCGCATTCACTGCGCCGCCCGTGTATAGATGAAACCATCAGGAATAATGAAAAGTTTATCTTTCCCTTTGTGTGTGCTCATCCACACACAAGAGGGGGGGCCGAAAAAGACAAATGTTCGGCGAAACAGACTGACGAGTCGATGAGTCTCTGTCTGTCCCTGTCTTTTGAGGGTGGGACAAGATGAAACGATGTCAGGAGCGGCACTGCTGCCGGTCGCCTACATTTGGACGTGTAAGAATATTATTCATCACTCGGGAGAAGGCAAGTTTAGCCAATCTTGTTGAGTAGTTTTTCACCACCCCAGCTCGAATGTTTCGGGGTATTTCTATACACTTTGTCAGGTGCAAAATGGGCCTCTTGGCTATTGTAGATTTCTCATTGATTGTGAATTTCATTTTCGAAATCATGTTTTTTTTAAATGTTGCGTAACAGTCGATGACTTTGTAGATGTAATTGAATTAGAAATCAACCCCCTCCCTTCTCCACTCTTATGGCTTGTGGAGTGGGAGGGGTTCTGGATTTGATGGGGTGGCGAATAGCTGGATTGGACGCGGGCATATTCTTATTCCTCGCTTCACCACCGCGGTGCCGTCCGTCTCCACCCGATGTGCTTTTCTATACGTAAATAATCTGGTTAGTCAGATTTATTTATGCTCCTCATGTGCTCTGCGCAAGAGGGAATAAATGAAAGAAACTGCTGCCCCATAAAAAGAAGAGGAAAAAAGAAGAGATGCCGGGGCCCACACAGATGTCGGCACACCATCGGTGTTGTATTAAACCGTGGCTTGTGTAAGAATTGATGCAGCAGACACGATCGGTCACGCCGTCACTCCACCGCCCGATGTTAGACGCAGGGGAAACTTAGGCTCGATTGTACATGCGCAGCACAGTTTCGATTCGCTCGGCTGCATTTCTCCATCCGTGAACAAACATTGAATCTTTCTCTACCCTGTAACTGTATAGTCAGTTTTCCTTGCACTGCGGCAAAACCAGAAAACAAAACCAAAAATGCATAATCTCGAAATGAAACTGCCTTTGGTGATGGCCGACAATTGTCGTGTACGCAAATTCAATTCCCATACGATAGGCATATCGAAAATGATTTGTGGCGACATTTGAATAACTGATCCGATATTACAAATGAATTTTTTAAAATTGGTTTTCCCCTTTGCTCATACCCAATGATTTCTTAATGAGGAAGGAAAGACTAGCCGTTTTAGGTCTCTTAACTATGTCTTTTAATCTCTCGATGCAAAGTCTTAATGAAACTGTTGGGATTTTCCGTTTGGCTGGCCTTCCGATCCCCGTAACTGCGGAATCGGGATAGTGAATTAGTAATACCAGGGACTCGAACGGAGGGTAAAGATTAAACAATTTTGGTATTCTAGCTATGGCTATATTGCTTTTGGAATTGTTTCGAGTCCTCTCGTATTAATTTGATTTGTTGAATCAATTGAATTTTCCGAGCATTGCAAGTATTTACGAAGGATTATTTCATTGAAGATTAAGCAGCAATGATCTTTTTTGGATTTCTTTTTCAACTACCGACGCCTAGCGAGACATCTAATGGCCATCAAGCAACTATACAGTTCTGCCAAGGGAATTTTGCTGCAAGCCTATTTGAAAAGTGAAACAAAGTCGAATCAAGCTTTTTTATGAGGCCAAATCTTATTTACATCTGTTGATGGCTGGGAAGTCCAATTTGAAATCATGTTTTTAGTTTTTATTCTGTTTTTCCTGACCGCGAACGTTTAGTTCTTTAACGAAAAGAAAAATTTTGTTTTTTAGACTGAATGACTTTCTAAAAATGGTCTACAATTCATTTTCAAAAGCCTTTTAATTGAAATCTACAGAGTTGAGAGTCAATGGTTCCCACCAAAGCACACGTTTAAATGTACCGAAACACATTTTTAAAGTTGCAAACTAAATCTGTTACTTTTGATCTTTTATCCTCCAAAAGCAACTTTGCTTAAAATTTACATTAATCTTTCAAGTGAACTTTGTTTGATATTTATACAGTTTAAAGTTTTCGAGCTAGGGTCGGTCGTCAAAAGTGCGTTTTATACAAGATTGGCGTTTACGAGTGTCTAAACTAGGCTAACACTTGGTCTAAACACTTGGTCTAAACACTTGGTCTAAACACTTGGTCTAAACTCATCTAAAGGACTGAATCAGGATCGCTGTCGTGTTCCACCGCAGACAGCCATAGACGAAAGTTTTGTTATCGAAATTTTATTAAATGCAACCAATTAATTGTAATGTACAGTATCCTGCAATAAAATCCGAACGCAGTTCTTTTTCAAAAGCCCAGTTTAATTTATATTTTTTGTTTTTAACTTTCAAGACTTCATATTACGTGTAGAATTAATTGTTTTACAAAGTTCATTTATTAGAATTAAGAAAAAAATGCAGAAATATTTTTTTTAAATGAAGAAAGATACCAAGGTGTTCGGATTTATATGCAGGATACTGTACCTTCCTCCAGGATGTAATGTAAAATATGTCCACCAGATGGCGCGTGTGTTCAGGGACGATTAGCGGCCATTGTGTTCCAAGACGTAGCAGGAAATGGGTTGTTGGTTGTGGCGTTTCTCACGATGAAAATTAAAAGGTATTTATTGTTAATTTCCTATTGTTAACGAATGTAAATGTTAATGTGAAAATTTATAGGTGATTTAGCACATAGTAACCAATTTGCCAAATCATTCAACTCAGACTAGGAAGTTGGAAGTGCTGGTACATTTCCGAAATGGCGTTCCTCGTGTGTCTCGCTGCCCGTTCTTAGGCGTACGTCTCATCCCATGGAACATTAAAAAGTAATTATTTTAATCAAATGTCTTACAAAAGTACAGATTTAGATTACATGACTAAAGAGTAGACCAATTTTCTCCGCTACTATAGAAATTTTGAATCAGATATCAAAGTTATTCTGTTGGGCTGCGTAGTTTTCTGTTACTCTTTGTATTCCTTTGTTATCATGAGTAGGCATTTGTACACAGTTGTGTTTCTCGAAAATAATTTTCTTTTCTTAAATAGGTATAACAAACACTTCTTCAACGCTGTTGGTTACCTTCCAGCCAAATGGTGAAAGGTGTGACAAAGACAGATATTGAACCATTGTATGCAGCATGCGGTTGCAGTAATCGAGAAGTTGCTGAGCTGTTCCATCTGGGTTCCTGACTTCAAAATTTTTGTGTTGTCGTTTTCATCCATGCCATGAAATTGCTCTGTGTTAACTGTGTGCCAACTTAAAAGTTTGATCTGTTGTCTTTTGAGTTTTCATTCAATCATGCAGTATACAACTGAGGCAACCTGATCAATATCAGGTTTGACACAGTCGAGAACTGCTAGATTAAACAAGCTTTCTGCGCCAAACAAATAATAACTTTGCATATAACTTGCATCATGTTATTATCGCGGTAGAGAAAGCGACAGGCCCCCCCACCTGGGGGTCACATGAAAAATAAATCTATGTAAATATTGTAAATAAATTTTGTAAACAATAAAATATTCGAATAAAATCAAAAAAATATTGTTACAATAGAATATAACATTTTTCGCGAAAATTTTTTAAAAACTTGTAAGGGGAATTTTTTTAAAATTTTTTTCAAAAACAAAGTCTGGACTTAGCAGGAAATAATAGGTGGGTGGACTTTGGTTTTTAAGAATGTTGGTTGTTGGACTTGAATTTAATGATAATTTATAAAAAGGAAAGTTTGAATATTATGGAAATGTAGAACATGAGTTTGGATTTTTATTGTTGTATTTTACAAGATCGATTATTTGTAAGTTTACATAGCATTCAGAAATATTTCTCACATCATGCAATTATCAGCACCAGGAAAGGTACTTGAGGAGAAAATAGAGACATGCACTTGTACTTTATCAATCAATTTTGTATTCCAGCAATCTTTCAACACATCCAGAGAAATACTTCAGAACTTCGGTGTAAAGGTCGGAGCAGCGTGAGTAGTGGTAACATAATCGGGAGAATTGCAATAAATATGAACCTCAGTTTGGTAGTAGTTTGGAGCAGGGTAATACTTAAATTCCTCGATGAAGTAACTAGGGGGCTGCCGTGTTGTAGCTAGGTGTAGCGTAGGTCGTGGTGTAGTAGACAGGAGCATCAGTGTAGTATTTTTTCTGTTCAACGTAGCACGAAAGGGCAGCTTTTGGGTAGCAACTCGGGACTGCTTAATACTTAGCCGCCTCAGTTGTGGTTGTGTAGATCAGGGCAGAGAAGTACTTTGCCGCTTCGGTGGAGTAATCAGCGGGAGCCTCGGTGTAGCACCTGGAACAGAGTAGTACTTAGGAAAATAGGTGCAATAAGTAGCTGAGGATAGAGTAATACTTGGGAGCCTCGGTGTAGTAGGATGGGGCAGCATACGTAGTCATGTCCATCGCCTAGATGGTGTAGTAACTTAGGGTAGAATAATACTTCAGGGCTTCAGTGTAGTGGCTCGGGGCAGCGTAAGTTGTGGTATAAAACTCCGGTGCCTTAGTAGTGTAGTACTTGTAGACCTCGGTGCAGGAACTGGTCGTTGCGTAAGTTGTGTAGGAAGGCGGCGGCGTTGCAGTTTGGTTTCCGCCTTACCAAGGAGGCATCGCTACACCAGCGGTCGACCCACCAATCAACGAACAATAGACACAATAGGAGCACGACGCCATAGATGTCTAAACAGTAAATAAATTTAAACATTAATATTAAATATTAACAGGCATATTAACAAATAGAAAAAAAAAACAGAATTGATACACAACTCAATGTAAAAATAAGAATATTTACCCATAATGGCGAATAGTTTACAAGATGAGGAATGCAGTTGGTGACAGATAGGGCACTGCAGTTCGGGCACAACTTCTTTTTTCTAGACTCCTCTTACGCACAGTAATACTTCGGGACGTAGGTGTAGTAGCTCGGGGCAGCGTAGGTTGTAATTTAGTACTTAAGTGCTTCAGTGTTGTAGTAACGCGGCGCCTCGGTGTAGTAGGAAGGGGCAGCATACATAAACGTGTAGAATTCCTGTGCCTTAGTGATGCAGTACTTGAGAGCCTCGGTGTAGTAAACTAAGCAGCATACGTTGTTGTGTAATAGGCGGCTTCTTCGGTGTAGTACTTGGCGGCTGCGGTGTAGCGTAGGTCGTGGTGTAGTAAACTGGAGCACCAGTGTAGTATTTCTGTTCAACGTAGCACGAAAGAGTAGCTTCTGTGTAGTAAGTCTGAACTTCGTAATACTTGGCCGCCTCAGTTATGGTTGTGTAGATCGGGGCAGAGTAGTACTTAACCGCTTCGGTGTAGTATTCTACCGTTTTGGTGGAGTAATCAGCGGGAGCCTCGGTATAGCAGCTGTGAACAGAATAGTATTTAGGAAAATCGGTACAATAAGTAGCTGAGAACAGAGTAATACTTGGAAGCCTCGGTGTAGTAGGATGAGGCAGCATGCGTAGTCGTGCTCCGTCGCCTTGGTGGTGTAGTAACTCGGGGCAGAGTAATACTTCAGGACGTCAGTGGAGTGGCGCGGGGCAGCGTAAGCTGTGGTATAAAACTCCGGTGCCTTAGTAGTGTAGTACTTGTAGACCTTGGTGCAGTAACTGGTCGTTGCGTAAGTTGCTTTTGGGTAGTAGGGCGGAGGCGTTGCGGTTTGGTATCCGCCATACCCAGGATACATCGGTACACCAGTGGTCGGCCCAGCCATCAACGATACAACACCCAACAGCATACGACGCCTTATTAACTAGACAGTAAACAAATTCATACATAAATATTAAATACATTCATACATCAAGAAAAAAATAGGATTGATACCAATCTCAATGTAAAAAAAAAACTGAATATTTACCCATGGATGCGAACTGGCAATCCGGTGAAGAAGGCAGATAGTGACAGATAGGGCACAGCAGCTGTTGCCGTGTCGGAGATGCTCACTCGACTGATGTCTCTGGCCTTTTCTCTCTCCTTTTTATACGATTTTTTTATCACCCTCACCTCTTAAGCCTTGCGGGTATTGTACCTGTTTGATAATGATGAAACACGTACCTTTCTCACCCAACCTCTCCGCCGTTGCATGATTCGTTTTATGTAATGATCTCCGAGACCTTCAAGCGTGAAGAAAATGCAAACTGGCCTTTTCTTCTTTAGGTTGGGTCTACAACAACAAATATCAAAATGAATATCAAATGGCTGAGCCTTGCGGCTATTATACCTGCTTGATAATTATGAAACACGTACCTTTCTCACCCAACCTCTACACCACCGCATTGACAGTTTTACACGTAATGTTCACCGTGACCTTCAAGCGTGCAGGAAATGCAAACTGGCCGGCACGTCTGAAGCTTGAACTATACAATGGTAATTGAAAAATGTTAAATAAACACTGCATCAGTTTGAACATATGTTGAATTTTAAACATTCTAAAGTAACGTACGAGTGTACTACTCTTTAGCACACATACGTACTTACGTAGACTAAAATGTAAGCAATATACTATTATACTAACCTACTTGATTTATCTCAAAAGTACATTATAACCAACTCAGATTTCCTGTTATTATCACATTTTTGTCTTGCAATATAGAAATAGACCCTCTAGAAGGAAGCATCTCCATGACACGGCAGCGATCACGTGGAGAAAGGCAAAAGATCTTCGGTATGCTTTCACAAAATAAATTAGTAGATTAAAAAATGCGTGTATTAACCATAATAACAAAGAATAATTATAATAATACACAATCATTCTTAAGTAGTTAAGTTACAGACTTAAGACTTAAAAATCAAACCGTGGCTAAATGTGCACCGTAAAAACTCGACTGGAAAAAAAAAACTTCAAACACAGAAGCAAATGTAACATCCGACTGTAATACCCTGGGCATCAGTGTGAAATTTGTGGTACATATAGTGAAAGTTTACATGGAAATGCCTAGTAAATGTTGACTTACCTAAACTGATCTTTCCAATTGCAAATGGCAAAGAATCTGGTTGTGAAGTCAATACCCAGCTATGATGCAATACCTAAATGAGATCTTGAGATGACAGCAGACAAGGACAAGCTTCTTGCACACATTATGTAGAATACTAGACGAATCGACTAGAATACAGGGATGAAGTGTAAGTATCAACTATGGTGATTAGATTATGAAAGTTACAGTTTCACCTATATATTTTGTGGACACAAAGGTCAATAAAATAAGTTAACAGCAGCAGGAAATAAATTTCGGCATTTGTTGTTTGTTCTACACCTCTCCCAGTCCCATCTATGTGACTGACTCACTGACAGATTTCGAATAGCCATCTATAGTTACGGCAAGACACAAGTTCAATTTAATCCACATTTTCATGATGATGACTCGAACTCGAACGACTTGAAAACCTGTGTACATTACCAATTTTTAGTTATAAAAAGAAAACTATCCTCCATTCAGCTAAAACGCCAGTCAAAACAAAAAGAATATGCCAAAGCATTGACCTAGGCCATGGAGATCAAGTCACATTAAATACATTCATTGTATTATTACTATTTTGGACGTTCAGGCCCAACAGCTGGACGTTTACCACTTACAGTTGAAAATGTTTAACACGCGCGCGTTGAGTCACTTTCACTTTTAACCATTCTATCAAAATGTAATTACAATCCACAACATTTGCTTACATAGTAATATATAGTTATAAGTATTAATAAGGCAGAATATTAAACATTTTATATATTTCCGTATTTAGATTACTTAACCCATCATTAAGATTTTGTACTTTGCAACTGCTTCACTGAAGCAACCTAAGTGTCAAAATGATTTAGAGTATTAGAGTATGGGACTAACTGATACTTCAATTCAAAACTATATAATATTTACCATTTCATCACATTTTCTATGCAACGAATGAATTTTATCAATTATACATTTCCTTTTTGCCCTAGCCACTTTCTGGTCTTCTTTGAAACTTAGTGCATCAAGGGATATCAAAATCTTCATTAATTCTTCTGCTAGACAGTTTATCTTTTTTTCAACTTTTGGTAGATTGTCAAACAATTCCTTAGGAGCAAACCCCTAAAATACACAAAAAAAACTTTAATAACCAACAAATTATAATAACAGAATTAATAAACTTTTACCCTTTCCATTTCAAGGATGTCTTTTTCAATACTACTAACTTGATTTGTGACTGAATCACAAGAAATCTCCCATTTCTTCATCAATTTGTAATTTTCATCCTCTTCATCTGGTTTCTTACCAAGCACTAGCACTTTGGCAGGGGATTTTAACCCTAGATTATGTAGGTCTTTTTGCATGTCTTCAGCGTGATTATTTAGAGCTCGTCCGTTGTAAATAACTCTTTGACAGTTAACAGGTATATCCGTTTCTTTTTCGATTTCAGCACACAATTCGCCAACGGTAGTTTGAAAGGTAACTTGTAGTTCAAATTTTTTACTTCCTGAAAGAACAAGCAATTACGTTAGATTTAGTACAATTGTTTCCTTATCTAATTTAAAGAAAAGATAACCATTTTTTCCTAGAACGATCAACACATTCCCGTTGCTCATTTTGAAACTTGAAAACGCTGGTAGGTCTGAGCACTAAAATCACATAAGCACTTAGCAGACAGCAGCAGACGACAACACCTTCGTTTCGTTCGGAAAAAAAACAATTGAGGAGCGTTATCTTTTTCTGTTGTTTTTCTACTTGTCGACCGTTGCGTTGACGTTCGTGCATTCGTGGTGGCTTGAAGCTGTGCTGAATTCAAAAGTTATGAATTAAGACCAAACCATAGAATGAAAAGAAGCTTCCGTTTGATCATTCAGCAACTTTAATCAATTTACAATGTATAGCTTACGAAATTTTTCACAGAAAGAAAGAGAACTGATGGAATTTGCCGAGTTAGCTGGGATTATTATGAATCCTCGAATATTAAGGTAATCGTTCTTGCTAAACGCTATTAGTCCTATAAACGTTTACCATGTTTCATGTTTCACTTCATAAAACCATTGATAATTTTATAGAAGCATCATTGAACTTCTTCAAGCAAACACATCCCCAGCATCCATTATTCAAATGTTAAGCGAGTTATCCATCTTTCGAGTACAAGAGAAGACTAGAAGACAAAAAATGCTCAAACATTTGAGTGAAAAATAATGCTGTAGAGATGATTTTGTTTCTCTTCAAATATATTTTTAATTCCCTTTGCATTAGAAAATGCTACAGTAAAGTAGTTTGAGGGGGAAGAATTTCAGCCAATTCTGTGTTCTTGAATTTTTTTTTCCAGGATATTGGGCAATGAAGAGGGAAATTATTTTAAAACAAAAAAAATCTTTTAAAAAAAGTTCTCAATAAATAATTCCTCAGTAGGGTAGTTGACTTTTTCCAGAGGAAAAATCTTAATTGATTCCAAAGTTGAATTGGGCTTAGAAGAATTCCAATCCAACCAATGTTAACTTGATAGTTTTTTTTCAAAAAAAAAAAGGGTTTTGATATCTCAAAAAAAAGGGCAGCTGAAAAAAAAATATAAAAAACAATAAGAGCTGCACAGATTGAAATTATTCAAAAATTTTAGGAGCAAGAAAGAAAATATGGGAAAAATATGAAGAAAATTATTCGTTTCTGTCAGTTACGGATTAGATGGGCTATTGAAACTTTTGTCACCTATTTCATACGGCCAAAAAAAATAAGAGGCGCTTTACAAAAACAGATGGCAATGGTTCCAAATAAATCCACTGCAAAAAATTTTGTTCACTCAGTTTCACCAGTTGCCTAGGTCGTCTGTCGGTTCATGAACAGGAGGAAGTGATCTTTCCCCCTTTTCACTTCTTTGCTAGAGAACAAAATCGATGGAGGGGAGGATGAATTTAATTCTTATAGGTAGACTTTTGATAGGGTTTGAAATTTTTTGTGTTTCATATCTGTTTTGTTTTGTTAATCTGTATGTGGACAACTTATTGATTATGAGGAACCAATTGTTGCATATGGGAAGGCTGCCCACCTGTTCCTTCAAACAAATTATCAATCAATCGACCGACCAGCCGTACTTGACTTGATAAGTGAATTCAAAAAATTTCCTAATTATTTTGTTGCTAAAAGCAAAATCAGCCCAAGCGTTGAAGTGCTTGATTACCGGGGGCTTGCTGAATGTAATGAATTTGAGGTATGGGCATGCCCATTGCGGCCGACGAGCCAAGCGGAAGGAGCTGCACGCCTTGTGGACCTCCCGGACCTCCAGATGGCCCGGAAACGCCCGGTGGCAGCTGGCTGTGACCTGGGGGTAATAACACCATGGGATAGGGGGCATGGTGGCTATGAAGGGGACCTTGTGAGTGTCCGTGATGTCCTCCTGAAGAAAAACAAAAATTAAGCAATCGTTAGACTCAATATTGAAGCTTCCTTCTTCTTTTGCGGATGAAGTAATTGGATCCTAGGTGACATACCGGCTGTTTGATAAATCAATTGAGGAGGATTTCCGGCTTGAGTCTGAGCCATCGAGTGCTGTTGAGCTGGCGAAGGAGTTGAGTTAGGATGGTGGTGCTGTTGCTGTTGGGTAGGAGCCATTTGACCTTGGTTGTTAACTCCTTGGCCATGTCCGGGCGACATGTGTGACGTCATGTAAATCGGACTGTGCCCCGTAGTCATTGTGTCACCGTATGATGAATTTGAAATCATGCCTTGCATCTGCGGTCCTACAAAGCGCATCGCGTACAACTATTCAAAAATAAAGTATAGAAGTCACGACCCGTGAATAATGTTTCCGCTGGACAATTAAACCCTTTCAAACTTGAGACCAATACTGATAAATATGAAAGCTCAAGAAGAAAAGAAAGTTCCACTCTACCTGTGGATAAGGCTGGGGTGTCCCTTGCATCATAGCGCCTTGCGGCGGATTATAAAAGATCTGTGGTCCACCCATCGGAGCAGGCGCCATCAATGGCTGACCAGTTGCGGCGGCTACATGCATCGACGACGCTAAATCAGGTCGGTGGTTCACAGGCATGGGCGATGCTATAACAAAAACAATACATTAAATGATTGAAAACTAATTGAAAAATATAAATTTGTATAAATAAATGCTGAGAAAAAAAACTGTTGCTCACGTTTGCGGAACCGTGTTCCACCTGGATTGTGGGCTGTATAGTGTGGTTGATTGCCACCTTGGTTGGGTCCCTGGTTTTGTACTCCGCCCGGATTCGTCTGAACGTAGTGAACGACGGGCATCAGCGGAAGACCTTGCGCCGGGCTACCCGAACCACCCAAACCACCTCCCATAGAAGGTCCTAGTTGGCCCATGGGACCAGGTATCAACATTTGACCACCTTGTTGAGTCTGTGGAGTATGAGACCGAGGAGGAGTCTGCATTGATGGAGTAGGGTTAATAGAAAATTGAATGCATAATCGAGAAGATAAAAGAAAAACTTACTGGAACGAAAACCCGCGCGTTCGGATTAAGCACAAATTCTTTCGCATTCGGGTTGAGGCTTGATTTCTTCAGCGTGTCTGACACTTTTTCTACGGACTCGCCTGCTTTTTCTTCCACAGGAGTAGCTTCACGAGGAGCGCCAACACTGGGACCAGGAGGAGTGACCAGAGTAGGTGTCGTGTTAACCTGCACAGGGCTGACGACCGGGGAACGAGATGGCTGCGCCGGGACAGGCTGAGCAGAAGGCGTAGCTGAAGGGGCGGTTGGGGCGGCAGGAGTCAAGGCAGGAGCGGCGCCAGGGGCTGGAGAAACGATGGGCGCAATCGGAGCTGGAGGAGGAGGTGTACTTGTTTTATTGGGCGCCGGAGCTGGGTTTCCTGCAGTAGGAGAAGGAGTTGCTTTCTTCTCATCCCCAGCGGCGTTTTCAGCCAGGCGAAAATCTTGACTAAACTTCTTCAGATCCGAGTTTTGATCGTCTCTGGTTTTGCCTGGTTTTAGATAGAAACTTTTAGTGTTTTGTTTCACTTCGGAATGCACAAGATTGTGCTTACCAGCATAGTTCTTCCGCTGTTCCTTCGGACCATGATCGCGTTGTGGCAACGAGGAAATAGGGGCGTGTGAATGGGATGGAGCGTGACCGCTTTTCGAATCGTAAGCCGAATCGCGGTTGACTTTGCGCTCATCGCCGTTCGCAACGCGAGAATCTGATTGTTGAGCAGAATTTTTATTGTTATTATAACCACCAGGCGGTCCTTGGGAACGACCATAGTAGGGACCGGAAGACGAGCCCCGCCCTTGCGAAGATCCTTGGAATGGCTGATGCTGTGGCCCGCCTTGGTGATAACTTCCACCTCCGTGGTGTACTGGACCCGAGTTGTTCGGGTGCGACTGCGAAGTGTGACCAACACCCCTACCGTCACCATCGTAGTTGTTGCCACCGTGGTAAGATCCACCTCCACCACCACCTCCTCCACCTACCGACTGATGTCTCGGAGCTAGGTTGGGGTGAGCGTGTCCTCCGTGAGCACCGTGGGGAGGGGGCGTCGAGCGCATCATCTTGCCCATGTTTTGGTTGATGGCGCTTTTAATAGGCCGCTTATTTGGATGAACATATTTGGCTGCATAAAATAAAATCGAAACATTAGGAAGGCAGTTCGTTTGCATGAAAGACAGAATTTGTTTACGTACAGCTGTGGGCACTACCTCCGCCGGCATTAGCAGAAGCTGTGCTACCTCCTCCGCTGCCACCCATTGTGCTCCCGCCTCGGTCAGACGAACGATTACTAAAGTCTCGGAAGTCTCGGGGCTCACGGCGTTCACGAGACTCATGGCTAGGTCTTACCACGGCCGAAAACTTTTCTTCTTCGTCACTGGCGTTTTCAAGGTCCGCATGCGCTTTAGAGACAGCGTTTCCTTCGATACTATTAGCCAGGATAGATGCTTGAGCTTCTCTTTCCCTAAAGAAAATATTAGCTTAATTAACGATTACACGATTGTCGAAGATAAAAATCCAATTTTACTTGAATTCGGCAGAGTCCCTCCTTTCTAGTTTACACGTATATTGTGACAAATCCTCCACAAAACTAGTTTGAACTCCATATACTTTTTCATTTCTGGCAAACATTTCATTAGGATCCCATCCATTCTAAATTTTAAAAAAGAAACAGTAAATTTTATGCGTACAAAACAATAATAATTGCTTTAAATTACCGCATTATCCAGTGAAATGTTACAATCATCACCATCACCCTCCCAGGGTTCAAGCTCTTTTTCTCCACTGAGCCCATTAAAACGGCTTATGGAAGTATCAGTGGCAAAATCTGAAATAATAATTTCAAACATTAATGATGTGCACATGAATTATGCAAAAGCAGTAATTATTTGAAGCAATGTACCTTTAGTGGCATAGTCCAGTTCTACATCTTTGGAGCTCATCATCACAATCATTTGGGAACCAAAGACAACCTCCCTAGAAACTGATTTAACATCAATTTTATCAGGTTGGCTGGGGTCAACTGTATGAACCAGTTCTAAAACAACTTCTAACTGAGGAGAAAACGTGCTAAAAATTCCTTCAAATATTTTCCCATTCGAAAGTTGGATCTGAAACACAAAAGAAGTTGAACCTAAAATTGTGGACTACAAGATCATACAATTTACCATACCTGAACTGTATTCCCCATGAGGGAAGTAATTGTTTCACAAAATCTTAAATTCTGGTAAATGCCTTCATATGGGATATCTTTGTCCGATTTGTTTCTAGAAGGTGGTGTGTTGCGATTTGTTACAGCAACATTGCAGTTCCCCGATGTATTTTGAGGGGTGGAGGGTTTGCCCATCTTTGCTTTAGACTTATTCATTGTGTTTGCCCTCCAGAATTTCTACTTCTGATGAAAAGTAGACTCTTGAATACTCATACAATTAACAAAACCCCAATAACAGCCTGTAAGAAAAGACGGGTTCAACTCAAAACTTGTGTGGTGATTGATTACAGTAACTGATCATTACCTTGAAAATGTACAATTCCCTGGTTTCTTAAGAAATCGTTGACGGTCGAGTTCTGGGCTCACTCGGGGTAGAAAAGGAGTCTGCGATCTCGTGAGCCGGACGAGTAATTTGTGTGGGGCCGGTTTTTCACGCACGACGTTACCCTTTTGTCGTTCAAATCTGCGTGTAGAAAAGCGAGGCTTAATGTTCAACTTGCGGCCGATGAGTTCCGTAGGGGGTAGTGTTTGCTTTCTTTCCGTCACAGAAACGGGTAGAAATTTTAATTCGCCAAAGAAAACGTTCTTAGACCTGAGGACGTGAAAAATCCACCACCATCAAGAAGTCATTCTGTGTCTTGCCTATGTTCAGTGAATCTAATACATATGGCCACCACTGGGGAACCAAAAAGTGAGGTACCTCTGAATCTCAAGAGTTGGTATCCAAATCCGATTGGAGACTAGTTTTCTCAGCGGGCTAAAACTCTTTTCCAGTCACAAAATTCGAAATGATTCAATGCCCGTCGTTTCTCGCAGATGAATCGATGAAGATAATGTGGAATTGATGAAGGATCTATTTTAAGCGCGTAGCAAATGAGACGTTGCGAGGGTTTTCTCAACAAACTTGTACAATCGTCTCATAGGTGGCTTTTTAGTCAACTTTCCTAAGTCATCTAGCGGTAAAAATCTAAAGCTAATAAACGGGCATTGTGAAATAATATTGCTAAATTTCAAATTTTTTGTTTATTTTATACAAAATAACAAAAATAAACAACTCTACAACCAGCATTAATTATCACATAAAGCAAGACCAAACAAAACACAACAAGATCTAGTTGTAGGGAATGACAGGCCTATTTGTCCACTGTCCAACTACTTTCTGTATTATGGAATTTGGAACAAGGAAAGAAGTTAATTCAAAGGTATCTCAAAGTTTGGAATTAAATTTAATTATTTAAAAAATTAGTAAAATTTTAATCACATAGTGCAAGCACAGCAGAGGTATACATACCAATAAAAATTGTCCATGGTTGTTGTCTTCCTTTGTGGTCATGATTCACATTCAGCACGACACATAAAATCCTTTAGTACCTGCAATAGAGAAAAGAAGTCCTACTCTTGCCTTGTAATGCAAATAAAAAACTGAGCAGTTCATCAATGAGCCAAACGAAAAACCAGAGATCATCGAACCATAGGTTGTGTTTTTGAAAACAAAAGAAGACGTCGAGAACAGTGCTGCTAAACAACATCTCCACGATAAGTCGATAACCCGATGTTGCCTCGACATAACGATTTAACTTATTATGCTTTGTTGAAATTCATTTACAATAAATTATCTAAAGCTTTAGATATATTTTTAAGTAAAGCATTTTTGTGATTCGAATGGGGGTATTTTTTCAGCAGTTACACTTACACAGAACTTGTCGGTCGGCATCGGCCGGTAGGACTAAACGAAAGGCACGTTTTAAGTCGTCTGCTGATGTTGACGATTGAAAATTGAATTGTAGTTGAGAAAAATTTCCAGCATCAAAATTGATGCATCGTTTTCTACTTGTTGGATATATTTTGAATCGTTAAGGTAAGTCTAACTGGATTAGAGAAAATTGAAACATGGGTTAGATCGCATTGAGTAAGCAGTTTTCATATGGTTAGTTGTTACTTGTTATTTCTTATGTTTATCTTGATTCTACATTCAATACCACACAATTTTCGTGTTTTAAATAGTGTCAATTTCAACAGCATTAATCATTTCCACATTGGTGTCAGCTTTCTTCTCTTTTTGCTAATTTTATTTCTCAGTTTTGATGAACATGGAAATTTTCGAAACTGGTTTACAACCAAAACATTCTGGTTTTCACTGCAGCAACACATTTTGGGTTGCTATGTTGTTGCTTGCTGATGCTAGCTTTTAGAATATTGCACTAGGGAACACGTCAATATACCCACCAACATGACACATCAAATTTTGATAAACATCTTCTAAACCAACCCGTGACCCTTGATTGTTTATCATATTCTCAATTTTTTCTGGAAGTTTCTCTAGTTCTTGAGCATGTCAGCCTTGTTTGTTCGTGTACCCTTGACGGCCTTCCGAGTAAATCTTCATCGAGTGTACCTCCCACGTCAACAAAAATGCGCTAACCAATGGATGTCCTCGTCCTGGCGGCCCGGAGATGTTCGATGCATAAATGTCATGTGCTATTCAACAGGTAACCTTGTTAGTTTTTTTTTTTTCCATAATTACCAACCTTCAATCAGGGATCAACACGATAAGAAAACGATTTGTGTCAAGAGCCTAAATGGCGCGTTTCCATTTCCGTTTGTTCGAATGGCGCTTTTTAAACTACAAAGTTACGCAACAAGTCTAGAATGACCCAAGGAAGTCATTTCCAGACTTCCTGGATGATTGTTACTTGCTAGATAAAGGTTGTTGACTAGCGTTTCGACAACCAATTAAAATCTTTTTATAACTGAAGGCGGTTCTTTAAAAAAATAAATAAGTTGTCAATCGAAAAACTTAACTAAAAAGCCGTTGCAGAAAAAAGAAATCGGATTAAGCAATCGCTACGGTACACGAAAAAGTTGGTAAACGAAAAGTTTTTGCGACAAGAAAGGAAACTCCACAAAGTGAAAATCCTCTTGGCAGTTCTCAATCCACCAAGATTCACTTGAATGAATTTTGCGTATGCTCGACTGAGTGTGTTCTCGTATGCTCGACTGAGTGTGTTCTCGTATCTCTCCCTCCCCATTTGAAATGCGATTTGATTCTCATTTCGTAGACCGCCCACTCACCAACGACTACCAAGCAGCACCGATAAGCTGAATTTCCTATACAAATCTCTTTCCTCCTTTGTTGTTCACACAACTCTGGACAGTCCAGTCTTTCGGGGGAAGCCGTTTCGTGTGGTCTGTTCGACGGAGGTCGTCAACATGAAAGTGACTCTAGCAACGCGTTTGTCCGGCACCATAGGAGAGGGGGCAGTGGCAACCCATTGGCTCCGCCGGCCTTCTATCCCCCGTCCCAAAAAATGGACCCCAAGGTGGAAAGGTTAGTTCCATCGGCTCTTTGTAATCTTTTTAACTGATCACTCATTGACGGCGTGTAATCATGATGTAACCGTCGTCATGGAGAAAGGATCCGTTTGCCGGGAAGTTAAGCGAGTTCAAAAAGTTTACTTTTTGCTTTTAAGAAATAGGAAAAAGATTTTCCTTTTTCTTTAACAGAATCTCAAGGCCAACTTAGCTATTGTACAAGCATCACTCGGAAAAGTGACTTTCGGAGTTTCGGTTGCCGGGTTAGCGTGATTGGTTCCCGCCCGGTCGCGTGATATGCCCAGCGGCTAGCAGAAGTTGTTAGATTACTCCACCCATCTCTGCGCCACGTCTTTTTGTTTATCTCCTATTGCAAACAATATTCATTAGAGCCTTTTGGTAAATTTCTGACTTTTTCTTTTTACCGTTCAATGACGCGTTCTATCGTCACGCGAAGCTACTTCGACCGGATATTATGAAACTGGTGTGTGGCGCATCTCAACAATTCGCACGAAAATCACGTTTTTCTTTCTCATTACTTGAGGATTCTTCTTCCGTTTTCTTTTACCAATTGTGGGCTTTTTACTAAACCGAAAAAAACGCGCTAAAAATAACTTGTTTCATTTCAATATAAAACGTTTCTTGTCCGATTCTGATGGTACCATTTTCACTTTTCGAACTACAGGACCACTAACGAGGTCGATCTTCAGGCGAAGCGTGTCATCATCGTCGACTGGCGAATCAGGCGATGTCAAAACAACGATCGCTGCCACAGCGGCAACCACTGCCGCATTCAAAGGGGCCAAGAATTCTCGCTGGAGACGTTTCATCGTCAAACCTTTCGTCTACGTCCAGTTCTTCTTCGGCATTGGATTGCTGGCCCTCGCCTTTCAACAATTCCGGAGAAAAAATGCCCACCCAGACCAATCGCCAGAACTTATCGCCAAGGATTGGGAGGTATAGACCAAGAACCTATTTATTATCGATTAACGAGAGAGGTTTCTTTCATGGTCATTTAATTTTTGCGATCTGTATTTTTTTATCGCCTGCTATAATTAGGTGCTTTATTATCGTATCATCCCCTTCCGGGCCATATCGCGCGCTTGGGGTTGGTTAACCAACCGTCATTTACCGGTTTGGGCGCGACAACCGATTCTGGTAAATATTTCCCTATGCTTCCGGCAATGAATTTCAAGATTTCATCATTCCTTTCTTTTATTCTTTCTTCTTCTTCCAAATAATAATACAGGGTCTTTACGCACGAACGTTTAACTGCAACCTGGAGGAAGCGCTCGATGGTAATCTGGAAAATTATTCATGTTTGGCCGAATTCTTTCGAAGGAAACTCAAAAGCGGAGTTAGACCGATCGAACCGGCCAGCTCGGTGGTTGCCCCATCGGATGGCACGGTGCTCAACTTTGGTCGTGTCACGGCCGGTGAGTTTTGTCGCATAATTACAGTATCGATTGGTTTTTGCATCAACAACTAGTAATCAATTCCCTTTTTCTAAATTTCCCCAAAGGCATGATGGAACAGGTCAAGGGCGTGAGCTACTCGTTGGGTGAGTTTCTCGGTCCAGCATACTGGCGAAATGGACCTGAAGTCCAACCCGCCGGCCAGACTGAGTTGGAATACGAAAAATCACTTCTCGTCAACAAAGACAACGACTTGTTCCATTGCGTTATCTACCTAGCTCCAGGTATTTATAAGCTGAAGTTGAATTCTTCTGAATTTATCATTACCGCAAAGTGGTCCAGGTCATCCATTTCTAATTCCGTTTACCCGTTCAATAGGAGACTATCACTGCTTCCATTCGCCGGTGGATTGGACAGTCAATTTTAGACGACACTTTCCAGGAGCGTTGCTCAGCGTCAATCCGAGCATCGCCAAATGGGTGGCCGGATTATTCAGCCTCAACGAGCGGGCGGTGTACGTCGGGCGATGGGCCCACGGCTTCTTCTCTATGACGCCGGTTGGCGCCACTAACGTTGGCTCCATCCGAGTCTACGCCGACGAGAAGCTGAGAACCAACTGCACAAAGTGGGCCCTGCCCTTGCCTTACTACGACCGCTACATGTGCCCAGAAGATTCGGATGAAATCCCGCTCAAAAAAGGCGAAATTTTCGGCGAATTCAATCTCGGGTCCACCATCGTTCTCATTTTCGAAGCGCCAAAAGATTTCGAGTTCAAAATCCGACCGGGGGAAAAGATTCGAATGGGCCAGTCACTCCACTTTACCCATTCCGCCACGGAAGCATCAGACTAGTATAGAAAGGGGGAAAACAAATTTGTTTATTTTACCGAGAAGCTTTTGATATAATTTTCTGTTGACAGTTACGTGTTGTTGATTGTTGATTGAAAAAAAATGGAGGTACACAAAACAGAAAAGAGAACAGAATATTTTACCCCCCTTGGCTTGCGAGTGTCTATTACCTGCCCCTTCTGTCGTCATGAACCGTCTAGGAATTCACGCCGAAAGGAGTCAAAACCGCCACTATGTGGCGTGTGATTTTTCTTTCCCAACTCTCCTCAGCGCAAAAAATCCCCAAAAGCTAAAATATCACTAGCTGCTCCCTCCCTTCCATGTGTTACTTACTGCCGTATGTGATTGAAGGATTGAGGCCAAAATAGAGTTACTATTCTGGAGGCTATGTACAGTATTTTCAGCTGAAAAAAAAATAGAAAATTACCAGTAAAGCAAGGGAGAATTGTATTCCATTCCGCTTTGAAAAATTCTCTGTAAAAAATGATTGCTAAAGAGTTGTGGCGTGCCGACGTGAGCCAACAGCTGTTGTTTCCGTCTGTATTTTATTTCCTCTTCCATCTTTGCCCTTCCTTTCGTAGATAACGCGGAGTTAGAAGAGAGAACGACTCTACAAGTTCATTGCTCTTCTCATTACCGAGAAGAAGAAGAAGCAGCAGTAGCAGCAGCAGCCCAGAAACCGTAACAATCCCCCTCGGAGCAACACCGACGATCATCTTGGGCCTGTCTCATCTCCACCACAACGGTCCACACACGCACACACAGCTCACAACCTTCGATTTCCATCTTTGCTGTTTCTCCTTCTCCCATTTCACATGGTCATTCACACTAAAGAGAGGCAATAGTCGATCATTATTTATTTCCCTTCAGATTCTTTCGGCAATTCCTTTTTTGTTTTCTTGGGGTCTTCCAAGGAGAAGAAGAAAACGAGCCGACAAGAGTGTCAGCTCCGGGGGAGGTAGGTAATAGTTTGCAATGTTGGGTTGGCGGCGTTTGTCTGGGTCGAGTCATTTTTTAAAAGACGGATGAACGGCCTCCCGCTGGCACAGCAGGAACAACAACAGCACGGGGCGTTGCCGTTTGCTATGCTATCTCACCGTTCGGCTAGGTACTACCGGAAACTCTACTTTTCTTCTTCTATTTGAAAAACAACAAAAAGAGGTGCCATGCCGACATGTTTAACCGATGGGTGGGAATCGGATGAAACATTTTCTTTTTCCAAAGCAATTTTTTAAACAATACTATTATATAACGTCGTGAGCTATCATTAAGTTAGCATACAGCTAAAAGAAAAAGAAAAAGGGTCAAACTTGTTATGCGCAGGGCCCGCAAAAGAAAATAAAATAAAAAATTCCACGGTCATTTTCTCGGCTTCGCCCATTTAGGACGAGAGACACATGTGTGATGACGATACACACACACACGGGGGCAAGGCAATAACTTCCTCAACAAGACTAACGACTTGAAATAACAGCTGTCGTCGAGAGAGAGAGATAGAGGACCGGCTCAGTGCATGAAAAGTCGCCGCTTGCGAAATAAATCGAAAAAATGAAAATGCCCAGAAGATTGCGCACATTTTTGTGCGTGCAACTCATCCCAAAAAGAAGAAGAAAAAAAAACTTTATAGCAAGTACCGTTAAAAACAAAAAATCATTGACGAAAAGAAAAACGAACATCTAACAACTTAACATAACTACGTGGAAAAAGAGTGCATCGTCACCAACGGAGAAAATGGTGAAATTCTTTTCTATTATATTACTGCCAAAGTCTGGTGGTGGTGGTGGCAATGGACAGCTCCATTACTGGCTGTCGGGACATGCACGCGTCAACTCGGGATAGACATGAAAAAAAGGAATGATATCGAGCGTGAATGATTGCCCTATGAGAATGTCCTTTTGGACGGACCCGACAACAATTTCACCGTCATAAATGTCGTACTGTTTGACGCTAGACGAGCAACCTCTTTTCAATTTGGTTATATGACCCTCCCGCCCGGAATAATGACGAGACTTGCCGGAATGAAAAAAAGATAATTGGGCGGAGAGGGAAAAGAAACTGGAATTTTCCTCACGGTAGTAATACGTACCTTTTTTCAATTCTATGATTTGTGTGACTTTTTTCCTCATCCCGTCATCGGTGGTGGTGGTGCTGCTGCTCTCTTTGCATGTTGTTGTTGTTGTTGTTGGCTGTCGTGTCTCTGCGGCTGGGACTCTTCTGTGCAACACCGCAGCTCTATTGCACCGTTCTACGTGCGGCCATGTGCAGCACACACAGCCAAAGAAAAAAAAAAGTGAATAGGAGGAGGAATAACATCAAGTCCCGTTGTACCGAGCCTCAGGCCAGATATTAACAGAGAAGAATAATAAAACACGAAACCATTTTTTTTTTCTTTTCTTTTTCAAACTACAAGGGAGGGTTGGTTGGTTGGTTGGGCTCCCTTTTTTTCCGGTTTCTCTCTCTCTCCTGTGTGTGTGTCTCCGTGTGTCTCTCCCATTCTTGAGTGGTTCGGCGTTACTACAACAACTCCACGCAGTTGGTTCAGTGCTGTCACGCCGCTCGGTTTGTCTCGTGTTTTGTGCTGCACTAGAAAATTATCCGATCCGTTTTTGGGTTTTATTTTCAGTTCCGGAATTCCGAGCCTTTCAAAGTCACGCCAAAGTTTTTCGGGAGCAGACAGAAACCCGCGGGAATTTTTTTGGTTTTGTTTCGCCTACAGAGTGAGACGGGCAGATTTTTGTTGGTGTTTTTTATTGGGGGTGGTTAGTTTTGAGTTGCAGAAAAATGAAGACGGCCGTTTGGTACACATCGACGTTCGTCGTCATCTTCGTTTACCTGTACTGCTACCTCGTGCAGTTCATCCGCGGTGCGGAAATCCGGCCGCAACATCTCCAGCCTTTGCTTCGAAGTCGACTAGCAGCGCCACTGCAACAACAGCAGCAGCCTGTTGCTTTTCCTTATCCGGTGGCTGGCGGATGGCCATTGGCATCCGGCAGTCAGCATCCGGCCCAGCAACGCCATCTCCCTCCGCTACCACCTCCTCCGCCTCCGTCAGAAGTTTTCTCCGATTACATGGGACCTGGATCCATGGCCGTGTCTTCATCCATGTCCGTCTCTTCCGCTGCTTCCGCTCCGGTTCAAGTCCCACCGTCAGTTTCCGCCGCACCCGCCACCTCCTCTGCTGCTGCCAAGCCGTTGGATTTCAGTTACCACAATTACGAGGACATGACGACCTGGTTAAAACAGTTTAGTGCATCCAATCCAGATCTAACGGCCCTCTACTCCATCGGCAAATCCGTTCAAGGTGAACAATTCATTTCTTTTCTTTCTTGTTTGGGGCCGATCGTCAAGTGGTTACTGGCACTACGACGACTCAGACTGTCGTCGTCACAGTCCACCTATTTTTGTTATTGCAATCTGAAGTTGATTGCGGCCGATCCAGCAGCAGCAGCCGGTTGGACCAAATTGCCACTTTTTTTTTTCTTCCAGCCCTTTTGAGAAGACAAAAAGAAAAAAAATGTCCGTTAGATCTTTGACAGACGGGATCTTTTTCTCCTTTTTTTTCTTTTTTTCTCCCGATTTTACAAGATGATACAGCGGCAATCACGAGGAGGTGCAGTAGACGTTCCGTGTCCCAATCTCCCGATTTGTCTCGCAACACCGAATTCACGTTCAACGGCGCCTAGTCTAATACATTATTAGACACCGCTGCCATCCGACTACTACCTTGCGGTATAGTATAGATAGAATCCAACAGACGCGTTTGGTGCCTGGATGTCGAAAGAACAAGAAACCCGTTACGTTTCTTCTTCTTCTTCTTCCAGCAAAAGCGACCGGGGTCAATGAGTTGACGCTAAAGAGCGCGTGGAGGGAAATGAATCAAATTGGAAATAAATTTTCTTTCTTTTCCCACGAGTCAAATTTCTTTCTTTCTTTTTTTGACTGGCTGTGCTTATACCGTTGGGTCGACCGACTCTTTTGTAAATCCCCAGCCAACCTCGTCATTTTTAAAAAAAGAAAAACCACGAGCGCTTCTTTTAACTTGTTCACGAGCGAAAATTGAGTTTTCCAGGGCGTAAACTAGTGACCTAAACATCCTACCGATAAGAAGAGATTGTTGTGCGAAAGAATTTAAAAAAAAAACGCAGATGTGTTTAGAAGCCTCGTGCTCGGTTGTCAGCTGCTTTTGACAATCCCGCTAGATGTAACATCAAAATCTACCGGCCACCGTCTGTACAAAAGTGACCGACAAGTGCAACTGTCGGATTTTACGATCCGACAAAGTGCTGCGGTATTTCTATTTCTTCTTTTTTTCTTCCCGTCCTGCTGTTCTTTTTGACAGACTCTGGAAAAAACAAAAAAAAAAGGAGTTGAGAATTAAAACAGCGAAATGGAGGTCGAGAGCGCGGTGCTCTTTTTCATTAAATTCTGTCGGTTCTATTGTTGGGAACTAACTAACTTCTCGTCTATTTGTTCTTTTGTTTTTGTTTTGTTTTTTTCTCTCTGCTGTTTCTATAACGGTGGACCGCCCTAATGCACCCAACAGGTCGCGATTTGTGGGTGATGGTGGTCTCGTCGTCTCCGTTCCAGCACATGAAAGGCAAACCGGATGTCAAGTACGTGGCCAACATCCACGGCAACGAGGCCGTCAGCAGGGAAATGGCTCTGCATCTCATCCAGGTGAAAACCTTCCTTGATTTCTCCTTTTCCAAAACCCCAAAAATAATTGAACTGTTCTTCTCGCAAAACAAACAAACAGCATTTAGTCAAGAGCTACAGGGAAGACGCTTACATCCGCTGGCTGCTGGACCAGACGCGAATCCACATCTTGCCAAGTCTCAATCCAGACGGATTCGAAGTGGCCCGCGAGGGCACTTGCACCGGTGGTCAAGGAAGGTAACACCAACACACACACACACACGTCATCCATCATCTTCATCACCACCATCCATCCGTCTTTTACGGATGCACGGCTGGTGGTGGTGAAGGTTTTATTCTTTTCTTTTTCTTTCCCCCCCTAACCGAAATGTCTTGATGTGATTATATATCCACAAAAGAAACAGCAACAACTAGACACACACACCGGTTGTGTGTGTGTACAGTTGCACACGCATCTAAAGACACATTTCCTCGCCACAGGTACAATGCCCGCGGTTTCGATTTGAATCGAAATTTCCCAGACTACTTCAAGCAGAACACGAAACGTCTCCAGCCGGAAACTGAAGCCTACAAGGAATGGATCGCCAAAATTCAGTTTACCCTGTCGGCCGGACTTCACGCTGGCGCTCTAGTCGCTTCCTACCCTTTCGATAACACACCCAATTCGGGTAGAAACCATTTCAACATTCAAATTCTTTTTGTTTCTAATTAATTATTTTTGGGGGGGTTAAAAAACTTTTATGTTTGGGGGTTATAGTTTACCAAGCGTTTGCTCCCACTCCGTCACAGACGCCGGATGACGATGTCTTCCATCACCTGGCCACGTTGTACGCCCGCAATCACGCCACCATGTATCAAGGTGTGGCCTGCAAGCCCGGCTCCCCTTCGTTCCCCAACGGGACGACCAACGGAGCGGCCTGGTACCCGTTGACGGGCGGGGCTCAAGACTATTCCTACGTTTGGACGGGAACGATGGAGATCACCGTTGAAATGGCCTGCTGCAAGTACCCGCCAGCGGCCGAGCTGCCACTCCACTGGAGTGAACACCGACAGGCGCTCGTCCGCTTCGTCGGCGAGGCCCACCGCGGCGTCCGCGGGTTCGTGACCGACGGCAACGGCCGACCGCTGGAGAACGTCGCCATGAAAATCAAAGGTCGCGACGCTCCGTTCCAAACGACCAAACACGGCGAATATTGGCGGATCCTCTTGCCGGGCTACTACCGGATCGAGGTAAAAAAACGGGACAAATCCATTTCATTGCTCCCGTTTTAATTCGTGGAACTATTGACGTTCGTGTTTGTTTGTTTGTTTAATCAACGCCAGGCTTACAAAGAAGGTTACGAACCAGTCGAAGACGATTTCAGCGTTACGGATCACCACGCCACCCAAGTCAATCTGACGCTGTTCAAACAGGTATAATAAAAGACGAGGTTTTTTTACGAGTCAACTTTGATGCATTATTAATTACTTTGAATGGGAATTCGCTGCAACAGGTGGATTCTAAAAACGCTTTCGGAGCTCTGGACGAGGTCAGTAACTACTACTCGCTGTCGCCGGGTGATGAGCGACCGAACAAACGGCAACCGACCATCTCTAATAAACAGGTACGGACCCAATTAATTAGCGAATCCCCGTTAAGAAGAGAAGATAAAAAAATCAATAAAACGGGATTAGATTTTCGCCAGGGTTTTCCCCGGACGAAAGAAACGATACATTTTCACAAATAACAGAAAAAGATTTTGACGCTGTTCGTGCAGAACAGTGTAATTCAATGATCATTTCTTTTTCTTTCACGGACGCTTTATTGAATCAGGACGTTCCCCATCCAACGGGACTGACTGGCCTCCTCATCACGCTGCGATCGCAAATGGATAATCTGTTCACCAATCTGTTTGGTTGAGGAATTCAATCACGGAATCAGCCGACCGGAACGAAAATTCATTAAAAATAATAAAAAAGGAGAAGACTGATCACGTGAATAGACGACATTCTACGTGACGATCGATTGCTTTAACTTTGAAATGGTTGACGACGACGGATGCGAAACGGACACCCCACCCCACAGCAACTATCGGCTTTACTTATCCTTTTTCCACGCGCCTGTTTGTCTTCTCCTTTTCCTTCCGGATGGATTGTGGTCGTTCGCTTCGTTAGCGAAATTTGAGACCATTGACCTTTTTCCGAGACTTCTCTTCCCCCTCTATTCTCTATCTATTTCTTTTTTTTACATATACTTTGTATGTTAATTTATAAAAGTGTACTGTACATATCAATGCAATGAATGTTTTGTCTTTTCTCTTCTAATTTTAAAAAGAAAACAATCGCCAGCCGCCTTTATTCTTTCACGAATTACCTATTCATTTATGCACACCTGTCATGAGCGCACGGTTTTGTTATTATGCAAAAAGGCTATCAAAGTGAATCGATATTGATTCAACAAAAATAATAAAAACTTGAAAACAGAAAGAAAGAAACAAAAACAAAAATAAATTCACCCTGGGTAACCACCCTGTCGTCAGCAGCAGCCATGTCCATCAAAACGGAAGTCGATTGGTCCTTAATTCCAGTCAGGCCAGTGAGCTAGGGCAGTTCGTCTCCGGTCTATTAACCATGACGAATTTTTGCCCAATTACTGACTACGACTGACTATTCAAACTGACTCACTTAGTTTCGGCTGAGCAGACGCAGCATCGGATCCGAAAATAGACTCGGGTTTCGTGGAAAACAACTTTGATTATAGTCAAACTAAATGGTCACGTTGCACTGTCGCCTGGGTTCAAAATAGACGAGTTGAATTGATATTTCAAAACTAAATTGCTGTCGTTTCCTCTTTAGATAAAATCGCAGCAACCGGCAATCTAACCTATTTAAATGCGCATCTGTTAAATGAGCGCACGCATTTCTTATTTACTACCAGGAAATGAAAGAAAAAAAAACGAACCGGTTTGTCTCGTGGCGATTGACGCTGGGCGGAAATTAGAAATTCCGGTTCTTTTTTTTGGTTGGCAACAAACTAGAGAATCTATTTTTTCTTCAAAATTTAAAAATCTTCCTGGTTTGGTTGTACGGTGGGGTTGTTGGGGTCACCCCTGTTATATAGGTCGAATTGAGTGTACAAATAGCGTTTCCCGATGTCGTAATAACTTTCCCACGTCTTTCCTGATGCAAGAAACCACTTGATCTGAAACGCTTGGTCAATCGAATTGGTCATCGCTAAAACGGATGACACGACATTTGGGCTGATTCTAAGTTTTGTACCGTACTACAGAAGTTTGATTACGTTAATGTTGTACACGGAGTAACATATTCGTCAAAACTGGTCAAAACTGGTCTGCATTACGATGCAGTTTCCCATTGCGCTGGAACTCTTCCCAGTTGGAGGTTGTATGAAAGGCAAACACTGCTGACGGTGGGACTTGGTCTATTCAATAAGTAGAATTAATCAGGACATACCGAAAAGGAAAACGGTCCCAGGTCCAGATATCCATTACCACACCAACGCGCTTCATTCGTCATACCACACAGCACAATTGCGAAATGAAATCAGCACAATCGCTGCAAATAACCCATTTCGGCGTCGTCAAACAGAAAAATGACAGACCGAAAGAGGAAAAACTGAACTAATCCTTGTGGACCACGACATTAACTACCGGTACTTTTCCTTTTGCTTTGGTGGGCGTTGTCCATTTTTCTTGGCAAGATACAATAGAGGAAGAGTACGGAAAAATAAAACTAAAAATAATAAAAAGGGGGAAAGGATCGAACGAGAAACATAACTTTCCTGTTCCGCCCAAGGTTATTTCATAAAACCAAAATACGACTTGCCAATATTGGCAACGTGTATTGATTAAACTTTAAAATGATACATGGCTACGTAACTTAGACTTCAAACGCAGCGCACTTCCAAGCCCAGCAACGACATTATTTATCACGGCGATATCGATTTTTCAATATAGAAATAGAACCCATCACAAATGCACAAGATCTTCTTTTATACCGTTTTATACACAGTTGATGGATGTAGCTCGGAGAAGAAGAGTCACAGCAAACAACCAGGGTATTCCGGATCAATCCCAATCCATGCACGCCATCCAATTTGGGGGGAAATGCTGGCTCAACCCATTTCGATCGTAATGCTATGTATCGAGATGAAGGCAAAAAAAAAAAAAAAATAGAAACCTACGCCAGCCAATACAGAAAAAAAAGAAGAAAAGAAAAGAAATAGAAATACTCGGAAATAAGTTATAACGTTGCTTCATTTCGCCTTTTTCGTTCGTGAGCTTTTGACGCGTGAGTGAATAGCACTTTTTTTTCTTTCCCCTACCATCTGTAATCAAGTGCTTCTCTCATGATTAACGTGACCTGCAAACTGATATCAATTACCGGGAGCGGATGGATAACGCTCGGTTGGCATTTGACAGCATTGGAAATTCATTCGCTGGGGCAGAGCTGGGGGAAACCAAGATTGGGGTCGGTGTCGCACACTAACCTCCGCAGAGATGGAAGGTGAAGAACTTGGTGAAGAACTACGAAGGCATTGGAGTCGACCTGTCTATTATGTAACACGCCAACGGTTGTCGGCGGTCTGCTCCTCGCTATAAACAGTCACAATCTCGGTCACAATGTCGTGAAGTGACTTTCCAACTGGTATAAATGCGCACAGGACTAATCAACATCCGTGCAACTGCAACCCTTGCGCATTGAAAGCGAGTGGGATGCGTATGCGGGGGGAGGGGTATTTTTTCTGTGAATAAGAAGCGTGTTTTTCTATGCGATTGCATCGTTGAGAGTTACCTTGTACGGGTTTCATTATTATGTCTACTGATTAAAACCGTGAGCAACCGAGAGCCTTAACTTTGGTTATTATCCACACCTGATGCTGAACGGCTGTTGCCAGTGAGGTGATTCACTCGTTGACGAGAATCAAACTGTATGAAAGCCAAGTGAGAAAGAAAAATTAGTCAACCCAATTTTCGTCATTCCCCGGTGATGACGAAACAGATCAAGATAGACTGGTCGTCGTGCAAATATCGATCGGGCGGGGACGGGCGACGCGCACTTACGGGCACAACCATTCAGAACATGTTGTAGAGCGGAAATCCAATAAGATTCGTTCCGCTACATATCATTCATTTCTCCTTCTGCATCCGGCCGGCCTCATCTCGCGCGCCTTTTCTCCAAAATATTTTGGCAGGGTGTGTCAAATGAAATCTAGGTCAGTTTTCTTCGTCTTTTTCCTCGCTTGCCCGCGTGCGCCAAAACCAAAACCAAAAAAAAAAAAAAAAAACGAAAAAAGTGTCCTAATGGATTCTTTTCTTGGTCCATCAAACAGTCAAAAGGAGGAGAATCATAACAACAAAAAAGCCCGAATGTGGGGGGGTTGCGACGAACGAAAGCGATTGGCGGGCGCCTGCATTGTCCACGGGCGGCTGCATTGTCCGCGGGAACGGAACCTGAGTGACACAGCAGCAGATCAACGGCTGTGACGGACTTGCGCATGGGTCGCCCAAAGGCCGTCACATAATATTCGCCGCGACGACAGCTGCGAGATTCTTTCCTGTTATGACTATCTACGCTGATCCTGAGTACCGTCGAGCGGGTCAAAAGGAAGAAAAAACGAAGGAGAAGCCGAGCAAACAGACGATCAGTGCTGGGCTGCTGGCCCAAAGAGTCATAAAGCAACCGGCCAAAGAAATAGAAACAGGGACGGCAATAAAACGGGGACGGAACTAAACAAACACTGCACCAGCACCAGCACCAGCACCAAAGAGAATATCTATTTTTATAAATAAAGGAAAAGGCCAGCAGTGGTTTGCGTGTGTACAGGATACATATGCGAACGCCGGCATCTAGTGGCTGGCTGCTAGATCTGGCCTGCTTTTTTTTTTTTTGCTTATCCTTTGCCGCCCCCAATCGGGAACGCCTACAAAAAAACTGGGCCTTTCATGCATGTAAAATACTACAACATAGTTTGCTCT
Organism: Daphnia pulicaria; assembly: GCF_021234035.1. Taxonomy (NCBI): domain Eukaryota; kingdom Metazoa; phylum Arthropoda; class Branchiopoda; order Diplostraca; family Daphniidae; genus Daphnia; species Daphnia pulicaria. The sequence continues at coordinate 10,342,529 of NC_060920.1, forward strand.
TTGATATACACTGGGTTCACTCACGCTACGCATAGAAACGCTTGGCTTATTTTTATAATCGTTAAGGGATATAGTGGCGGAGATGCGTAGATTCTATAGAATGTTTTGCTAGTACTTATCTTATATGCTCAAGTTTCTCCAAGTTTTAACAGGTTTACACACAGAGAACACTTTGCCCTCGGAGCTATTACAACACTGTATCACTCTCCCTTGATTAACTTTTCTCTTTGTTTGCCATTTTAATTTTGGTTGGGCTCAAGTCCCTACGCGGTGAATTAGCCAAATTGAATTTCGCGGGAAAATGTTTGAACATATTAGACAAAAAAAAAAGAAAAAAAGAAAAATAAACAAAAATTGCCTAACCTCCTGCAACAACTAAAATTGGCCGGAACTGATAACCAAGAGGTGCCAGTGTGGCGGCAGGTCCCTCTTGGTGTTTTTTTTTTTGTGTATCTGTGACTCTGTGTGTGTGACGCCTGCTTAATGATTGAAGAAAAACAAAACAAAAGCAGACGACATGGTGGGACTCCCGGTAGAATAATCGACTCGCTCCCCACCCACCACCCGCCCAAAAAATCGCCCCCTTCCCCAAATCTAAACCGCAAAAAGACGATAAAAGCGGCTTAATCGGCTCGGGATTATTTTCGTGTCAACTTGTCCGTCCCAACAAGTTTCACTACGTCCACTACGTCCACTGACAGGATCAAAGAGAAAATTTGCACGAAACTCGCAAATTATCCGAAAAACTGGTCCTAATAGCACCCCCCCCCCCCCCAGGACCCTCTTGGAAGCCAAGAGGGAATAACTACCAATCCAATCTCCGATGGCGCCGATCGAATGGAATTATAGCAGCTCGAGAGGCCTTGCGCATTTCACGAAAGAATCGCGTTTGGCTGATTCTGCGTACCGCTGTGTACAGTTGTTCCTTTGATGATGATGATGATGAAGAAGAAGAAGAGAACTAATGACGACATCACCAGCACGCGGGAAAAATGTAGGAGCGATTTACAATTCAATTGGGGTTTTCCGACTTGCAAAGAAAGAAATAATCAGCGCTAGTGGATCTAGAAAGGATTGAAAATGCTGGGCGTAAGTATTTCCCAAATTCCGCTTTTCCGTTATTTATTATTAATTTTATTTTTAAAGATCCCAGAAATCCGCTTTGGGACTCTTGTCGGATCGGCGGAGTAGAGACATTGGCGGTTGGCGGCGGCGCCGTTCACGCCGTCTTCTTCTCTTCTCGCCACTGACAAAGGCGGGCTCTTTAACCCGGCACGCACATAGCACGCAGAATAGGCGCCTGTGCTGATGCGTCGCTGACGCAGTTTTACCGTGACAGTCCGTTCCGACACATCGTCAGACGGTTTTTTCCGCCGGAACCAACACAACAACAAGTTCTTTGATTTTTGATTCCGGTTGATTTTCTCTCTCGATTATTTTAAACAAGAATTCTGCGAATAGTGTTGCGCACTTCGATCTAAATTCAATCCATTGGAGTTTATGGTGTTAGGTGTTAACATGGGGACCGGCAGCCATTCCACGAACGTAAGTTTGATGTTTGTTCTCTGCTCAGGTCTACAACCAATTGCATAATATCCGTTTGATCTAAGCTCGTTTGAATGCCGACAGAATAATGCAACTTAAGGACAAAACACGATTATGTTGGTTAGACGCTCGGTGCCAAAATATGTCTATGACGCCTGTCTTTATTTATTTGCCAGCTAACCGAAATTCCTTTCGTATATAGTTCATCGCCAACACTAAAAAAAAAAAGAGGGACAATCTTTCTTTGTTTGGATAGATCTCATTCTTTATTCGGCGTGTTCTGCAGCTTTGATTACGAACCCAGAAATACTATAGATATAAAGTATACATTCGGAAATCAGTAAAAGTCTCCCCCACTTTGGTGATTTACGATATGTACGAGCCTATATACCGCAAATAGAATAAGCTGCGACTGCAAGGGATAAAGATAAAGCAATCAAATGAAGAGCAACTTCATATTCGTATTTAGACATTATTTGTAGGGGAGGGCGAGTCATTGCGTTCGCCATCAAACTCGACTGCGTTCAGCTGTGCACGTTGAATGTGCTTGGGTGTGCAAGTGCAACCGACGATTGTAGGTCGTAATGTCAATAACTCTTATAACTGTATCAAGTTATTCAAGTAACTAAAAGGAAGAATTCCAATTCTGTTATTCTAAGCGAAATGATCGCGGAAAGATAAAAACGCGTTCGCCTGCGATGAAATCGTCACGGAATAGAAATGTCAAACGAGGAAAGCGCTACACAAATACAAGTGCGCAGTAAATACACATGACATGTACGTACTCTCAAGTGGAGGGGACGACACAATCAAACGGGAACCCCCTCCCGAGCCCCTCCCCCCCTAAAAAAAAATTGAAGAAGGAGTCAAAGTCAACAGCCCTTTATAAAACGGAATTCTTAAATAAAACAAAATTCAAATTTATCCAGACAGTTACAATATGGGTAGTGTCAAAGCCAGCTGAATGTATTAGGCATGTAAGAGGCTTATTTATAATCTACAGTACGTATGAGAAGAAGAAGAAAAAAACATATGTACACAAAAAAAAAAACGCTGCCATCAATACGAGACGACATGCGCCAATAGCTTTTGTACTCTGCACCGGACGTTGACGTAACCAGGCCCTTCGGATTCAGCAGCTCTTGATTTTTGACGCAACCCGCTCTAGAATTGTATTTTACGCATAGCTGCAGCAGCAGCTGCTGCTGTTTGACGTCTCATCTTTTTAAATATTTCAGTTAAAGTACGGCGGTTGTACAGTTGCTATTTTCTGCACGTTTATTAAAATTTCACGACTGAGAGGGAGCGCCGACGTCCGCCAAATAAGCAGCCGGAGTGCCGGTGTACTACACTCTGTCTCGGTCGTCTTTGACATTCAGTGCGGAGCATAAGACATTCACCATCTCTTTTTTAACAGAGCGTTTTTGTTTTCTCTCCTAGTATATTGACAGGGGAGGAGAGTTCCTTCCGTCTGTTATGGGCACACGTGTCCTGCAGTAAATTCAACAACAGTCTAGAGCGATCGCCACAACTTGTGAATTCCCATCTCGAGCAAAAAGCGGCCTGTCGACCGGAGACGCCAGCCATACATGTAGCTGGCTTGTAGTTATTGTGTGTCGAAAACATTTTTTTTTAAAACAATAACCAACGTACTAGCGAGAAAAGAAAAGAAAAATAGATTCGACGGGAGCCAAAATGGAAAACAAAAGAACAAAGAACAATTTGAAATTTAATAAACGTTTGTAGTTGTTTTTCGTGGAAATAGCGGACGGATATAAGTGAGAGGCTCTGGCCGCGCTCCTGCAATTCAATTGTCTTTTATAAAACAATCGGACACTTGCAAACGTTTCCACCGCATTACTTGTGTTGACACTAACAGTAAGACTTTCAGGGGAGGTTGGGGAATAAAAAAAAGACGAGTTACTTTTAAATTCAGTGTTACGATGAAACATTTCGGTGGAAATAATTTAAGCTATTGGAAAGTTGACAAAGAAAAACAGCATTCGTTGGAATTCAAATAATAATAGCACCAAGGCACGCTCAAACGGCACGACAATAGTTCGTGAATTGTTCTTTTATTTTTTTTTCTTTTGTTTGTTTTCTTTGCAGATAACAGCAGACCGGCCGGAATTCTTCTCTATCGAGGACGCCTTCCAGTCTGACGGGCAATGGGCCAACACTAGCGACGCCTTCAATTTGAGCCAAACGGGGACTACTGAGGATGACTTTTATCGGCACTCGCCCATCGTCACAACCGTGTACTGTCTGGCTTGTAAGAAACTTAAAAAAAAAATAATAATAATTAAAATTTAAATTTAAAAAAATAATAAAATTTTGTGGACGGGAGAGATGTGCGTCACCGTTTAGGCGCGTAATTAAATAATGTGACACATTCTGAAAACAAGATTTGGGATTATCTGATTTTGACAGACTCGTCGGTATTCCTACTGGGTCTCGTCGGCAACTGTCTGGTCGTCGCCGTCGTCTTCAGAGCTCCTCGGATGCGGACAGTCACCAACTACTTCATCGTAATAATTATCTCCTTTACGAAACTTTGTTATTAGAAATGCCAATCAAATTGCGAGACATTTTTTCCTTGTCAAAATGAACATTCAATAGCAGATCTCAGTCTCGTCTCAGTCTCATATAATAATAGAACCCAACGACGCATATACACCCCTTCAACCACCCATTCTATCCTGTCTTAGATAACATGTTAAACAAAAGATGTGATATACATAGGACTCATACTAGAAGTAATCCTTTGCTGATTAATTTCCCCAGGTGAATTTGGCTATCGCTGACATCCTCGTCGTTCTGTTTTGTCTGCCGGCTACTCTGCTCTCCAATATCTTTGTCCGTAAGTGTTTTGTCCGGTTCTTTTATGTAATCGTGATATTCCTCGTGCCCCCTCCCCCTCTCTCTTCTTCTTATTGATTTATAAGCGAAGACAATAGTAGTGGAGTAAGTACTACGCGGCCTGTTGTGATGAGAGGCTGACTAGACGAGTACGCCTATAGGACGGCCAAAGACAAAAGAGAGGGAAAATAGATCAACGGCAGGAGATGGGCTAATGAAAAGGAGCGAGTGGCTTTAGAAATCCAGTAAGTCTTTTAGGATAAACACGCCTAGATTGAACTTTCCGAAAAGTACGTCCATGATAAATATCTGATATGAGAATTTTATAATAATAAGATGAAGTGCTCTGCAAAATGAACTGCAGTCAAAAGTTTCAGGTGAAATTCGGGGGACTGGATATTTGTTATTAGATTGCCGTTTCTTCGATTTCTCTGCCCAGCACCTATGCAGCTAACGCTTTGTCAAGTTTGACACTGTCAAGTATAGAGGATATGAGCTCCGATTGTGAACGCCATTTTTTTTTTTTTTTTTTTCCACTCAAGTCCATTCCCCGATCGTCCAGCAGCCCTGGAGTTGCCGTAATACCGGCTGACATTGACAAATTACGAAATATATAAAGAGAACTAGTAACGTATTACACGGAAAGTGAATGTGAAAATCGATCTGTGCAGTGAAACTTTGTGAGCCCCGAAAATTCCCTCTCAAACCCAATACGATTCTATATATGAAAAACCCAAGGAGAATACAATGCGCCCAAGTATTTGGTGGATTTTTTTCGTGCTGTTTGGCGCAGAATACCAAACTATCGGGTGGGACACAAAGCGCCGGGCGTAATGTGACATCAAAGCTCCCACTCTTGAAACTTTCTCCAGAGACAAAAGAAAAGATAAAAAACAAAAAGGGCATAAGAAAGAATAACAAAGTGAAAGGAAGGTGATTGAAAACAAGAATCTAGTTCGGTGTATTCACCTTTTTCGCCAGTGGATTTTTAGTTCTCTGTGGTTACATTGTTTTCCCGAGTGCATCTCTCTCTATTCGTTGATCCTCAACGACTGCGTAAATTTCTTTTTTTATTGATTGATTTCAATATTCAGAGTTTTTCTTCCCTGCCAATTCGGATGATCGGATTTCAGATATTTCCACAACTTCTTTCCTCGCTCTTCATTCGGTTGGCCTGTAATTTGTTTTGCCTATTCCCTGTCGCGTGCCAACATATGTGAATATCTCGGGCCTGGCCGTTGCCATATTATCACGCCTGATTGATAATTGCGTTGGTTTTCTTCAGCGGCCCAGTTATAAGTAAAACAATAAAAAACAAAAGTTTATAATTATCCCCTGGAGATGCTTCGGGTATTATTACATCACTACATCAGGCTATTTTGTGTGGAACAGATGCGGCACAGCTGGATGGCATCTGATGCCGTGATGCGGATGGATTCTACATTTTCATAGGTCCATATTAAAAAGCCAAAAAATAATGAGACGATGCCATTACTTCAAAATCCCGGACGAAAAAATGGAAAAGAATATATCAAACGGCGAGACGTCGTGTATGGTAGACTAATTCTGAAATTGATGGGAGTCCGCAGGGAACAAGGATTTCTTTCCTTGGCAGTCGAGTGGTAAAAGAATCGCAAAAAAACAATGACGCTGGGAATAAGTTGGTCGGTAATGACTGAGTTTATAGAGTTGAGTTTGGGCGGAGATTTCGTCAGCGATGGCAAACGTGAAATGAATCTTGGAGAGGCCCTCCTCCACTCCAGACAGCTCCTTGTACTCACCCGCTATCGATTTCTCGCGCAAAAGTATCCTCTAACTCTACTGTCAACAGTCTGCTGTCCGATTTATCAATATTTTCCTTCCCTCCCGCTTATATGTACATTTCCGATTTGTATTTCCCTCCGAAGGAACTATAAACAAACAAGTAGAAGGAGAAGAAAGTTGGGCTACTTATCAATAGATCTTGGTTGTAGAGTGTGGCACTGATGCTGCGCTGTCATCGAATCCCCCCGACGAATATCCAAGATTATGTATTATTAGACTCGGCTCTATTTGCTCCCTTCTGCACTGATATTGTTGCGTGTCGAATAAATCCCTAAACAACCTCAACAATGACGCAGCCACTGCCGCATTCAAAATGAATTCCCCCGAATTTTCTGTTTTTCTTTGAAACTTGAAGAAAGAAAGAAAAAAAAAGGGAATATTTTTTCCCGACGAACGTCCACTTTGGATATCATTCCCTGCGGTGAAACCACAGGGTAAAGGCCAGAGACATTGCTAACGCATTTCTCTTTCTGCCAGTTTATATACCGCTCGCATTTTCTCCCGGGATTGTCCAACAATTTGGGGATCCTTCACGACGTAAACTGCAAAAGGATCCACTATTACTGGGAAAAAGGCTGTCGGCAGTTACGTCCTAAATCCGTGAATATGCACTGAAACTGAATATTCTATGAAATTTACGTATACGGGGATCAAGTAAAAGCGCATGGGAGGACAAAATAAATAAACAAATTAGTTTCGCATGAGAAATTCGTTTCCTCGACGAAAGGACTTTGCTTTGACATTGATGAACATCTTAAAATGATGTCTCCAATTACACATTCGCCTGTTTGACCACAAACACGACAACAAAAACAATTACTTTCGGGGCCAAGACACGTTCCGAGACGGCAATATGATGCAACTAGGATCATCTCAACCAAGGACATGGCCACATTTTCTTTTCTTCCCGCAGAATTTCGTTTTGCAGACTGAGCCAAAAAAGAGAGCAAGACAGAGACTACTGTTAGTTAGAGACTACGGTATACGGTTAGAAGGGCGATGAAATCTTTGATAGATAGTTCTTGGTTATGTGATACCAGCCCGGGGACTTGCTTGGCCACAGCTAATCCAATTTAACAATATTGTAATCAAAAGGACGAATCCCGGCCAGTTTCCCTTACGTCGTGCGGCCGGACCGCCGGATGAAAAGCTTTTTGGATTTACTAGCCAACTAGAAATAGACATTTGCGACGAGATTATTAGGCTGTAACGGATTTACTTAGAAAATCCAAAAGACAGAAGGGGGTCTTGCAGACAGTCTAATTATATTGTACGCTGCGCAGAAGCGGAAAAGAAGAGCAGTTACGGAACAACTGCTGCATGTACTTTTTTCCCCCCCTTTCGGGAGGGTCAGATTATTGTTGTATTCGGCTTGTTATGTCGTGTATACTGTTACATGTTCACGAGGAGAGAGGAGACGGTTGCAATCTATCCTGAAACTAACCAAGAAAGAAATCAGCGAAAAGAAACCCACCAAAATCCAAGCATGACGTTCATTAAAATACGAGAACCCCAACCACCGGTCGATTTCTGTTAATTACGAATCAAATACCCTGCAGAATGCAGATAATAGTTTCTTATAATGTACAGTAAATTGAATCAGGGATAAGATAGGAGGATAACAGATAATTGGAATTATTGATGGCAGTTGGGTATAAATGAAAAAGTGGGCACTCACTTTTGAGGCGATGGGAGGCTCCCTATTAATGTATGGGAGGATAACTCCGTTATCACAGCTGCACTCCTCCACACATTAGTGACTGTTGGAACTACATGAATGGCTTGATGCCCAGGCCGTCACTCAGGCATGGCTCGCCAGCAACCCCAAGTGACTCTGTTGTTTGTTTTTCTTCGCTTGGGCTGCCGACACTTTGAGTCGTCGGCATTTTCATCCAGCGTTCAATCATTCACACTGTAACACTTTCAGCCGATTGTTGGTTCGGCGATCCCATCACTGGATCGGCTCATCTTTCATTGACGTATCGACTGATGTCTAAAGATAACTGACGACTGGCAAAAGTTTTGCCCCCGAATCAGACAAATGCATCGCAATAATGTAGTGATCCTAAAAAATTCATTAGTAAACTCGCTAAATAGCCTTAAGCCTCCGCACCCTTCGCCCTTCTACTACATTCTAATACTCTAAATTAAAATCCTGTTGTGAAACTTTTAACTATTAATTATTTTTTAAATTAAAATTTTTAGCTTGGATTCTCGGCGAGACGATGTGCAAATTGGTAAGTTAAATATTGTCGCCGTTATTTGAGCTTCATCGGTTCGAATGACCTTTAATTCTAATGGGGCTGTGCCTGTGCCATATTAACGAAGGGAGCGAATGAAATTAAAATCGTAACGATTTCACGGGAACTCTCACGAAAATAGAGAACAAGACCAATTCACTAAATTGGTTTTGCTTAGCAAAGCAAAGCTGTCTTTGGTTACTTTGAAAAGTTGCCTGAATTTTAATTTGCAATTGCATTCTTTTTACAGGTGGCCTACGTTCAGGGAGTTTCGGTTGTTGCATCAATAGATTCCCTCGTCGCTGTGTCGTTGGACAGGTAAATTTCATTCTGATTTTCACGACAAAATAACCTACTGGGGAATATACGTATTACTGGTGGAGTCGATTCCCAAGCGTCTTTGATCGACTTGACTCTTATTAATAAGCGCCCAAAAAATAATTTCCCTAGTCCTCCTATATTCCCCTAGTGAATAGTATTATTATATGGCTGAACAAATACGTCATCATTTGATTTTGTGTAAAGGAACATCCAAGGGCCGGGTTCAAATGCTGAAAAGGGGGGGGGGGGGGAATACCTCCAATTTATTTCGTTTTTTTTCAGTTCCAATTAGCAATTCCCGCTCTTCATATCCGTTAAGGCTCGTCGTACCAACCCAAGTTTGAACCCGAAATAGCGAACACAGATTGACTTCAAAATAATAAGGCTATGGAGGAAGGCGAACGGTTTCGTACGGAAACGAATCGAAAAAAAAAAAACAAATTGAAGGGTAAAATTCATAATAATTAATGATTGAGAGGATGCATGAAAGGTTCTTGATCTTACGTTAACAACTTTTCCAATAAATTCAACCCGAATAAAAAAGTTGAACCAGAGAAATGTTGCGTTCTTTAAAACGTGATCTGGGATGGATTGCTGTCGCAGACTGCCGCTGACAAAACAGCATGAAACGAAACAACAACAGTCGCTCAAAAGGCAATTTCTTGCCGTAATACTACAGTCTCAAAACGTGTGTCTACCGAATCATCATCAAAGTGGATCCACGACGCCATCCAATCAAGACATCCCTTGCCGACTACTGAGCTTTATCGACGAGAAGGAGCGGTGGCGGGAGGACCGCCGCCGTGAATTTTCGCCTTTGTCGAATATTTTGTTACGACGCTCACGGCCCGTATCGATCCCACTTCATCCATCCAGGGCGTCAGATCCCAGCCCTCTTCTCACCACCCCAACCCTTTTATTTGAACACTCGAGATTCGGCGTCCCTAGAAATTCCCTAGGCAGTCGCAATCCCCAGGCAGTCGCAGTGGATAAACAGATGGATTTTGCTCTTATTTTTTCTGGTCTTTCCCAAAAAGTTCAGTTGCTTTTTGCTAAGCTTTTTCGGTATTCAAAGGAACGAACCTTGGCACGTCCGACCATCTAATTGGCGAAACTGCTAGCGGTGATCTATGCGCGTGTTCCAGCTGGCGGTGACGTGCTGATGGGGAGTTTCACGCCAACCAAAGTGCACTAAAACTACAAGGTCTCAGAGACATATAGACAGGAAGAAATTTTATCATGGCATGGCAGCCAACGCGAAATGATTCGCTTTAGGCCCATAATAAAACGCTGATTTTCTTTTCATGACTCTCGGCGTGGCTCCCCGCCAGCTAGAATACTAAATCACTTGTTTGTAGATCTATAATCACATCAAAGCCTCTGGCACCTGATGTGTTGCGCCGCATCGACAAAATAAGATGATCAAAAAAAAGCTTATCAAACTTGTTTGTTTCCATCGTTACGAACCTGGGTCTCAATAATCAGCGATAGACAAAACAATAGCGGAAACCTTGTAACTAATATCATCCGGGTTTTTCCTCTGCGACACGAAAGACTTCTTTGTTTTTTAGTAAATGGCCAATGAAAGCTAATATTTTCTTCCGTCAATTCTCAACATAGTCCAAAAAACATTGCCAGGGAACAATCAGTGGTGCGGATACTAAACAGGCGATCGCTGTACGAACTCGACTAACGTATTCTTTTCTGTAATTGTTCTGTATGGGCGCACAGAGTTCTGGCCATCTGTTTCCCGATGCGATTTCAAATCACCGGACGCCGTGCCCGCCTCATCATCCTGCTTATTTGGATCGTCGCCTTGACAACGACCATTCCATGGCCACTTTACTTTCATTTGGTGAGCGCCTTTCCGGCCAGCCCAGAGATTCGTCTCTGTCTGGAAGAATGGCCCAGCGAGCGGGATAAGGACCTGTATTTCATTTTGGCCAACGTCGTCTTTTGCTACTTGCTGCCGCTCTTTCTCATCTTGCTCTGCTACGTCATGATATGGATCCGAGTCTGGAGGAGATCCATCCCCACCGAGAGCAAAGACGCTCACATCGACCGATTACAGCAAAGATCTAAGGTTATTCAAAGCTTCTTTTTCTTTCTTCCTGTCGTGTCTTAGATCTAGAATTCAGACGGGCGTGAGGAGAGAAAAAAAAAACACACACACACAGAGGTTTCTTTGATTATTCAATGCCTCTTTTCTTTTTAACGCACAAGTTTTCATACAAAAACCTTCGCTATAATTGAATTTCACGGCTGAAAAAGGCTAAGCAAACTTCCGTTTTTCTCTTTTTATTCTTCTTGGGCAAATTCTGGAAAGAAAAAGTCGGCTGTTTATTCTTCCGGACCGACTAATCATTTTTCATGTTTCGTTGCCGTTTCTGTAAAATAAGAACATTAAATAGTCAACACGGAAGATTGCGCAAGATTCAGAAATCTATAAATAAATAAAAATTGTAATTGAATTGCCAAGTGGCAGTCAGCTTGTTATTTCGTCCCCCGAACGTTGATTTTGTTGTTTGCTCATTCCTTAAAGATTGATAGACTTGAAACAGTCAACTTACTCTGCAAAGACTCGGCTTCAAGCGAACTGGGGACTCCTCTATAGGTTTGCGACATAGTTTCCTTAAGGATTTGTCCGGATTTCGACTCGGCTGAACTTGGTGGGTATTCACTTCGAATCAATGAAGCTGAATGTTTTATGGAGTCCATCACGTCTTTTGACGCTTGAGACACGTCTGATTGAGGGAAAAAAATACAAAATCAAAGTAAATAACAAAAGACGGCATCGTGTTAAAGTGCCTAAACTACTAACGTTTGAAATCCTGTTGCTCCGGATCGGACTTCCGCTCTTGTAATGTCGACATGTTTTGACTGATGTCCTTGAATGGAAAACTGAGGAGCTATCAACACAACTGAGTAAAACTGTGTAAGAAATGTCACTGAAACGGCCTAAGAAACCCTTTCTTTTCAAACGTCGTCTAGTCGTCAATCCATGGAATCAAAACGTTGGCCGGCGTTTAGCGACCAAAGGCTCTTCTATTCGTACAATAGTCGTTTCTGATTTTTCAGCACTAAATACCGCCACAATCGTCAAATTTTCATTGAAAGAAATTTAAACCTAGTCAAGTTACTTTTTAAATTATCACAATGTATCCTGCATACATTTGATATCGCACGAAATCAAAAGGATGGCTTCAAAAAAACTGGAATTCGTTTAACACGTTGAAGAGGCAGTGCCTTGTTGAAGTGAGAGTTTCAACAAGTGACAAGCACGTTGAAAGAAAAAATACTTAACTGTAATAGACTGCAGCGAGAGAATCTGTGCTGGCGCAAGTTGAATTGAGTTCTACAATCCGGAAAATAGGATCTATATTTAGAGTTTGCGATAGCTCAATAAGAAACGGTGCCTTGAATTATATTTTTTGTTAAAGCTGTTATTTACTACGGTCTGTCCCGCGTCCAAAAAAGGGTCACGCACCAACGAATGACGTAGGCAAAGAGGCAATTCTCACTTTGGAATTGAATTTTTACGACAAATATCTTAGAGCGATCGAGGCAGTCTTTCGGGATCTGTCGATTCCATTGTTGTACAGCTTTCCGCGCCGTCGAGTAGCGATGCAATAAGCTCGATCGATTCAATCGTCTGTGCATAACAGTTAGGCTGGTGGGATTTTTCCTTTGCTAGTATACTTTCTTAAATTATTATTTTTCTTTTTTCTATCAACTAAACTTGCCATTTGATTTCCTTTTCCGCCAAATAGGTGAAGGTCGTCAAAATGCTGGTGGTGGTCGTGATTATATTTATGCTTTCGTGGCTGCCACTCTACGCCATTTTCATTCGAATCAAATTGGGAAACGAGCAAATGGAAACGTGGGAAGACTTTCTACTGCCCTACGTCACGCCCGTCGCCCAGTGGCTGGGAGCCTCAAATTCCTGCATTAATCCGGTCCTGTATGCATATTTCAATCAGAAATACCGACGAGGGTTCACGGCAATCATACAAAGTGGATCCTGCTGCGGGACTATCCGTACGACGGCTGCCGATTACGAGCAGCGTTACATAACGACGACCGAAGTTCAAAAGGGCGCTTCTTTTGAACGATCCAGGAGGGATACGCAAGCCAGGAGGTCGATTCCGAACGCGTCTACACCCGTCGATACCAAGCCAACCATCAGAACTGGCAACAAGACCATCGTTCACGAGCCCCGAGACGATCATCAACCGCAATCGGGAATGCTCAACTCGGCGTTAGTTAACACCAGCAAAGACAACATCGAGCTCAATGCCCTCCATCGCAAAGGGAAGTCGGATGATTTGTAAATAGGCTGCATGCATTGAACGGGGAGTGCGGAGATGAGAGCTCTAAATTATTCAAATTTTAATTATGAACTCTGTTTCAGGACAACGGAACTAAAAAATTATTATTAATATAGTACACAGACTCAAATACAAAATCTCATCAAAATAACCCCAGAGTGTGTTTTTCGTGTGCCGTGTCTTTATTTTCGAATCGATACAGCATAATTTACAAATGTATATCTATCAACTCGTTCCATTATTTTAATTATGTACCAGAAAACCACAAAAAAAAGAGCTGAGAACGATAGAAAAATAAACCATTGATTGTCAATAAAAATAAATATCGATCAGTAAATATTTGCCCGTGTTCCCTGTTATTTATTCATTTCTATTTTTCGCCTTTTTTGTCGTTTGCCTCCGTGTGTGTGTGAGAGAGTGCTGTTTTCGTTTTCAGTTGCATCATCAAAGACAGTAGCTGAAGAACGGTCCTCTAGCTGATTGGCTGGTCCTTTTCACCACTTCCTTCGCTGCTGTCGAGAGGACGACTCGAGCGAATCATCAAACGTGTCCCTAAATCAATTAGATGTTTCATTAGTCTACGTGCGAAATAGAAACTGGTATCGGCCAAAGCAGATCAAACTAAGTACTCCACAACGTTTCGGATATCTTGCGCTGTTTTAAGGACTCCGCATCAGGTAGCTGGTACGTCAGCGGTGTAACTAGAACCGGCTGTTCGTCTTTCATTCAAGTGAAATTGTGCTTCGGAGAATGCGCAAAATAGGAGATGAACCTTACACTCATTATTGCTATCGGGGAAACGAAAAGTATCGGCACGTGAAATGGTAAAATGTGTCCCTCAAAGTTGACTAGGTTCGTCGGAGCATCGTTCGTAGAATGATAGCAACCAGACGTCTAGTTTACACTCTTCTTACAAGCTCTTTTTCCCTATTGTTGTCGTAGTCTAGTTACCAGCTTTAATATAAACAACCTGGAAAAGATCTATACACCTACATACAGCGCTATTATATAAACAAACTGCACTGCTACGATATCATATGTAACAACCAATCTCAGTAAATCCAATAATTCTCGATTAAGCACTTAAATTTTAGCTTTTCTGTTGGCAACAAAAGATCTCTCTAGAGCACCGCCACTGCTCATTTAACAAATCCTTCAATAAACTTGGCCCGTTATGTGCCATCAAATTCCAAACGCATCTCAACGTCAAAACGTTGGCGATATTTTTTAAATTATCATTACAGGCGGCGCTCAAACAGCCATCACATCAATCCTTCATCGTGGCGGATCTAACGGCTGTTTTCTCATACCCACATTTTGCTTGGAAAACATTCCGCCTTTCAACGGGCTAAAGTTTGAAGGCGGTTCCGTTTTTAGTAAAAGCCCACGCCCGTAAACGTTGGTGGTCATTTCTGTCCTTCTGGTAATTTACGACTAAAATATTGGCCATCCGGTAAACGAAATTCCAAAGTCGAGAGGTACATCCTTACAAGTTTCCTGCACATACTGATCCCTCAGTGGGTTTAAGAGGCAATAAGCAGTGCAGTGTGCAAGATATAGCAGGAAGGTTTTAATGCCGAGCTATTAATACCCAATACGAAAAAAAAAAAAAAAAAAAAAATGTACAACTTACGTGGTGCTGGTTGATTTCGGATATCTATGCCCTCCACCTCCTATCGGTTGACTGAATATCTGACGACGTTGGTGAATTTGAACTATGGAAGGCGATGAAGGCGACGAAGATGAAGACGGACGTCGTTGGCGGTGCTGATGGCAGCGGTGGCTCTTGGGTCGGTGCAGTTTATTCGAGTGTCGCGAATAAATCGGCTGTCCGCTGTTGTCCTCTCGACAATGGGCTGAGGATGCGCTGGTGGATTGATCTGCCCGCATCGATCTCGTCCGCCGTGGTGCGAGGTGGAGACGTACTAGTTTCGTGTTACTGGAAGTCAGTTCCGGTTCGTTCATCGCTGACCGAGAGGAGAGCGTGTTCCGAGTGCGGGATGAAGGAGGTAAAGAATGCAGACGACAGAAGGGATCGTCGCTTTTGCGTTTTAACAACCAGCTATCCGATCCTGGAAGACTTCTGGGCACTGTCATTTGGCGTTTCCCCGAACACTTGCACCTACTGTCAAGCATTTCGTAAATAATAAGAACTTCATCAAAAAGATGAGAATGAAATGGAATACTTACTGGGCTTTAACCCGCTTACAAGACGGACAGCTCGGGGTTGAGGCGGCTTTCTTGTAACGCTGCTTCTGATGAGAAGGTGGAAGTGCTGAGACGTAAAGCGGATGTCCCTTGTCCACCGGAACTTCAAAATAATTCTCACTGCTGGCAGAGGAGTCTCTACTCATCAATTCCGCTTGGGAGGAATCGTTGTAGGAGGACGACATTGACGTCATGTTCCTAACGGACTGCAGGTGGTAATCCATGGCCATGGACCTTGCCATTGTGCTGGGCGGTACTCCCGGTTTGGTTCGCTTCCTGCGGAGTGCACGTAAACATTCCGACAAATTAAAAAATGAATGATGAAACGAGTTGGCTTTCTATTTATGGTTCATACTTGTGTTTAAGTCGTGACAGGCAGATACAAACAACGGCCACGATGGCGCCCAGCAAAACGGCCGCTCCCATGGCTATGAGGGTCACCTCCAAAACGTCAATTTTGATATCTGGTAAAGACGGGAGCGATTTCGTGTTTCGATTTGTTTGGCGGATCTCTCTCAAATGATAACTGGATAGCTTCTGATCCAGCGCGTTCCGTTTCACATTCAATACCCTGCATCATTAAAGTATAAATCATTAAATAGTATTAGGATTAAATGCAATCGCAGAAAAATTCAATCGGCCGATTTCTCTACGGGTAAAACAAGCTTCAAATAAACTAAATCCGCTAACCCGTCAAATCAATACTGGGCAGCGGGCAGTTTAGCTATGAAATATAGATGTCCATCATCATTGGCTTCTCAGAAAGCAATTCAGAATAATATCAAATTCTTACAGAATTCCTCAAATGACTTGGGACGTATAGCATGAACTCTCCGGAACTCGTTTTAAAATTTGATACACAGATTGGAAATGTGCGCACTTGCGCTTGTTCCAATTATTCGTTGCCGTAGTAACGAACCGTACACAACTTAAAAAAAAATGATAGGGAAGAGGAAAGTTAGTTGATGATAAATTCACATCACTAAAATAAAACAAAACACCAGTTAACTTGGAGGATAAGAATGTTGCAACACTATAAAATATCAATTGCAGTTTTCCAATAGCGCTCTGTCAAATCTTAAACTTCACATTGTTATTTCTGCGGAGGAGGATGGATTGCACTGCATGACCTTTTTATGTCCCGGCTTACACGGGGACTAGTAAATTCGATTGCTATGGGGAAAACTGAGCAAACTTAATCCAATAACAAAGGCACTGTAGTATAAGTGACAAAGCACTTTAAATTATTATGGATAAAACACACTGTAAACGATTACAGCCAATTTCAATTTTCTGTACTTGTCAAACTATTTGCAGCCCGTGGAAGTTAAAAAGTCAAAAAGTTGCCAGCAATAAGTCTGCCAACTTATGTTTTCTCGCACGAACAATTTCATTTTAAGACAGCAACGGAGAATAGTTTAAAATAAAAAGTATTTTTGAAAAACATTTTCACCTGAACAAGTCCTCGGATGGGACGATCGATTCACCGGTGCGGTTTCGGGCGTAGAGGACCACGTCCGTCCTGTGGGTTGAAAACATATTCGTAAAATGGAAAACCGTTAGAAAAAAAAAAGAAATTTTTTTGAAGAACATTTCAAGAAAATTTCCACGCCTAATAATTACATTGATCCATCGGCCGTGTCGCCGTCGATGTGCGGGTCCAAACTTCTAATCCACACCTGATGACCACTAACATCGCTGACCACACTGGCGAAAACAACAAAACAAAATAACACGTCATTTACGTAAGGTGACACAATAGTCAATATTGCACCCGTGTTTTCTATTTTATCCTCATCTACTTGCTCAAAGAACTTACCCGCTGATGTGTTCCGATTGGTTGATCAGATCTTCCGTCGTGGTGGCCAAGACTAGAACCACTTCATGCGAGCGATCCAAAATGTGCAACTGCAAATAATAACGAGACAAGAGGTAGAAAGTTAGACGGATGGAAAATCAATAACGACACTTACAGAGAGCTCAAGTGCCGAAGAAACTGATAGGCCTCCTCCGTTTCGGTCAGTCGCGTTAACTTGAAACGATAGAATGCGACCGACTAGCCTATCAACAGATGACGCCACCGAAACCACTCCGCTGTTGGGATCCATGACGAAAGCGGAGGTCCAATCGAGTTGATTGTTATAATCATCCGATACTGCTGCATCAGGTGTCATCGTATATTTGATGGCCGCATTGTTTCCCTCGTCAGCATCCACAACCTGAAAAAAAAAACGAACCCGTTTAATGTTTTTTTTTAAACTTAAATTAATTTAGCTCAATCAAATTACAGCTATGGTGATGACCGGAAATCCGATCGGAGTGCTGGAAGGGACGACTACAATCAGAGGATTTTGGTCAGCAAAGATGGGAGGATTATCATTGATATCTGCGACTCGGATGTTTAAAACCAGTTCCTCTTCTTCGAATCCAGCACATTTCGAATTTCTGGTACTGTTATTTCGGCGTCCGGAATGTTGAACTCTCAAGTGAACGGAATAAGAGTCTCGAAGCTCACGATCCAAGGCCTCCGTCAGCCAAAGAACCGGCTCGACGTGGTCCAGCTTAAACCGTGACTGAGCGTCCGGCCAGTTGGGTTCGATTCGTAACAGTGAAAGATGAACCAGTTCTTCTGATCGACTGTCATCAAAATTGGTCAAATTAAGGAGAGCGATCGGGGTAGGAACATTTTCATCCAGCGTGATCGATTGCTGGCGCCGCGCAGCCGGATCAGGATGGCAGGCTTCCGTGATGGTGATCCGCACGACGCTCACCGTGCTCTGTCTAGGCGTTCCATCGTCTGTGGCCACTACCAACAGATTGTATTCGCTTTCACTTCGAGCGCGGTCCATTGTCACCAGTGTTGAAATGGAGCCTGTCAGTTTATCAATAGTAAATTGATTCTGATGGCTACCGAGACGGTAAGTGACATTTCCATTAGTTTGTAAATCTGCATCTGCATCGGTAGCTCGTACTCTGATAACCGCGGTTCCCGGAGGTGTCCCGTCCGTCAGGGATACGGAGTACAAAGGTTGGAGACCATTTTCGTTAACACCACCTGACGGCAGGTCAAATTGTGGCGCGTTGTCATTGATGTCGGTAATGTAGATCACGACATCAGCCCGGGATTTGAGCGGAGGGAATCCTTCGTCGGCAGCTTGGACCGTTAACCGGAAAAATTCCGTCTGTTCGCGATCGATCGAGCCGTTGACTACCAACAGTCCCGTCTTTTGATTAATCCAGAAAGGCGATGGAGACGAATCGATTATTGAATAAACGAGGCGGCCATTGTCACCTGTATCGTCGTCAAAGGCTTCGATGGTAATGAAAGAGGATTCGTTGTAATCACCCTCAGGAAGGAGAAGCTCGTAGTAAGAGCTGTTGAACAATGGGCGGTGTAGGTTTACTTCGGTCAACTGGATAGCGACGTTGGCTGTCGATTGAAGTCCATGTTGGTCCCGGACTTGCACGTCAATCAAGTAGACTGTTTCCAATTGCAAAGGCTTGTTCATGTATAGAGATCCGCTTTCTGCAACAACACCAAAAAGATCTTCGTGCAAAGTCCCAGGCACAATAGAAAAAGAAAGTTGGTCGGTTTTCACTGGGCTGGTTTCATCCTTGTCTTCGACACTAAATACTCCAAGACTCGAATTCACCATAACATTATCCGGAACCTGAAAGATAATAACACCCATCATTAACTATATTGTAAAAAAAAAAAAAAAAAAAAAAAAAAAAAAAATTCAAACTGCTGTTAAAGCGATTATTCACCTGAATAAGAATGGAAGAATTGTACAAAATCTCCTGGAAAGCTCGTTCTAGAATTTCCTCTTCATCCGGAGGTGTCTGATCGATTGCCCGTTCGGCCTGGTCGATCCAGTCATCCAATACTCTCAGCAGGTGATTGCGGAATCGACTGTATGTGGCCATTAAACGACCGGGTGGTAACTCTTCTGGCTCCCTTTGTTCCACGTCGATGGGTGTAGAACACGATCCGTCGGCACAAACGATGATGACTCCTTCGTCACGAAATTCCTGTCGGTTTGCCGAGCGTTCCAGCGCCACGACGCCGACGGTAGGGAAGAAACCCGAAATGTGTGGTGCATTATCGTTTACTAATTACAATAAATTATAATTATTAAATAATAATAATAAATTATTTACTATTAATTTAATAATTAATTACTATCTTCGATTAGAATGGTTAACTGGGCGTGAGCATTGAGGGCTCCATCAGTGGCCGTTACAGTTAAATTGTAAAAAGCTGTCCGCTCTCGATCCAGCGACTTGGAGCGGACCACAGACAGCTCGCCACCTATCGGGTCGATTCGGAAAAGACGACTTCCGTTGCCCGTGAGTGAGTAATGAATCACATTATGTGGCCACGAATCGGCATCCTCGGCCTTAATGGGTTGACGCAATTGAACTCGAGTTCCAGCCGGAGCATTCTCGGCCACCCGACCGAGATAGCGCTGCTTGCTGAAAACTGGTGGATTATCATTTGTATCAACAACCGTAACGGTTACTTGCAGCGTATCGCGATTTTGTTCCTTTTCAACAACAGTCACGAACAGTGTCAGATTTGACGTCATCAGTTCACGATCCAGTGACCGGCGTGTGTAGAGCGTGCCGTTACGGGCCAACTTGAAATACCCCCAACCGGGAGCTTTCTGGTCCACAGGAAGGAATTCAAATGATTCGGCAGGGTCCGACTCGCTCAATACGTCTCCGTTGGTCTGGTAAACGATTTGGCCGAACGAACCGGCCGGAACATTTTCAACGACACTAAAGTGATAAAATCCCTGCTCGTGTAACGCTTGCGATTTGAGGGATCCACCAAGGGCCTGGTCGACGACGCGAATCGTCAAAGTTGTCGTGACTGGGTCTCGGATGTTGTCACTGGCCGTGACATTCAATGTGAAGGTTGCTGGCGCTTTCAAGTCATCCGTCACGCGGATTATTCCGCTTCTGGAATCCACGGTGAATGGAACTATTCGTGTGCAAAATTATCGATTCAAATAAGATTTTCTCATCCTTTTTTTTATTATGTAATAATAATGTGAGGTTTCATGCCTGGGTTGCGGAATTTGTGCTTCACTGTGTAACGAACGTCGTCATGCTCCCGAAAACCTTCCGTTTTCACCTGGCCAACGCTCGTGTCAACAGGCGCTTCGGCTCCGATCCAAAACTCGTAAGGGGTGTTGGCAAATTTCGGGACCATCGTCGCCGGCGACAACACCGAAATCTACAAATATGGTCATCCAAAATTAGGAACAGATGATCTTTTTCAGGAAAAATAAAAACCTGTTCACTAGTTTCAATATAATTTACAAGTTTGACCCGATTTAATGACGAAATGAGTGCACGACAGTAAGTTTTTTGTTTTTGTTTTGTGGATGGCGTCTTATTACCTGAACTACGGCCAGCGAATGCCTGCGCTCGCTAGGATTGGCCGGTTGGTCGCTGGCTTCGACGAAAAGGGAGTAGGATTTCATAGTTAAAGGTGTATCGGTCACAATCACATGGCCAGAACGAGGATGAATGCTGAACGGTACATCTGGATCGCCGTTTTTGGCCGTGTGATTGAAAAGTGGCCCAAGTCGGACATTGCGACCGGTTTTACCAGCTTGACCACTTCGAACACCTTCCTGCTGATGCTGGATGACATAGTTGACATGTCCATTATCTTCGGCATCGGCATCTACGGCTTCGACCTGGACGTAAAAGACGAAATGGCACGCGTCAGTCGCGTTGCATGTCAAGACTCTACTAGTCCGTCGTTCCACAATCGCCGTGGATATTTCTCACTGTCAACTCCATAATGACAAAACACTGAACAGCATGCATAAATTTGAAAAAGCCTCTCGAGAAGAAAATAAGCGAGTACTCACTTGGCCGATCACAGTTCCTGCTCCGGCTGTGGCCTCCACGACGAATGAATATAGGTTAGTGGGTTGAAAGATGGGGCTATTGTCATTTGCATCGGTGAGCTCTATGTCAATCCGGGCGGTGGACACATTGTCCGTCAACAGGTTTGGTTTCTGCTCGACGGCCTCGACTTGCAACGCCAAGCGGGAAACTCTTTCCCGATCCAGAGGCGTCGAATTGGTCACACTCAACCAGCCAGTGACGGGATCGATCATGAACGCACCACTCGTGTCGTTCAATCGATATGTAAATCTCGAGTTTTCTCCCTATTTCGAAATAAATTAAGACGGATAAAAACCAACCAAAGATTAACTCATTTACCAGGTCATTATCAGTTGCCGATAGTTGGAGAACATGGAAATTGATGGGCAGGTTCTCCACGATACTGATGGTATAGTCATTGGTGTCGAAGGCGGGTAAATTATCGTTGATGTCTTCGATGTCGATAAAAATTCTGGCGCGGGATGATGTGGCGGATGAGATTTCTAGCGATGAAGCGGCCTGGATGGTGAGGACGAATCGGTCGCCAACGGCCGATCCCGGCAATTGCTCCCTGTCGATCTGGCGGACAAGGAACACATCGCCGTCGAGCGGGTCCATGGTGAAGTAACCGTCATCGTTGCCGCTGAGGATCGTGTATCTGACGGTTGAAATGGAGGAGCGCGTGTCGGGCTCGGTTATGGCCAGAGTGCCGTCCGAGTATTGGACGGTGCGCTGGATGCGGATGGCCGGCACGATCGGCACCAGTTGCCGGATCGTTTCGTTCTGCTCGATTCCAAAACAACAAAATTGAAGAAAGACCGTGACACACAGCGGGAAATGGGCAAATACGACACGGATGGAGCTGGAACATTTACCTTGAAAGGAAAGTGTTCTCGAATGGAGCCTCTGTAAACGGAGCGGGTGAACAGCACGGGCAACTGTTGGGCGTTATCGGTTACGCTGAAATTCGATTCTACATCGCAAATGTACGAAGTCGATGGCGAGCAAAATGACCGGCCGAAAAGACAACAACAACAGCACATAAAATTTAAAAAAAAAAGAGAGGAGCTCTGTTTGTATCACGCTCGTATCAACACAAAATCAACAACAATCTGAAAATGACTCCAGACAAAAAAGGGGCATGCCGTTACGGAACATTCCCCAGTGAAAGGATTTAGTTCAATAGTGTCTGAGTCAACTCGAGCGTAAGGCCATCAAAAATCATTGTTGCTTACACCATAGAGAATTCGATTAAAACAAAAAACGACAAACAAAAAAGACCCAAAAGCGGAGTTTAAAGTATACGTACCGGCGTAGCAAACGAAGCAAGACAGGCGGAATAGTGCTAGAAGGAGAAAGAACGACTCCATCACACGGGCTTGACGAATGACGAATCAATCCAGCTGCAATGCAAAATTAAAGACGTCAGGTAAAACTTGCACCAACATTATACACGGTGCAAACAGTTGAAGACGACTTGTTGCCGTGACACGGCCAAAGAACAAACTAACTAACGGACTGGCCCATTTGCAACAAGTCTCTCTCTTTCTTTCTCGCTTTCTACGTCCAGCAAGAGGTGGGCGGATCCTAAAGGGAACCAGGAGGAGGGAAGCAAAAAAAAAAAAAAAAAAAAAACCGAAGAAAAATGAACGAAACGAGATGGACAACGTTCGTGATCTACTTCGTGAAGCAACCAGCACTATTCTCTCCTTGTTTTCCTTTTTTCTTAATCAACTAGATGACGGCGATAAAGTTCTAGAGCCGGCCCATTCGCACTCTCTCCCGAATTTTCGCTCTCGCTCTCTCCTCACTAAATCCTCCACCTGTCCCCTGGTCCACACAACCAGGAGGAAAATAAATATGATCGTGGAAAAATGACACAAAACTCAGCATCACTTACCGAAACAAATGGCGGCCATTAGCCAGCAGAAGAAAACAGAGAGCTCGGCAACAGTTGCACGAATTATGCGAATTCCCTTGCTACTGCCTACAACATGCATAATCTGTGTTAACAGAAACGGAAAGCAGCAACCGAGCAGAACGCAATAATCTTGGACGGACAGATGAAAAGAAAAAAAAAAAAAATTCATTTACTAATTTTTTTTATTTATTTCGATAACAGGTTTTCGGGTTTTCCTCCTAGAAATCCGGTGTGCACAGTACGTACGGTGCGTTCACCTTTGAGTACACGGGCTCGAAATCCTTCAACCAGATCAGAAAAACTTAGTCATTGCGCGTGTGAAAAAAATTTGTGTTTCTGTCGTTTATTCAAAGATTTTTGTGTTTTGTTTTAAAAATAAAATTTACGATTGCAGAGAACAACAAAACACTTGTGACGACGCTATATTTTCCCTCTCGCTCTTTCTCTTTTCTATTGTATGCGCTTTGTCTTTCTGGGTTCCAGCATCAGACCTTGTTTTATCTTTGGATTTGTTGTTTCTTGCCCAAATCTCTCTGCGACGACGTTTCTAATGCTGCAACCCTGGCCGATGGCATGGCAGTGGCAAGACAGGAGAAACAAAAAAATTTAAGTGAAAAATAGAAATGCTTTTTGTTCGATCCGGAGTAAGTCATTGGGCGAACAACATAATAATACCAGCAGCGGCAGACAACGGAATCTGTGGGGCGGATAGTTTGTGCCGTTGTTGGGCTGTAGCAGATACATGCTATGGAGACTGGCAAGGATGTTTGGAAAAACCTCCTCAAAGCAATTGAACGGCCTTCCATTACCATTACAACTGCTACGTTTGTTTTCTCTAGTGCCACTACATTTATTATATACCCTTTGGCTAGACACAATTAGACATTCCAGCATGATGAATCGAAATTCACTAATAATGACCATTGTCGTTTCTGTGTTTTTCCCCGAGTTTGAATTCGACGCTAGAAATAATAATTTAAAAAATAGAAGGCAGTATACATTTAAAAAAATCTACTATTCGTAGAACAGTATAGATTTTATTTCATTTTTTACTTCGGTTAAATGCCATTGTCTTATATTATCTCTCTTTCCCTCAGTGGGCATTTTTCTCATTTAACGGTAGGGATACGCCGAATTACGGGGATTTTATTGAGTTCTCATAACCCACATTCAATCGTCGGGAAAATCGACGGGAGCGGAGAAAAATGCACCGGGAAAAAACGAGCAGCCACTTCCAAGTACTATCGAGCTCATCACCTAGATCGACCGATTTCAAAGTGTATAGAATTAGCTGCTAATGCGTAGGAGGTGTATAGTGTACTGATCTGTATCTAGAGAGACGTCCCTATTTCGAGAAAATAATCAACTGCATCAAATCATCCAAGAGAGATCGAGGAATAATCATTACAATAGGGAATGAAGCGAAAGGTAGGAAAACAACAGGAGCAGGAGGCCTTGGAGCTTCCAAATTTCTTTTGAATTTCACTCGCTTTTGGGTTCGCGTTTTCTAATTTACTTTGTTGTAGCTCAGGTAACTGGGTTGAATCTCAAAAGCAAAGCCAGAGGAGGGCATCGATATTGTGCCAATTGGTTGGAGCCAATCTTTTTTGAAGATTTCTATCGTTTCCTTATCTGTTTTTCGTCAATAGACCACAGATTTCGTTCACATTATTTCATGGCTTATAAAACGGTAGGTTGGTCATCATCAAAGAAAACGATAAAAAAAAAAAAAAACGAAATGACTCGGTTGAGTGTGTCATTGCCAATTTCACGACTTTGGCAGCAGCAACTGACCGAACTTTTCATATTTTAACCACACGTGTATAGACTTTTGGGCTTGCCTTTTTGTCTTCCGCTAGTCACGAAAATTACCCGAATCCCTGGTTTCACGGCAAAAGTTCAGAATAAATCGAAAAATTTCAAGTTGTCATATAACGCCTCAAACAGTTATTCGGAATCTTGCCCAAAAAGACAATAGTAAAAAAATATATGTAAAAATCTGGGTGATTGGAAACCGGAATGCCTACATGACCGAAGTCGGCCGAACTACCACATTATTCAATCAATGCAACGATTGTCATTTCTACGAATGATTACTAGCTGAATACCGTTGCATCGACTTGTATGTATAGGTTCGTTTCAAAAGATCTCCCATCTCCTGTGCCAACGTTTCTTGTTTCTTCGTCTTACAACTGCTTCAAATGTACAACAGCTGCGTTGTAGTAGAGTTTTCGATTGGCAACATGTCAAAAAATTAAAAAAAACAGCACCAGAAATGATGAGTTTTCGAGGGAAAACAGTTTCCAAGTTGAAAACCGGTCGAATAAGTTCGTTTTAATAATTGAATCGGCAATTCCGAGCATGTAGGAAAGTTGTTTCCCTACTTGAACTGGGTTAATAAGACAAAACAACATAGCGGATGGTTAAGGTTACAACATGCGTCAAAGTCTAGTCGTCGTGACATTCGAGTTTTCCAGTTGTGTGGTGAAACTCTAAATGGTTTTCCGGACATTTCGAGAGATCGAGACATCGTCACACGTCACATTTTCCCACCCACAAACAAAAGTGTGAAATCTCCGGAAAAAGGAAAATGCAAAAACTCACCGGTTGGAGGAGGAGGAGGAAGCCACGAAGAGGTGTGTAAACTCGAAGTATTGTAAATCACGGAGCGAGAGGACCGCAGAAGGTAACGATCCGGCTGGTTGGTGTTCGGTATCGTAGCACACTCGACGACGCGACGGGAACCAATAAACAATCAAACTTACAGCATCTTATTTCCTAGTTGAATGACGCAGCCAGACTGGGCTGGGCTGGCTTTCGCTGCTGCCTCGAGTGCTGTGCTTCTTCTTCCTTTTGCTTTCCAATTCGAAAAAATAAATCTCTCTCGTTTACTATTTTAGCAATCGATCCCCGAAGAGGAGGAGTAAAGAAGATTTTTCTTGTTTTTCCACAAGAGCTTCTATGCTGAGCGCGATTAAAAGAATTTAGAGCGAGCCGTGAATGTGTGCTGCTTTCTCGCCCAGAGTCTCGCTGCTGGCAAAGGGAGTAGACGACTGACTGCCGAATTGTTGTTGCTTCGGACGGTGCCCAGTGCCCTGTGATCGCCCGCCATTCCTTGGTTCTATGCAACTCGATTTTACCAACCGGTTTATTATCCTATTTATCGGTGGTGAAAAAGAATTTAGGAAAAAATAAAAAAAAAATAAAAAAAAAAATAAAAATACTTGTGGAAAATAACAACCGAGAATGTGTGACGTGCTGCTGCTCCTGAGAGAGCTACGATATATTCCCGATACGGTAAACGCGTATTGCTTTCTGCTTTCGCGGGACTCTTAAAACGCATTTCAAACCCGTGTCCCGGCAAATACGATTACCTTTTTCAATTGCAGGTCTTTTCGAATGAAATAATCGTGATTACCCACACCACCGCACCCGTATAATCTAAAGCCAACGTCGACCAGATGGCCTTGTCTCGACTGTCAATTTGTTCTAGTCTTTAAGAGCTATCTCGTCGTGTGGCAAGAAATTATGTTAAGACAATTATACGGTACCTACATTTCAATTTCGAGTATTGAAACAATAAGGAAACAAAATTACAATACATAAAATACAACAACGGCTAACAGTTTTCCCGTTTAGGTCGAGTTTAGGTGGCGTCGAAATCAATCGACGCGTGAAAACAGACCTCCTTATGGAGTGAAAAAAGAGAAGAAAAAAGAAAAAAACTTTTCTGCGCGTGACAAACAACGTTGTCCAGAAAGTTGCGTGATCGCGGAAAAGATGGGAACGTTAAAAGAAGAAAGAAAACCGTTTGAATGGAACGGAAGAGCGGAGAATATTCCCTTTCGATACGATTCGGTCAGTTCGTTTTCAAGCAGCTCCATTAATCCCTGTACGAGGACTCAATGCATCAGTAATCTCTTCGACCTGTTACTGCTGGAATGCCAGAGTCACAGCAGTATGCGGCCCTATTACAACGTGCTTTCCTTTCGTGAATCCGGATGCATTCAATCGGTAATTCTGTCGGTAGTATTACAATATAACGCACGATTGTTTGTCAAAACGACAATAATAATAAGAATTTTCCTCTTAAAAAAAAAAAAAAAAAAAAAAAACGAAACAAATTATGACATGATAACGGTAAGAAGAAGAATAATGATAAATACAGGTTGCACTAGGCAACGGTAGATGGCTCCTCCTTCCAGTTATTTTCAAATAAAATCAAGGAACAGTTTGTTGCAAAGCCACATTTTTAAGCTTGGGTCAAATGTAAGTGACCTAATTTCGGACAAAAAATAATTATCCGTATTATTTGGAAGGAAAGTTACCGAGCATTCCACAAATAATTAAAGAAGCTGATATCAATGAAAAGAAAAGAGATAACGTAACAAAATGAGAGTTTCGGATGCGCCGGAACGAAGAAGAATTCTTCATTAACTTTGATTGATAGTCCATGTTGCAGATTAAAAACTGGTTTCAATTCGCAATTTGAGGTCGGGCGAAAGTACTATTTCGTGGTTCCTTTTTTTCTATAGAATACATAAAAACTAGGAGCGTAACTTAAAACGTGCGTACTACTTCCGTATTTTTTGTTTGCAATAAATTATCCAACAAAAAAAAACCTAATTACTTTACGCTCACATTTATGAATGAAAAGAAGGAAAGTTAATTCAAATTTAAAAAAAAAGAATGAATTCCAGAAGACCAAATGTGGAGAGTTCGATGTCTAACGCTTTTTTGTACTGCGGGCTCTGAAGGGGTTGTAATTTTCCCCTTTTTTTTCATTTTTCTAACCTATGAATATCTTTTTTTTTTACGATCATAGCTCCAACATCCTTAAGGCTCAAGTCAGGAGATGAAGAAGCAGTAGCCTCCTATCCGAATGATAAAAACCGAAAGGGTATTTTTTCTTTAATATAATATAAAATCAGGGAATAAAAATATACCCTCCCGAGATAATTAAAGAAGAAGGCCTCAGGGAAAGGGTGGCAAAGTTTCTGTTGTTGGGGATGCGCTGTACAGTGAGTCTCGAATGAAATATTCGACATGGGCCAACAGAAGTAGATAAATACGAATGTCACTCGAAACGGGCAAACGGCGGCAATCTCCTTTCAACTTTTTAACACACCGCTTTAGTTTCATTTTCTTCCCGGAGTTTTATTTCTAAAAAAAAAAAAAAAACGGGAGGCATTTTTAATCAAAAGAGTCCCTCTCGGGGCATCTAGTCTTTTCCTCTTCATCTATTTCCAACATCCTTTATTTAAAAGTTCTCCCTTTCTATTTTCTAAAACAAGATACGATGAGGCTAGTGGACGAGGTGAGAAACACAATACACGATCATAATATATCACCAGTTGGATAAAAGAAAGAAAAAAAAAACAGGGAAAACAAAGGCTACCCGCTACCGTGCCTGTTGGATTGAAAATTACAAAATTCTAATGAAGCAAAATAAAAAATTTCTTTTACTGGGCGTTTAATTATGCTTTATAATATGGTGGCATCGATAGTTTTACGAGCTTTAAACGACCCGGCAAGACGTTATTACGCGGTGTTATTCATCCCGTCACGAAATTAACGTAGACGCGATTGCGTGATAATCGACATCGACGGCGACGTCCAGAGCACACGAAACCATAAACACGCGCACCCCCGATAATCATTTGACTTTCCATTTCAGTGCAAGTGGAGTCATTCCATCTTTTTGTTATTGTGTTGTGTGTTATTTCTCTCATTTCGCTTTTCAATTGAGTTCGTGTCTCGTCTCTAAAGGCGGTTTGGTCTCTAATGGCTATGACCACTTCTTATTGTGCTGTGGGCGTTATTTGGCTGTAACTCAATCGAACTTGTTTCTTCATGGGCGGTTTGGCAGCAGCCATAACCTATCGGTGGCTGGTGCCCCACTTGTGTTCAAATTGTTTCTTTTGTTGTCGGCGCATGTGAGAGGCTCCAGTGGGTAAGCCGATGGATTCAAACAACGGAAACCAGTGGCTGCCACCGACTGGCGCCTTGACTCAAGGGCGTTGCATATCTCTTACCGCTTTTGTTCCATAATATGCAACTGCTGCTGTTACCTTTTCTTTTTTTTTTCTTTTTTTCTTACCTCCCACCTGTCTGTTTGGTGATGTGCGAATGCAACCCTTTTCGTATCTTCCCTTTTTGGCAACCGCATCGAAATCGACTTCGCTTTCGTTTAAACCATCACTTCACTCCTTGCAACCTCAAGGCCGAAAAGAATTGAAGTTGTCAAAAGATTTCGGAGTTTCCGCTGGCCGACAGGTGGTCAGTGGTTCCATGAAAACCGCCTCGTGCCGTGGCGGTTCTTCGCATATGTATAAACTAATTCAATACGAATGATTTCAACAGAAAAACATTTAAAGGCTGTTTGGGCTTTCAACACCGCTATACGACTATTTTTGTCATGCATTTTGAATTTCTTAATAGTTTTCAAATAACTACAATATCTATGCCTATCGGTGTTAAATATTAAATGTTAAATCACCAAATGAATGAGTTTGAGTATGGAAATCCGATTCCACGTGTCGCGTTAACTTTGAATAGCCGGTCCGTAGACAAACCTACTGGTGTAGTGGTAAAGGCTAAAAGACTAGACACCAAAACGGAGTCCATTGAACCCAGAATGGGAGCACGATACCGGCCGCGATACCTCCCGCTGCATAATTTAATTCAAAGCCATCCAGGGGGCGATGGTCGACACTTTCCCTTTCAGCCGGATTTCTTTTCTGAAAAATAACTCTTTTACCCCGCTCTAGTAACAAGTAATAGTAGAGTATTACTTATGGATCATTCACATCAGTATTTACGCCGCTGTAAAAGAAAAAAAAGTGAGGCGATTACGTTTCTTGTGAGGAAAAAAAAAGAAAAGACTCCCGCTGCATCGAAAACAACCTGCGCCTACAACCGGTCGAAATAAAGTGACTGAAATGTAATCATATTTCGTGTTATTCTTCGTTTCAAGCAGGTGGTGTGCATACAATAAGAGCTTGGACGAAACACACAATATATATAGCTACTTTCCTGGACTAGCTACTTGACTACACCAATTTCTAATCTGACACTGGGCCAAGCAGAAGCTTGATCATAAGTAATGTTAAACGCCGTTAGAACTCATAATGAGTTCAGCGGGTCCGCCCGAATAATGGTCAGTTCAGTGAATCCGGTTAAGAAAAAAAAAGAAGAATAGAATGATGTAAAATAAGCAATCGGAACCGAGGGTTTCGGTCGACAAGGCCGAAGAAAGGAAAGAATTTGTTGTATAAGACACTAAAACACTTTCTTCGAGAGCGGTACTCTGGGGTACCAGATGAGCCCAATTAAAACGAAACGTGAATTGTCGGTTCTTTTATCAAGGGAGAACCAGGATATTCAAATAACGAAAGGGGGAAAAAGAATCTAGAAAGTGAGACTTCTATACTGCGAGGGGAGAAAGTGAATAATATTAAACAATAATTCAATATACGTCAACTACATTATCTCTCATCAATGGCGCTACCATGTGAATCTTATCGTGAGGTCTTCAACTACGGGCAATCGAATTACACCAATAAAATCATTAAGCAACCGTTCTCTGTTTCTTCGCTATTCTACTTTGAAAAATTATTTTCCCGGGAGGAGAGATTTTTCTTTTTCTATGTGGGAAATTTGTAAAATATACAGCTGTTAAAAAAGTCATTTCAATTTAGCAAAAATTTTAATTTTATGCATCCAGGATTGTCCATACGGTCAACAGTAGCCACATGGGACTAGTCGACAGGATATTGGGTGGAATTAAACAATTATTTTGGTAAATTAGTCCCAGACTTGGCGATTGTCACCAGGTAAGGGGAGGCCAAATTGGCGAATAAAAAGAGAAAGCCAAATAATTTAGAAACATCCAGCTTTCTCTTTAATATTGGCTAAACAAACCAATTTTGCCATGCAGACGGTAGCTCGCAAAAACATGTTCAACACACAGACACACACACACTGCATGCTGTCAGCAATAAAGCGACGGCTGCCAGTTGTTTAAGAACTTTTGACTCGCCCTCAGCTGTTCCCTCAAATGTCGCTGGGACGACAGAGCAGCGGAAATGTCGAATTCCGATTGGCATCAACACAACGTGTCATTTGCCGGCATCAATCAGCATTTGACTTGTTTCCAAACATCGCCGTGTCGCGACTGCGACAGTAGCTTGTCCCTCTATTCAAATTTTCGTGTTGTAGTTGCGGATTCACTACAACAAAGGGTAGTCTGGTAGCTAAAGATAGCCGCTGTAAGTATAGGGTCGAGGTAGTAGGTGGAGCCCGGTTGTGTTTGCCAACACACACACTCCACAGGAAAGGGGTATGAAAGGGTGGACTGATTTGAAAAGGTAAGTGAAAGTTAGAAATAAAACAAAAAGGATCAGCGACAGAACAATAGCTGGGAAAAAACGCAGAATTATCTATCGACTGAAGGAAATGACCATTGATTTCTAACCTGACAAGGAATTATTCCTTTCTCAACTAAATGCGACTAAATACACAGGGTAGCACATTTAGTTACTCCGTAATGTTTCGCGTTTTGCATGACAATGCCGCCACCCAAGTAGTGGATTTGACGTTCAAAAAATATTTGAATAAAAGTTCGTTATTCAAATAAGTCGGTTAGTCATAAGAACACAAATGATTGGGAAATCTCAGACAACATTTAGACAGCTGTGAATTACCACAGACAATTTGGCTCTTCCCTCTACGGCATGTCGATGAATCATAATGAAAACGATTACTCAAAACGTCAATCTGCAAAAGCTTATAGAAAATCTCGAAGCAGCCTTTAATCAATAGATTTTTCTCATCCATCAAAAATTTGTTCCCCAGCCATTTTAGGGATGAAGAGTCAAATAAAAGGTGGCACGAAGGCGGTGGGAGTCACGCTCGGCTCAAGGCAGGTCGGATATGGGCGGACTAACTTTGAAAAAGATTTCTCCGACCACTGTTTATCATGGGATTAACAGTCCTGGACAATTACATATCTGTACAAGCTAAATCAAACCCCCGTTCAATCTTCCCATTTAAAATAAAAATTAAAAAAAAAAAAAAGGTTTCCGAAGGCCTCCGTAATTATTGAGGGTTCAAACAAATCTTTACGTCAAACAGAAACTATATAAACGAAAAGATTTTGGGATGTCAAATTCTGACATCGTTGAATAGAGAAATCCACCCGAATGTCAATCAACAGCAGCGGCTTGTACCGACTTTAAAAAATCGACTTTTAGTCGACTTGAGTCGACTTTTTAGGTCGACCCGAATAATCGATTACGAGTCGAAAACGTCGACTTTGTAGTCGACTTTTCTCGCAAAAGTCGAGTTTACAACTTTTCATATGTCAATTCAAATTTTTTATAATTGGCTTCAAAACACCTTCAATTCTTCATAAATATATAAAACAGGTAATATTATTTTAGCTTAGTAAATGTTTTTTTGCTTTTGTGTGTCTCAGCATCGACTATTATTTTAATTTTGACACTTCAAGCCTTGTGTGTCAAATGGAATTATTTTTAGAAAATGCTATTTATTCCTCATCTTAAGTCTGCTTTGTTAGATTTTCTTGCGATATTACTTAATTCTCGTGTTTTTACCTAGATTCGCTGCTAGTTCTATTGAGAACAGTGTACACTGCTAGGAATATTGGCCTATGATATATCTAGAGTAGTCGAGCATCCACCTGAAGCATTTTGGAACCTCTATCTAGCCAATTTAGGTATATCACTCTTAATTGGTAAATTTTTCCCCATCTCTTAATTCACACATTACTTTTAGGGCAACACTCTGCACTGGATATACACCACTGCTCGAGCATTTCAATGTGATAAGGTGATAAGTGACACTTACACTGTCAACTGTGAAACATCCTTTAATTTCTCCCATTCGTGTTTCGTCAGTTTGGGTAATGATATTGAAATATTTTATGCCTAACCTAGCTAGGGAACTCATCGTTTTTTTAAACACAGGAGACCATTGCATTCCGACAGACTTTGGATTCTACAGGTGTGTCTGGAGGATTACTTCATTTATGTTATATTTTAGCTTTTCAATACATCATGTACCAAAATTCGAGTGTACCATGTACCAATTTCCTCAAGTATGACTGCCTTTGACAACTTGACTATGACTATAACTTCCATGAAAATACAAGAAGAATCCAAGAATGAATTTTATTTCGTTTTTCTAAATAAGCCAACATGATTTTGTAATATTTACAACCGTTGTTGTATCAATAAATCGCATGAATGTAAACAAAGAAAAATTCAAAAGTCGATTATTTTAGAAAGTCGACTTAAAGTCGCGACTTTTTTCCCAAAGTCGACTTGTAATCGATTATTTTTCAGAACAAAGTCGATTATACAAAAAGTTTTGGTACAAGCCACTGATCAACAGTCATTCATTATCGCATGCTCCTTTCGCTTCGTTTACATTTCTATTTGGTCGGCCTGTTTTCAGATTCATTTCACGCAGGAAAGAAAAGGTTCAAATGTTGACTATGACGGTAATTTTAAAGGCGAGTTCATCAGAAACGTCAAAAGGTAAAAAGAAATAAAAAAGAAAAAAAGAAGAAAGAAACAGGAAAAAAAATAGAACCGACAGAGAACGGCAACAACTTTTACTGATTTCTTTTTAGATGCTGATGAAACATGGAACGCGCGTGATGTTCTACTTATCCAGAACGGCGTGAAAGCGATCACGTCGACAAGTTAAATACCACGTGTCGAGTTACGCAATAACTTGGACCCAACTACCCACAATAAGAACTTTGTGAGACACTTTATAAAGCCGAAAGTCACGAAGATGAACCAAAAGATTCAACAAATCACTTCCAAGCTCTCACCTTTTTGTCAGCTGATTAAGTTCAGTCAGGTGTGAAAAGAAAAGTACACGAAAATACTTGAGGAACCAGAAAGCAACAAGTTTTCTAAAAGCCATGCTTCTTCCTTAACAGACCTAATCGAGATGAGTAGGACTATCCGTTATTGGAGGTACAACTCGTTCAATTATCATCTATTTTTTTATTATTATTATGGTTGACTGCACAAAAAAAGTAACTATTTATAAATTAAAAGTCGGTGAACAAAGGAGCTAGAGAACGGACCAAAAATAAAAGGTACTCGAAGTCCAAGTAATAAAAAAAAAGTTGAAGAAAGTTGAAAACAAAAATTAGATAAAGCTCAAAACGGATTTCATTTTGTGAACTTGCTCGACGGGGTGGAGTTGACTACCGATGGCTCGGTGAGATTACCCATCATGGACTCTAACCTACATTTTATTCGACCACACACACGCGCACCCTTGCGAAGTAAAAGTAGAAATAATACGCAAACAACGGTCATATAACTGACCCAGGAAAAGCGGAGGGTTCTTCTCTTTCTATCGTACGTTGAGGTGTAAAAGATTCTACTAAGGCTTTTTATGTTCTGACTGCGATATGTTGGGGGAAGTCATCAAATACTACTTGTGGTCGGACGGCATTTATAAAGGAGCTGATCAGTTTTATTTGCCTATAATGACGACGGGACCCGCAGAGCGCTGAAATGTTATGAAACGATGGCTGGAAGCGCTGTTAATTATTTTTTTTCGGCAACTTTTACCAACAAGGTCTAAGTGGCTATTACATGGCTATTACAAGTGACTTTCTACAAGGGACGTTTTTCGCAATTAGTTTGAATCCGACAATTTGTTTTTATTTCTTCCTAATTATACAATAAACTGCCAAATTTGCTTCGTTAACTCCGTCTTCCGCCAAACGCTCCCTATTTTTTGAATGTGTGTTGTTTCTTCAAATCTAGATCAGGTGTGCCCGATCCACAATTACACAATGAACACCACGCTCCTCACACATTCAAAAAGCAATTAATTGTTTCAGTTTGTATGGTTTTTTAAAGTTGGAAAGATAATAGATGCAACAAGGTAGTTGGAAAATACAATAGTTAACGTCAAAGATCAACATGCCCCTTGAGAGTCTCGGATAACTGAAATGAAATCAGGTAAACAATCTAAAATTCACTTTTCTACGCACATAGAAAGAGAATAAAGATGATCCGTCATCCCCGCAACTACAGGAAAATCATGTTATATATTACGTCTTTTGTGTCTTTTCGATTTTCTTTTACTTTACAAGGGGCGAAAGGAACCAAGTAAGCCCATTTACTACGTCTCTGAGATAGAGAGTATTCTCAGCAGGAGACCGAACCACTGAGTTACTCTTAGCACTCTTGGAAATTGAGTCATGAATAAACAAAAAACAAAGACAAAGGTTAGATAGATTGAGACGTGTTTCCAGATCGAGAACAAATTTCAAGTTTTTTCGACACGAGAGTCTTAACTTTCTTAAATAAGAAGTTAAAAATAACATAGCTTTATATGGCTTTGCCTTGTGCACTAGACAATCAACTTTTATCGACGATAGCAAACTTAGAATTACGACCAACCATAATCGGACACGGTAAATCATGTCAGAAAATCGAAGGAGTTGGTAGAAACAAAAAATATCCGTCTGTCATAATAGGAAATAATATTTTTTATTTCTACCCTTTCAAACACTTTCGCCGCGACTCCCAATAGACCCCCACTTTTTACAGTATTCGGATCCGAAACGGAAAAAAAGGCTTCGACAGTTAAACTTACATTTTACGAACAATTTACGAGTTCATAAAAGATGGCATTAAAAAAACTTTAGAAAACTAAACTTTTCACCCAAAGAGTTGATGAGTAAATCAAAAGAGTGACGAGGAAATAACGCACGAGCCGCTTTTGACGGGTCCAGCTCATTTCGACGGACATTTTCGATTACTGGCCACGTCCGGTGTTGTTCTATTGCATCTGTAGGAGGGTTAACACCCCCTCCCCTTTCAGATAACTAACAGCAAAAACCAGTTTGCGAGCAACAATAAAGATTTAATGGCGCAACAAAAAACCCCTTTCTCGACAAAAAACTATTCTTCTCCAAGATTACGACGTTGCGTTTGTGAATAAAAAGCTTGTAATAATGTAAGCCATATTTTCCTTTAATAGACTAAAGCCATCGGAAGAATCGCAAGCAAACAGAGAATCATAAAAAAAAAATCACCGTGTTAATATACCACACTGCAACAGATTGAGACGTCCAACACACGAAATTAACGACGGCTCACATCATATTAGAAATTTCAAGGGACACTAACTTGTGGAATTCCTCCGAGGTGTAGTTGAGATTGCGTAAGGCGAAACGTCCGATGATGTTGGCTTCGGCACCAGCGTGATTCCAATGTTCAACCCACCAGCTATCGAAATTGATTTTCTGCGTCACGGGGTGGAGCGGAGCGGAGCAGTTGTAATGAGAAGTGTCGACGGAAGACTCCCGTCTTGTAGAATATCCAGCATTCTCCTCTAATTGTTTACGGTGGATTTCCGAACACAGATAACATTCAAAGGCTTCAACGAAATTCTCGCTTTGAAAGTCATCTTCGTGGCCTGCACTCCAGCTTCGACCCTCCATAGCAACGATAAGATCGTTGTTGTCTACAGTTCCGTGTAATTTATGCGAAAGCATGCGGCTGTATGCTATGTCATCGTCATTTAATGAGTGGAGGTAATCTGCTAAAGATTCGGGCGATGTGAAATTCCGAACTGAAACAGCTGAATTACTGTGAGGCAGCCAGTCCTAAAAAAAGGTTATTAAAAATGGAAGTTTCAAGAATTTTGCTCAGAAACGTAAAAACATTAATTTACTTCGAATGATGGAGATCCCATATATATGGGTACGGATCCCAATATTAGCGGACGCCACAGTTTTTCAGTAATGTAGTCGTCACCTATCGCATTTTCAAAGGCGATGGTAAACTTGTACTTGGCCATCAGTTGGAAAAAGTCCTCGTTATTCATTCCGTCTGCAGGGTCTTCTAAACTAAAACATTCGCAATTTAATGTCTGAAAAAAACTTTAATAAATAATTCACTCAACTGTTGTGGGAGAGGTTTGTTGTTGAGACATTTTCCGTAAGAGTCGATTTTAATGAATTTTTGAAGCTCTTCGACATATAAATCACGCTCAGAGGGAGCGTTACAAGAGGATTGAACATACGCTATGGGAGAAAGACCCTCTTGCACTCGAATAAGGTTCTTTTTGGCAACGGGAATGAAATATTCCCCATCTTCATTTTCATGAAAAAAATAGAATAGAAAAGTAAGTCTTTAAGCTCAGATAAAATTACTGAAATTAAGGTTGATACCTGTAATATCACTAAGTTTTGGTAGACTTAGTAATGTCAATGGAAAACTAGACTTTCTGCTCCAAGTGGCTGTGTAGTTGAATAGTGAGATCAAAGCTGAGTAGCAAAATGATGGATTATTTTTGGGTGATTCTTCATGAAGTAAAGCCCAATCATGCCAGGGCTGACGAGGTATTGGTAAGTTGAGATGAGTGAAACTGCTCCCATAAAAAGTGACTACCTATAAAAGTACTCTATTTAATGAATTGAATCCTCCAATTTGACTTGACCATAACAATAGTGCTGTTTAAACTAAAACAAATAAGACTTAAGAAAATACCTTAGTTTTGGGGTTTGACAAATAAGTTTGATTTTCTGTGAAGTAACAGGTGTTTTCTCCACATGTCCTCAAGTTTCCTGTTTCTCCAGTAAATGGTGTCCACCACAAAATTATGGGACTGTCAAATTTTTCTTCAACAGTAAACCAGCCACAAAATATCTGCAAGAAAGATTAAAGGAATTAGAACTTATTGCAGTGAGTTACAAAAAGAAATTACCATGGTGAGGTTCTGAACTAAAACTAAATATGTAAAAACTAAGGCTGCAAAAGAATTTGAATTTGACATTTCGATAAAACGAGAGTTTGATTTGTATTTGTAGGAAAAATCCCTTTATACTAAACCAAGATTTCAAAAGAAAAGGATCTTATTTCCTCAACATTTTCTGCAAGGAAAAATTCGCAAATCGCACATTGTAATGCTAAAAGCAACATTGTCATTTTTCGTCTGCTTGGAATCTATTTACATACTATTGCGTCCATCTAGTGTCTAGTTGTGACAGCATATTTAAAAAATTCAAGCGCGCATAACAATTTCTGCGCGTGTTGATTTATCATTCAATAACTCAATAACTTTTAAGTTCCGAAGAATAAGGAAACGATGAACTTTTTCTCTCAAGTTCAATCCTTCAGATTTATAACTTGTATGAATACAAAGCAACCTCTCCTTTTTTACACGATAACAAGGGGGGGGGGGAAAGAATACACCAAAAAATCGTTATGGAAGTAATGATGAGTGTGCGGTGTTTTAGCCCTTTGACCATATCGACAATTTGAGTTTCAAACCCCTTCTAAAACTTTTCCCTTGTGGTCAATAATAGTGGCAAATACTGGCGGCAGCGTTTGTAAAACCCATTCCCTCCCCCTTTTTTTTTCTTTCCCTCCTGAAATAAAACCTATAGTACCTCTGATGTTCTCTTCATGAAGGGTTGGGATTTGTCGGGGTCTGCAATAAGAGGAAACAGACCACCATCAATTCATTCAATCTGACCCTTTCTTCCCATATTTGTTCGAATCGTTTCGGACGAAAGAAAGTTTGACATGCCAATGGATTTATTATGAAGCAAAAAAATCGTAAATTTTGAAAATTTCAAATTGTGTACACACACACACAAACTGTTGTGCGTAAAGTGCAATGGGAAAAAAAGCCAGGTAAAACGGATACATAATACACGCTTCTTCCTGTATTTCCTTGATTGAAGATTGTGTAAAAAAAAAGTCTGCTGAGTTATTAGTAACACGCTCTGGTTCTACAATAGTTCAAATAATTCAGCTCCTTTGATACAACAGAGAACTGAAAGGGTAAGAGCAAATTAACGAACCGACCGCTCAATTTTTTTTTTTTTTCACCCAGCCGACCAAACATTATTGAAGAATTAGAAGGGCTCATCATACTCGGAGAAGTGTTTTGGTTCATAAAAATAAATTTCTGTTGGCATACGCACAAAAGTCACTGAAATTGCAGCTGCTTCTTTATCCTTCTTTTATTTTTTTTCAGCGTCTGCCTTTTTTTGTTTTGTTTTGTTTTCAATAGATCCTTTTCGGATCCTTTTCTTTCTTTCGTCTATCCGCGCATTGTTTCCCATTCGACTCGGGAGTCGCTACAAAAGCTGCTGAACCTTGTTGTCTGCTGTATAGCCCATCTCCCTGTTGGCCCGTCTAGCCCAAACAACAACCAAAAAAAAAAGAACAACAAGTTGATTCAACGGCCGAGGCATAATAATGCGCGTCGTCAGTGCCACACAAAAGACGGAATACAACAACCGCATCTCAGCTATTTCAGATAACAAGGGGTAGAAAACGGAGGGGGTCACAAAGGCGATGACGTCGGTCTCTTGTGAGCCATTGGCAACGCTAGTGTCGCCTGCCAGACTGTCACAGCAACACGGCAATAACAGGGGAATTTATGGCTGTCGACCACCCTGGGTCTGGGATGAATATGGCTCTGTACAATGTGCAACAAGTGACATTGTTCCATACAGCGTACACATTTTTTTTTTATGTGACTGACTCGTTGCGTAAGACTTCGTAGCCTGACTGCTGGTTAGAATGTCAATGGAACACCTGTACGAGAAACATTGCCACAAATCACCTGCCGGATTCCTGATACTTTGCGCTGACCTACTTTTGAGGGCAGATCGAAATATTATCCTGGCGGCATAGACGGCGTCCTTTAGCTAATATCCACGCCTGTCGAATAATAGCAGCGTCTTAAATTTATCTATCAGCGGCGGATGGCATCAACTGTATTAAATTACCGTATCAGAATATTAGGAATGACGTCCCCGCGGTTCGGTTACATCAAGCTGATCAGTAGGCTACCGTTTCTTAATCAAGAGCGGAGAAATGAAACACAGAATTCAGAAATAATTAAATTTATCATTGTTATCAAATTTCAAAAATGGTTATTTCTGAATTGTGGATTCCGTTTTCGATCAATAGCAAACTTTAAATTCTATAGAAGCCAGATGGCTAAATTCTGGCGAGAAAAAAATGCACTGTAAATTATTCACGCCCTGAGTGTTGGAACAATGCTGTCTTTTTGGAAACAGAAGTCGAAATTATCTTGTTCTCTACGAGTTGGTCAATATTCTGTGGTATGGAAAACACGGATGATTTCCTGGTGAAAACAATATCCTCGCCGGAAGGCGCAAGTGATCGGAGCGAAATATTTTTTTTGTTTTGTTACTAGATCAGACCAATGTTTGGCCATACTTGGATGATTTCTGCTTTCTAGAGTGTTGGATGTTGTTGGATGTGCTAGGTATAGAGGAAGTAGCATGTATAGGGATTGTCAGGTGTCGGGAGAGTTGGGTACACAGTGATGAATAGCTTAATGAGTCTTGCACCAAATTTCAAACCCTCATGAATTATTCAATCGCTTAAATAATGACTCAATCCCCTGACTGACTCTCTCTCTCTCCACACTTCTTCATGAATAATCTAAAAGACGTTGAGGCCTATATTCAAATGTTCAACCCAAAACAGCAGTGAACCTACATCTATGTAAACGTTTCTTTTTTAACCGCAAGTCGCAGAAACACAGGACGAGGGGAATACGAGCTCAAACATAAAAACTGCCTTCAACTCTTTTTCTTGAATATCTTAAGCTCAATAGAAACTTTATTTATTGCTGCGCCCCAAAGACTCCATACCCCGAGAAGTTGAAAATGTTCTCTGTAGAGCAACAGCAACATTTCCTGTTGTTGCGCTGGTGGCTGATAACGCCAGGAGGGTAAAAGGAAAACAACATATTCGAGCATATACATGCATACATTATCGAATCAAAGGTTTAATTTCTCCTTTTCAGACAATCAACACTATGATTATGTGCTGTTCTGCCTCGTTTTTATTTATGATTTTCGTATCGTCGGCACGTGTCGGTCACGAATATTGAATACATTCCCATCTGCTTATCATCGACGGTTCAAATTCAATCCATCCGCGAAGCTTTTTTTTTTATCATTGAAGAAGAAATTAATGATATCTAAAGACTTGGAACTCAAGGCAGTCAGCAATTCGATTTGGTTCAATTACTTTCTGTTATTTCAGATTCATGGAAATGCGTGAAGTGCCTGTGTATCGAAATATGTTTTTCGGCACTATATCTGGCCAGTTCGAATGGGACTGTCATCTGTTGCCGTCATAAAAAGTGCGAAGTGTGAAAAAATAAAGAAGCAAACAGCTACGATGGCTTTTGGTATGAACTGTAATCGAACAGGGTATTTCCTTTTCACCTGCTAGTCAAAGCGATTGGATATGGTCACCATCTCTAAAAGACACTGAAGAATTCAGAAATGCCGCGAGTGCGCACACGACTTGGGGTTCCCGCAGAGCTGCCAGCGTGATATCACATTTAGAGACAGAACGGCACGCTACAGTCAAAGGGAGAATAGGAAGTAATATCCAGGGACCAAACCATGCGAAATTTCGTAAAGAAAGCCCTACTGTAAGAATCGAATGTCATTGATTGGCTTTGCGCAGGAACATAATTTTCTACAGTTAAAACATTCGCATGGCACTGGGTTGAAACTCAGTGGTTGAGAACATTAAATTAGTTATTTACCAAGCGGAACGAGTAGGAAATAAATTACTGGTTTAACTTATTTTTTATTTTTTTTTTTATAGAGAACACAATGAATTTTCTTCCATATTAAATACCATATTCCCATATAAACCACTACTTGTACAGAAAATTCATCGACATAAAAAAATTCGCAAGCAAAATTAAATTTTGCAGATTGTTATTTGATAACGTTATGATAGATAGACCTCTCACCTCACAGGAGGTGGTTGCATGTAGGACATGAGTTATTCATTACTTATTTTTTCAACGAAATTTTGTGGATTCAATAAAAAATGGGCAAAAAGAAAAGGTTCGAGGACGCTAGATTGGTCGCCCATGGTCGACAGTCTGACTGATCAACGGACCAGCCGTTGTTTGCACTAAAACCCTCATCCATAACGCACCTGTCGGAATTTGTTCGAAGAAGACAAGGGAAGGACCCATCGATATCCCAACGGGACGTGTGGGACAAAAACGGGCGAAGTGTGCAAGGAAATTTTAGCTGGATATTCTGGTGGCTGTCAGTTTCCATTAGGAAAGTGACACTTTGGTCCAGTTGTATGAAAGAGGAAAAAGAATGCTGAATATTCTGCATCTTCTGCATTGGAATGCCAGAAAAAAAAGTTGAGATCTTCATTCAATTGGAAGGAGCGGAATTTAAAAGAAAAATCTTGCAATGGACCCAAATGGAAATTGAAATGTTTCAATCGTCAAAATCTCCAGCGGAGTTCTGATTTTTTTTCCTCCCTCAATTTGATTGATTTATTCATGATTATACGAAGAAAGTCGGACGAGGTACGATGAGATTGAGAGTAACTCGGTGGTTCGGTCCCCGCTGAGGGGCTTCCGAGTTCCGAAGAATCTCAATT
Source organism: Daphnia pulicaria (assembly GCF_021234035.1). Taxonomy (NCBI): domain Eukaryota; kingdom Metazoa; phylum Arthropoda; class Branchiopoda; order Diplostraca; family Daphniidae; genus Daphnia; species Daphnia pulicaria. The sequence continues at coordinate 10,385,172 of NC_060920.1, forward strand.
TTAAGAGAAAGATTAGCTCAGCGGGGACACCCTCGTCTCCAGTCAATTTCTACATTGGTGTAGCACCAAAAGTAAACACATCAACTACGCAACGCAGCGAGTCCTCAACAAATACGACTTTGACGTATCGTCACCACCTGTTGCTTCCACTCGCACTGATGGCACAACGGCAAAGAACAACAAGTGAAGAAAATCGAAAAACAACTCTGTTCAAACTTCCGTTTGGGTTGGATCAATCGCTACACTGGTGAAGCCAATAATTAGATTCATTAGGGGTCAACGCGTGCTTTCATTTTCAGTCTGTTGGGGATTATCAAAGCAATTTCACCGTGTTACTTCCGCCGATCGACTTCGTGTGTGGCGTGCGTGTGCCGCTGAGACTCGGGATATACAACCGAGAGCCATCGGAAGCTGCAGAGGGAAAGTGGCTGAGGTTCGAAGAAACGGCTCGACATTGAAAGTGGGGCAACTGGGTTCAGTTGTCTAATTAGGAGGCGATAAAAATTATAAGGGCGCACTCGATTTAATAACAGCCAGTCTTGCGTGGAGGTGGACCGCGTGCACGACAAAGCTGCCGAAAAAAATAAAATAAAAGAAGCAACAACAATACGAAAGGGACTTCCCAGTTCTCTCACTGTCCGTCGAGCCCGTCGTTTTTGTCTGGGCTTCATTATCGTTACTGACCAAGTGAAGATTGTTAACTGGCTTCAATGGACCCTGGCCGCCACTGCTGTTTTCTCTTGTCTGTTTGTGTGAGTTGATGTCTACCTCCCCCTTCCTCTGCCCAGCCAAGATTCACATGAAAAGAGAAACAAAAGCAAAAGGCCCCACGTAATAATCTCCCCCCGTGTTTGTACCCTCCTCCTCCAATTCACCGTGTTTGTATTTATTTCCCCCGTTAATAGTTCAAGTGTTTGGCTTCTCCTTCCCCATATTGGATGATGACGGCCTGCTAGGCTGGGCACTTTGTAAGTTACGCGTGTGGGTTCACCGGTCTCTGCATTCACTACATTCAAAGTCCCCCACTGTGCAATCATAGCGGCCCCGTCAACAGCCAGGTCGCCCGCCGAGTCAAATGGAGCACAATTGGACAGGTATTACGATTTGTGTACAGAAATCTACTTAGCCTCTTTACCCATCTTCTTCTGGCCCAGTTTTACTTTATTCCTCCTAATTCTTTTGCCTCAACAACATTCTCGACGTTAGTTGTGTGGTCAAAACAATTTCCAGATCTTTGAAACTCCCCACGCAATCAACGGCCTCGCCACTTTCCGGCACTCCGACCTGATGAGCGCAACTGCCGTTCACTGTGTTTCTTTTAAAAAAGGACCAACACAATGTCAAGAATCAGGGGCTGCTCAGCTTTCAGTTTCCGACTGGTGGGCCCTTACCAAGAAAATGTCCGCTCGTCTCCATCAATGAAAGTTGGAACTCGCCAGGACCTCACACAGCAAAAGAATTAAATGCGAGGGAAACCAAATTTGTTGTTTTGATTGAATCAAGCTGCGCACGAATAAAGTAACGAGGGGAGAGTTTTCTACCGGATCAGCAGGACTTAATTAGGGGCCAGAGACCCAATGCCCTTGGGTCGCCCATGACACTTTCATCAAGTCCAATTTCTTTCTCGGTAAAACAAAAACAAAAGAATCACTTTTTATTGCTATCGCCATGTGTTTTATGTGATTTCAAAATTACTTTTCATTTCATTCATCGTCGTAAGGGTGCTGCCCCTGTTGTTCACCGTTTCTTATATTCTCCCCTCCAATCACCCACCTAGATTTTTCCCGGCCGTTTCACTTTCGTCGGAGACCAGCAGACCGTTAGTTGAGAAAGTGTCACTTGACCACCTGACGACCTTTGGCTCGACCATAGACCTCAATGCTGTACCGTACATTTAATTACCGCAATTACGATCGTGCCGGAGCCTCATGAGAAAACGAAAGTGTCGGCAACGGTATCGGTGCTGACGGCCATTTGAGACCGCACAGCTTGTGTACAGTGGCCGGCGTTTCCTGCAACTCTCTCGGTTGACATAACAAATGACGAATCATTTATTTCTTTAAACACGCGAACCCAAATCCGATTTCTACTGTCTTTTCGCCTTTCGGTGGTCGGCAACATTTCAATCTCGAGAATAGAGATATCATTTGAACCTGAACTGATCGATCCCACTGGAACAGATTTGGTTTTCTATCCCCTCCGTCGACTTCAAAAATCATTTGTCAAACCTCAAACCAAATTGGGTAAAGGTTTTTTTACCTTTTCAATGGCAGCGGCTTTCCTCTACTTCAACAGGTAACAATGACAACATGCGCTGTTTAAAAAATCGCCTTAAAATATGGGCCTATTCACAAAAACTGGAAGAACGAAAAACATAGAGGAGCAGAGAGAGTGATTTGGAAAAAGAAAAACGATGAAGTTGTTGAGGAGCGCCAACGGGCGAAACCATTTGTCAAAATTCTCCACACACGAAATGAGAAAAAAAGGAAGAAAGAAATGGAGGTCGAACTTAAGGGAAAAGGAGAATAGAAATGGAGTAATACGCAAATGATTTGACTTACATTTGAACTCGTAACGGACCCCAACGAAGTTTGTAACTTGGGAGTTCACATGATGCCACTGTGAATAGTTTCCAGGAAGAGGGGATTTTGTCTTCACAGGTGTGCGTTACCGAACTCTCATGATCTTTGGCGCGTTCCTTCCCTGCACTTCACTGCCTCCGTCCGACACTCGAAACTGTGGGGGAAAATAAACGAAATAATTAGACTGAAATAAAAGCTGCCTTGTTGAGAAAACTAGAACACATCAAGAGCATCATCAAGAGGTCAAAAGCAGCGGGAGAAATCCACGTGTCTCCCACATTAAGGACTCTACTGCTCAACAATAAAAAAAAAGAACAAGACAACAATAAAAAAAAAAGAACAACAAACTCCATTCACAACAAAAAGCAGAGGCGTTATTCAAATGAGTTCATCCTACCATAAATTCAACCACCAAATAGTTCAAAGATTATCTCTCCAAAAATAAAAACGAGATACTCAAGTAGGATGGTGGAGGAGAGGGTGAATAAGAGAAAGATAAAATTAAACTAAAAAAGAAAAAAATATTTGAGATGGTCAGTCTAACCCATCGTGGGGGGCAACGGACCAAGGGACTTTCACTGTTTTCTGTCTTGTTCAAAACCCGTGCGGCTGTCGGAATGAAAAACGGTTCGCATAGGGCCTATCATTTCGAATGGTAAAAAAATTGTAAAATTCAAAATGGAAGAAATGATATCAGAGGAAATTCAATGTTTTCATCTAAATGTTGTTCTACTGGCGCCAGATTATACAATCGTCTGTCAAAGTACTCAGTTCCCACAGGACTTTTTTTAATCCCGAAATTCTTGGTCCCTCAGCAATTCCAGCAATTCAGTTGAATCGTTGCAGTTTTTCCTAGATGAACGATGGAATAGCCTGAAATTTGGGGAACCCTTGTAGTCTTCGTAAAAGATGAATGACTGTTCCAAGTCTCTCGTGTAAACCTGTAATTAGCTCTCATATCTTCATCAGTTTCTACCTGGGCAAATGGAGCCGGGAGTTTTTTTTCCCCACCTATGTGATGACACGTACAGTATCGCATCAGTGTGAGTTCTACAATACCATTTGATTGAACTCAAAAACAAACAGAATAACGATTTTTCTCTTTGGAATTGATCATTGTAGTTAATTGGCTGTTATTGTCAGTGACCTGAGAAACGGAAATGGCAACTTTTCATGATCCGACCAATCGCTTGGGTGGCAGAAAGCACAATACGTCGTAGAGAAGCTCAACTGAAGTTGGCCATTCGTCTTTGCGTGTTGCGGACTCGACGACAGAATTATTTCTTGGCATGTGGGAAACTTCGGTGATCTCCGAGACGACCCTCCCTTTTGAGCGCGGAGCCTATTTTTGTCTTTTGACCGCGACTGTGATTCCAAAGGGACTTTCACTGATTACCTTTTGCTTCCATCGACCCTCGTCCCCCGAATAGGACACTGTCGGAACACACAGCGACATGCATTCGACTCCTCCTACCCCACCCTCGTTTATTTCTAGTTTATTTACCCCTATCTTTGCCCAGTATAGGACAGAGTAACCCATTGTCGAGGCTCTACCATTCCACTTCATTAGAAGGAAAAGACCGCTAAATGCATACGGGACGGACAACAAGACCACAGTGGCGACTCGAAACTGTTTTGGCAACAAGTTACCGATGATTGCCGACAAATAACCTGTCCGTGTGATGCCGCATCGATGGAAAATTTGACATTTCCGCTGTCCTTTCTTGCCGATTTCCCGATTCGACGACCAAGAGGCAACTGGCAACTCTTGGAACCAAAGTGGCAAGGAGATGGAGGACTGCCCAGAATAGATCTCAGTGCCTGTTTCATCGGCCTCAAGGCTAAAGCAATTTCTAGAACCAAATGATTGTCTAGGTGCAGGTTCACCTCAAACCCCATCAAAACAATCCAATCCCTTCTCCATCTCCCATAACCAACAACACAACACAAGATGGGCCGGTGATAACCGCAATAGCAAATGACTTGAAACAAAAACAAGTTGAAGTAAATAAGAGTCCGCAAAGTGAACTTTGACTAATTGAGTTCGGGGTTTCTTTCAAAACAAAAAAGTGATGATATCATCGAAGGCCTCAATCAAGTCATAGATGCATCTATGGTCTGCTTGGGTGTTGATACAAAAAATAAGGGCTCGTGTTATTCACCGAAAGATGAGCGCATCTAGTTAGTGACGTGATAAAATCTGCCGACAGTCGGAGTCGTTTTTACACTATGTACCCTGTATGCACCTGTTTTCTCATCTCAAAATTGTGTTATTAGTCGAAATGGGAACATGCCTATTAACTAACTGCCTCGGATTCACAGTTTGAATTTTACTTGTGAATTTATTTCCCTTTTCATTTCCTATTTTCTTAGTTTTAAATAAAGACAATAGAATGGACAAAAATGGATTAATTTATGCAACCAACTTTGACCTGGTAATTGTTGGAATTAAAACGGTGGGAGAATTCTACGTCGACTTCAAACATTTAATTACTCGTTGTCGATTCTCGAGAAATAAATGAATTAAGTAATATTTTTTTCAAGCACTAGTTCTTATGAAACAACATGCATCAACAACATGTAATCATCAACCGCTTTTACGTCTCTATTCTTCCCTGTTTCTATGTAGTGGGAGTTGCACAAAAAAAAGTTTATAGAGAACCCTAGTTTAGCTTCAAACAGTACACAGGAATGCTCCTTCAGTGGTAGATGACGGAGGCTGCTGATATTCCGGGGAAGTAAAAACTCCCATAGCTGACGCAATGACTAAGCGTAACCTCACATAAGGAGAAAGGGAGTACCTCCCTCTTCCGTCGAGGAACTCTCAATCATATCCTCACATCTGCTAACGTCTTTTTGGTTACTGATGAGGCTAGTCCCTCAGTCAAAACGTTTAATACTTAATCACAGGGTTGCATCAAACAGAACATAACACAAAAATGAGCCACCAATGACTTATTTGTCTTTCCCTGAGTCCGGCATCTTTCTACCTAGGGCCTCCAAGCAGTGTTTATTTAAGCTTCAAATATTCCCCCTTAATCTAGTTAATAACATTATTAAAATCATAATTTTTTACAGTTTGGGTTTTCTACTACATCGTATCAAAATTTCCTATAAATGAGAAATATATAGAGATAAAAAAATAATGTCACAGAAAGAAGGCTAATAGGTCACGAATAATCCAAGTGGTTGGAAAACAAGCGTGAATTATACCTGGCGGTGCAACAGACAAGGACGATTGAAGGTGGGATTGAATTCAGTATAGGCCAAAGAGTCAAGAGCCTCGGTGGCTAACTGAATTATGAAAACAACGCCTCATTGAAGCGGATTATGAATTTATGAATGAAGCCAACAAGTGGGTCCCACTGCATGGGAATCACAACTCGGTGGCAATAAATGAGAGAAAATATACACAAATAAAATAAGAATCAAGAGGTTGAAGGTGAACGTTCGGAGGTTCTTTCTGACAAGGTTTGACGTTTTATACGTTTTTCGGTCTCTTTCTTTTCTGGTTTATTTGAATAAGGATTGGGTCTCTCTTCATTACAAGGGTCTCTTCATTTGCAGCAGAGTCATCAAAAGGATGTCAAAAGAGCAATGAAACAATTGCCTCCTCTCCTCTCGACTCACCGACCACCCTACAAGACCTTCACTCCTCATTGCTAGACGATCCTCGGCCGTCAAAGACACCGACGCTATTGCCGCCTCGCCTCCTATTTGGTTATCATCACGACCCTACGTATACTCTCATTACCTCAAGTTCACATAGTTCAAGTACGTCACATCAATCTGCGCTATAGGACTTCTTCCGTCACCCGATTACAATGAAATATGTCATTTTCTTCTAACTAGGACACTTCTGATTCTCTCTGTACCCCACCCCCTTCGAATCGCCTTGTCGAACGGTAAACTAATAATTAAATCTGGGTCACATCTCTTCACAATAACGTTACTTATGAGTCAACGTAACAGTAACGGTATGGTTTAATTGAGATCCGACATTTGATTTCATTCATGAATGAACACGGAACCAAGTTTGCCAGTTCAAGACTTTTAGATGTAAAAAAAATTTTCAATTTGACATAAACAAATAAAGAGTTAAAATCATGGCGCTTTAACAATATAGTAGACACAGCAACGGACAGGAAATGTACCAACAACCAATTAATTCGTCCCGTCTTGATGAGTTTATAGCAGCAAATCAAATATCGTTAGTGGTCAAATAAAACCTGCTGCGATTTAAGGTAGACGGACACGTAAATTCAATGAGTAGCAAAGGGTGTGTAGCCATGGAATGATGTTCCAAGGCTTAAAATAAACAGTCAAGAAGAAAGAATAAAAAAATCTCTTATACAACGATCCCTCTTTCTGCTATTCGTGTAAGGCGACTGCCCAGTAGTTCGTCCTAAGTTGGATGCCGACATTATGATGGGACGACTTTTTCACGCTGTATTTAATTGATTCCTCTAATTTAGAAGCAGTGCCGCTTTCCAAAGGAACCACTGCGTATTCCTCCTTATTGTCCCTGTCTAAACCTTCATATTTTTTTCTTTTATTCACTTCTGTCTATTCGTCGCCCCTGTTGCATCGAAGTCGGTTATTCTTTACCATTCCCCATTCAAAGAAGCTGAAAGAAAAAGAATAACAAAAGAAATCCCATTTTTATTATCTTCCTCTTGTCTATTGTCTCCCCGTCAAGGCAAGGCGCCGCTGTTCCTTACATGTCCCTGGTAACCTGGCAGCTAAATTAGACCCAATAGTAATTCGGCAGCCAGTGGAATAAGATTTTTTATATATATACAACTTGCCGATTGCACATTATTTTGCATTACACCTGACTCGTCATCCAGCTGCCCGTTCCTTTTTTTTTTCAGTTAAATTTTTTTTCCTGGGATAAAAGAACGTTGTTTCACAAAAAATCTCAAAACTTAATTATTTTTTCTTACGTAAGTTTAGAAAACACGACCTAGTTTTTGAGTTTAACTCAAGTGTTCCATTTTAAGATATCCAATCTGAACTTCACTATGAAAACTATTTGAAAGGAGGAGGACATTTGAAATATCCGAGGCAACAAATTTTCAACAATTTTTGTCTTTTCTTGAAATTTCGTTTTCTCGGATTGTTTCTCTTTGCCCAAGAAATTTTAGTAGAGAAAGAGGCGGGGGAGAAGGAGAACAAAAAGTAGTAAGCAAATGTCAACGGTCAACAGATCCAGCAGCCGTGTATAATCTGCCTGTCAAGTTTGCATCCAGTGGCCTAGGCCTTCGCAGAGAGGCCGTCGTGTGTGTTTCATGTCGTCTATATATTTTTTTCATTTCTTTAATTCTATTTGTTTTCGAAAGTCAAATGGTCGCTTTCCAAATAATTGCCCCTCAACCCCCAAAACTTCAAAAAAAGTAAAAGGTTGAAAACCACAGCATTTACAGATAGAAAATGTCTACCGTACAGAGCGCATGTTTGAAAACGATCCACTTGATTGTGACTGTCTCCACTGTATCATTTAAGATTACATTGGTAAACTACTAAACTGTTGACTGAAAATAGAAAGCCGTTTCAAATAAAAGCACGCAATTGCACTCCCATCATATTTCCCCATCAAATTCTTTTTTGGTTTGGATTTAATCTAGGTTTTAATATATTCCATTCATACATGATTTTGGCTCAATAAGAAATATTTTGTCAAAAGAATCCCAATGCAAAACAAAACAATAACCAAAATATGGTTCAGTGAACAATAACTTCCGGCAAGTTGAGGCCATCAGAAAATTTACCGGATGACCACCGTCTGATTGAAAACAGCAATCTCAATTTACATCGGGCACGTGGGGATTTATGGCTTCACATATTAAAAATGGAACAGGTTCGTCGTGTTTTTCTCAGGATATAGCAATTGCTACCCAAACAAGCTTCTTTTAAAAGATAGAAAAATAATAGCAATAAACTATCGAAATCGCTATCGCTGTTAACCATAGTGGTCTGCGTCCATATTGAATACACTGAGCAAACGCCCACACAAATTACAAGAAGGGAACTATATTCAAACAGGAAGGAGAACACCAAATGGGATCAAGTGTCACCACCTTAAGGAAAAGAAAACTATACTAGCTGTATCGTTGCAGTTTCCTAGCTTCGGATCTGATCGGCCATGTTTGGTATCTGATTCCATTGACCATCTGTCTTGCACCATTTCCAAAATTCGTTACTTATTCAACGCCACAACCTCGGTTTGATCGCCCTTTCTGCTTCAATGCAAACAAAACCTTTTTTCAAATCTTTCTAAAGAGTGGAGAGTAAACCAAAAACGAAAGTAACGTCTTAATTCAAACGCTGGAGGGGTAACTTTTTACATTCGGTTGCAATTAACCACGAGGAGATTACAAATGCCAGTGCTGAGAGCCAGAAAATGAATCATGGTCATCAGATTGAAAAAAAAAAATGAAAACGAAATTATTCCAAAGTGCCGGCCTTTTGAAAAAGAATTTTACATCCTACGGCCCTACGGCATGGGAGAAAGTTTTGGTACGGCATGGTCGACAAACGGAGTTAAACGATCTTATTATAAAAAGATAATCAAGCAAGTGGTACCGGTAGGTTTGATTTTATAGGTGCTGGGTCGTTTCGGGAACCAGATCCATTTCGTTCCGTTGAAAACATAACTTAATATGTTGTAGCAAGAAGAATTGAAGAAGAAGAATGGTGATCCTTGGCTGCAGCAAAATGTTGATCTGGACTGGACTGAATGATTTTGGCTAATGAGATGAAGAGGGAGGCTAAACAGAATCCGGGGAAACAAAAGCTAAACAGCAGTTGACGACATTCATTAAGTTTTCAACCTTCTCATCTTTTTCTAAAATTTTCAACAACAGTCATTGTCGATTCTTTGTGTAATATCGCTTGCTGGCATATTGGAATCTAAAATTCTAGTACAGGCAGCCGAGCAGGTGGTCCCTGAAGTGGCTCTCATCAAGTGTCGCTTCTTTATGGACGCTGAAAAAGTGAAGAAAGAAAAATATCTTCCGAATGCAGCCCATTTCAGCCACCACAATTTGACGTCAATTGCCTTCACTTGTTATTTGTGGATTCTATCGGTAGGTGAGAGACGTTGACGATGATGAACCTTTGCTATGGATATCTGCCTTCTCTAAAGTAAGAATAGCTTCTTCTTTTTGCCTTTTTGTTCGTATATTGAGATTTCAAAGAGCTTTTTTTGTCTGCCATTGAATCTTTGCCATGGATCCAGTTGATCAGATAGCGGGTCGCATAGTTAAATGGAAGTCATGCTGTGCATTGTGACACGACACGAGCCACTCTACTAAATCGCCACTGTCCCTTGAATCTATTTTGCTGATCAATGTTGTTGTTTACTAAATTTAAATGTCTGCGATGGGACAGGGAGAGGTCAGAAAAAGAGACGAAGGAAGTCCAGTTGACTGATTTGTTGCTGGACTACCGATGGTACCCGATGATATCACTTCTACTTCCTACCTATTCTTTACCCTGCAGGGAGACCTTTCAAGGCGTCCTATGTAGTGGATATACCCCTTTACCCATCTCAAGTTTTCTCGGCTTTTCATCGATGGACTAGTCTCTCGTCAGAGTTTGGCCTCGTAAATTTATTTGGAACAAGTTTGGGGTCAATCTATGGGGGTCCATACTGTTTTGACAACAACACACATCACTCCAGGTCTCACCAGCCAATCCATTTTAGTGGATGGAGTCCCAGATTTTGTCTCCATTCTTCTCTCACTTCTCCCTATCACTTTCTCCCAAAACATTTCACAAGATGCATTGCGACCTCTGAACTTCATCAAGGCGAGTTCCTTAAAACAAACCACTCGCCTCTTACTTTATCATTCAGACGATCTGTCCATCAAATTGAACCCTTTTTCTTAATTTTGCAGCCCGAAATGGTAAAAATGGTATTATTGAAGTTTCCCACTTTTACGTGATAGCAGTTCATATGAGGGGTAGATGTGCTGGAACTCTAGCGAACGTGTACAATTGTACATGTTCAGTGCAATCCCACAGGTGAAAGATATATATGATTAGACAAAAGAGGGGTCGTTGGTTGTTCACTGGACTCTGACCACCTGCTCCACGCTTCATTTCATTTCATGTATTTTGAAGGGGGGGGGGGGGGTTCTGCTCTCCTTTCCGGTGGATAAAAATGGTCAGGCTGGACTGTACATGTGGTGTAAATACGCGTAGAACCGCCATCACAACTAACCAACACTCGGTTGGACAGAAGAAAGCGTCGCGTGCCGTCACTTTTGGTCCCCACTTCGACTTTCCCTTTTTCCATTCGGGTCCAACGAGATGACCCTCAAGTGTCATTTGAAAAGGAGCCCAGAAGCCTTAATAAAAGCAGTTGTTGGTAAACATCCTTTGTGCGACCGTTAAGACAACAACACTATACGAAAAGATATGGTTTCTTGGTCAAGTTAAACTGATGATTGAGGCAGGTACGACAGCCTCTAAACTAATTGTGGATGGATCAACTGTCGGACTGACCGTGACGTTGTTATCGATTGCCTCTCGAAAATCATTCATCGACGTTTCGATTGTCTTACCTTTGGCCGTCAAGCAAAGACCTGCCGTTTCCGGTTAGCCGCTCATCGGTAGAAGCCGGTGGCAATCAAACACGTTACAAAAGAAATGGGATTTACAGTTAAGAATGAAAAAAAAAGCGGCAGCCACAGAAGCAAATGCCGCGTCTAAATCTTTGAAAGTTCAGTCCATCAATGAAGGTTTATGTGGTAAGGACACGCCTCCAGTGATTACCTGCGCCAGGCAGTGCTGTACTACGAAATGATTTGAAAATAGTACCACTGCGGTAGACGCTCAAACCGATAGAATCGATTGATAGTCTTGTAATAATAATAACAACTTTCCTTTTGCTTGTTAGGATCTGTACATCGTAAAAAAACATCCTCCACCGGAACACTCGACTGTCCGTAGATTCCACGGCTCCGATCGATTCAAGGTGTGATGGGCACGCAATCTCCAAATCTTCCGTTCCCTATCCATTGATAGAACCTTCCGTGACCACCTGCGGCGACGGAAAAAAAAGAAGCTAACGAAAAAGTCGAGGGGTTTATTACCCATCACTCTCCAAAGACTATACACAGGGTCTAATCACAACAGCTAATGCCAATGGGGTTCTTATAAGACTCTCACCAGAGAGAAAATAAAAACAGTTAATGGACTGTTGATAAGAAATTGTTGAATGAACTTGCGTGAGGGTAAGTTCATTTCTTCCCCACTGGTTTACATTTTGGTCCATTCATAGTTTTTTACTGGATGCTCGTTTTTTTTTCCCTTATATCTTTTCACAGAATCTCTTTCTTTACTGGTCTACACCTTTTTGTATTTTAATTCAGAAAATGAAAATACCCCTGAAAGAATTTTTTTTTATCACTAGCGGGTTCTTTTTTTCTTTTCCCATTTCTCCTAGGTAAAATTAGAGTCGAAGCTCCTTTTGGATTTTGCTTTAGCGCTAAGGTTCATTATTAAGTATTTTTATTGGTCTTCATATTTACGCGTAAGAGTTTTTCCCTTTATCTCAAAGGCTACGGTGAAAGCAATCCACGGGAAATGGACCAAAGTAGCAAAAGGCCTAGTAACACCTCAGTCGGTACCTGTGAGTTTATCCGCTATACATGTTCCTTCCCATCTCTGTCCTCGGCTGTCCGCTGAAGGAAGTAGTTCTCCAAAAAGCGACCCCCAACTGGCGAAAAAAAAAAAGAAAGAAACGAGAACAATAAATTAAGAGCAAGTTATGCAGTCAGCCATACGGAGGTCCATATATATAGTCCAACTCAGCGCCCATCATATATAGACTAGGCCCACTATAGGGACAAATGACGGCCTTGCATTAAAACTTAAAATCCACTGGATCGTTTGGTGAACCGGTTCTTTTTTTTTACGACTTTCAAATTTTTAATTTGAACTTGCTGACTCGTTTGCCTGTGTACATCGTAAAAGATTCAACACTTGTTTTCCCACAAATAAATATGAACCCGAAATAGCAGTGTGTTCATTCGTATTACATAAAATTAGACGCTGGTGATTATGCATTGCGTGGGGGGTCTTGTGTGGCGGCGAAAAAGAGGAAGCTGCTCCCACTTGCTTGAGATGACAGTCGTGTACTTAAAAATCTGATTCATCGCTATAAACTGTTGGGGTAGTCAGTTACGACTTGTTGGGGCTTATCCCAAGTCTCAACAAGTCTCTTTACACGTGTAATTGCATTCATCTCATTTGTTATTTTTTCATCGTCTCATTTCTTCGTAATTATTTCAGCTGGGCTAGACACCATGGGAGACGGAGGTTATCCCCAAAAAATGTGCTCGGAAATAAGAACTCGGCGCGGAAATCAAAGACCAGACAGCCCGGCTGCTGTTTTGACTCCGACCGGAACTGCTGAGAAAATTTAATGAGAAAACCAAACAACATTCTCACATTTAACAAATACTGTTTAACGCTGGGAGCTAGGTCGAATTTTTCTAGCGAGACTTTTCTGGGCTCTTGAATCAGTAAAATCTCGAATGAATGACGAGCCTTTGAAATGGATTATTTGTATTGTCGGAAAATACTAGGAGGGCATTTAACGCCAAAATCTGTATTTTGCTTCCGTGTTAACGAACGATTATTATTGGTGGCGTCTTTGCAATGCATAATACGTAATATTTTTAATCTTTATATAAAATCTTTAAAAAAATCCCTTTGGAGTTGTAGTTTTCCTTGTTTGGGTTTTCTCTGTTGTATGTTATCCAGGAATCAAAAACTGTTTTGGTTTCTAGAATAATGATTTAAAAAAACCATTCAATAAATTACATTCTGACGTGAGTGAAACGTTTTCATTGTGTACCGGCCAAGGAAGATCGAGCAAGGTCGTAGTTGAGTCTGTTGGTGGACCGGCCCTTGGATTACGAACTGATGACGGCTGAGAACGGCCAGCAGAAGATGAAGGAGAGCGGGCAGAACCAGACGGAGGAGAACGTCTGACAGGAGGAGGTGAACGGTTGCCTTGATTAGGCCGATTTCCAGGTGAAGGGCGATTTCTTTGAGGAGGACGGTTGCCGGAAGGTGGACGGTTGCCGGAAGGATTGCGATTACCGGAAGGATTTCGATTGTTGGATGAAGAAGGACGGTTATTCGAAGAAGGGCGGCTGGGTATATTAGAACTAGTGGCTGGAGGAATGCTGAATCCGTTTTGAGGAACTAAAGAAAGATAACCACAATATTTAAGTAAATAAAAATAAATATTCACATGTCATATGCCTGATCTGCTTACTTATTGGTTTGTTTTCACTAACGGTGACATTATTTTCTCCTCCAACAGAAGCGACGCTTCTTTTGGCGCTGGCACTTGCTTCACCTCCACCGGCTCCTTCACCAGTTGCAGCTGATTCTCCTGCGGATGCTTCGCCACCCCCACTTGCCGTTGCTTCACCTCCAGCACTTGCTTCACCACCGCCTTCGCCTCCACTCGCTTCTGCTTCACCGCCAGATGCCGGCGCATCAGCGACGGCTTCACTGACAGCTGCTGCTTCACCTCCGCCGGCAGCAACTGCAGTCGCATCGGCTACGGCGACACCAGCGCCACCTCCGCCGTCTTCGCTTGTCACAACGGCGGATGAAATCGTGCCCGATCCTTCGCCCACCGATTCGCTACCCGTATCAGAAACGATTGCAGGAGCGACGGCTTCAACTACGGCTGGAGCGGCTGCTACTGCTGCTGGAATGAATACAGCGGTAGTGAGTTCGGAAGCAGCGGCACTCTTTCCACCCCCACCACCACCACTCTTGTAGCCACCTAATGAATAATTATCGATTTAACATAATATTTAATAAAAATAGCATTAACACTGTCAACACGAATGTGAAAAGTCAAACCAAAATTTGGGTAGAAATGATTTAGTTGTTTTTGGGCTTGGAAGACATTTTATCTTTACCTCCGCCACCGCCGCCGCCGTTCGAGCTGTCTTCGTCGCTGGATCCACCGCTACCCGATCCTCCACCACCGCCTCCGCCTCCGTATCCACCTCCGCCTCCGTATCCACCTCCGCTACTGTATCCGCCGGAACTGTAACCTACAACTGATGAAGTTGAAATGCGATTTCAATGAGTTGTTCGATTACAGTAGAACGTGATGTCATGTCTTACCTTGGTGTACTTTTACTTTTTTGCCCTTTCCTTTGGTGTGCCCTGAATTGAATTCAACAACAACAAAAAACACGCGTCAATTTCACTTATCACGTCAACATTCTGGGTCCCATTATTGTCCCATTGTCGTGCAGACCTGAATTGTCTTATCAGAAAATGTCTGAACAAGTTTTCTTCGAAAAAAAGAATTCCAAAGTGTCACTTACCACCACTATATCCGCTGCCACCGTATCCACTACTGTATCCGCTACTGTATCCACCACTGTGTCCAGCGCTATAACCATGTCCTGATTGAAACGAAAGAAAAGTTTGCCAAATGACTTGAAAGTAGATTTTTAATCAAAACTTATTTGTTATTACCATGTCCTTTTCCCTTGTGTCCATGTCCTTTGGCTTTGCCTTTCTGTACGATTACGACGTCGTGTCCTAATTTCAGTCAAATCATTTGATGATTTTTAGTTTCAAGTTATGAAAGTCTGAATATTAAATTACCTCCGCCGTAGCTGCTTCCACCGTAGCTGCTCCCACCGTAGCTGCTCCCACCGTAGCTGATGGGACTATAGCTGGGTCCGTCATAGCCGTAAGTAGTTCGGAGACCCTTGCTTTTGCCTTTGCCCTTACCTTTACCTTTAGCTTTAACTTTGACCTCGTAGCCGTCATCGTAGCTGTCGTAACTGCTTCCGTAGCTGCTGCCACCTCCTCCGTAGCTACTTCCGCTGCTTCCGTAACTGCTTCCGTAGTCGTCGTCGTAAACTAAAACTACGTGTTGCTTCTTCCCTTTGCTCTCAGCTACCGCCAAATCGCCTTTGGTCACCTCCGCGGCGTAGGCCACCGAAATCACTACGGCCAGCACCAACACGATCTGCTGGACAAAACAATTTCACATGAAAAAGAAATGAATGGACAACCAAGCGTAAATTAAACTACTACTACTTTAGAAGAAATGGTCATTTTTGGGTGCTGCAATCGACGAGGATCTTCAAATGTTCACGATTGAGCCATTGACATATCCAAGTCGGCAAAGAGTTGGTGACGATGTGGCCAATCCTAGCCATAGTGACTGGCCCTTTTATAACCCCTAGTTGGAAATCTTTGTTTCTTTTTTTGTTTTGGTTTGTTTTTTTCTCCATAAATAGTTAAGGATAAGTGAAAATGTACAATTGACATCTATACAGCAGTTCAATCGAGTGAGTGAAAGAAAGCTGTCATAGAAAAACCTGACGAGAGGCTGGCAAAGTAGACGACAAGAAAGTCCGTTGAACGAGTTTTTCGATATCATCAAGACATTCGTTAATCCATTTCATTGTTATTCGGCCGGGCTTGTTTATATTCAGGATAGTAATAGATTTTTGTTGTAATTCGATTCTTTCTGGGAATTTTTTTTTTTTTTCCTTTTTTCTTATGGCCATGTAGCCTATCCTTGTCTATGCGTCATTGGAGGTGTTTCTTGTTTGCCATATGTGCCCGCCCGGAATGCTCAAGTTAACTTTCTTTTACTTGGCAGTTTTCTAAAAAAAAATTCAAGAGACAATTTTTTGTTTCAAACTTGATTAACTTGTTTGATTTCTCCGTGAAGGATTGGCGTCGAATATTTGTCTATCATTCTGCTAGATTTTTGGATTCAACTTTCACATCAAGCGCACTCTGGAACACACGCAGAATAACCTGCACAAAGTCGCTCTCCTTAACGTCCGTTTCTTTGACAAGTGACAAATACCTGGAAATATAAGATTAATAAAACATTTTCACGTACCGTCGACTTTTACAGTCAAAGTATTTGCGTTAAAGGTCTAACATTTTTGTGATTCTTCTCGGTAAGGAAGGAATTTGTTATTTTGTGTGACTGTCTAGGCAACCAAATAGTTTTTCTTCCCGCTAAATTTAAGCGTATTAGAAAACGAAAACTGGTTCGATAGGTCCAATTATGTGCCGACTTCCGTGCGTCGTTGTACGAGTCCATTCCTTATTTAGCCCTTTGCCTAGCTGTGATTGGTAACGCGGAAAAGCCGCTACAGACAAACGGGTCGAGCGCGCAGCCACCAATTATTGCGCTATAGAAACCAGTGGGAATGAAAACCGGACAACCTTTTCCGTCTAGCCAATTATACACAGCAAAGTCAGTAAAAGAATCTTAAACATCTATTTGAACTGTAGAGCCTGATTTGTAAGCTCAGGGAAAGAAAATAAGAAGACAAATGATGTGTCATGAAAGAGTCAATTTCCTTCGCTTGTCTGATCCATTTCAACCAGTTTGTTGATCGTCAGAAAGTGAACAGTCACGTCAGAAGTGTCAGAAAAGCTCAGCAAAAAAGAATAGCAATCATCTCCTACATGGTCCACTTTCTATTTCCATTTGAGCACGTAGTATAGCCCAGGCGGCAATAGAAATTGCCCAACATGTTTAGGTCGATTTAGACAGAATGTAAGCTGAAGAGCGTTCTTCAGTTACGACGGAAATGTGAGTCTACGTCGGTTATTACATACTGTAGGTGAACTCGAAGAAGATGAAGCCAGGGAAACTCAATTACGCCAAACAATAGGGTTAAAAGGGGATTTTGAAAGAATAATGCAACCCTTCTAGACATCCAGCACGGCCTATTCCGCCGCTATACTTACAATATTCAAAAGTCCAAACTGGAGCACGGTAACGATCAAGGGTTGGGCCCATTTAGCCTTGTATTTCTTGAAAGGCGACTCAAAGCGACACACAGTTATATCGTTGTCAATAATTAGAATCAATTCAACTTGGTCGGTTGTGGTAGTCCGGCTGAGTTTTCCTATAATTAACCGAAAATAAAAGCGGAGGAGTCCGCACAAGAGAGAGCTCATAGGAAATCGAATTCAAAAGGGGCGACCTCATCCTTTGTTATGTGGGATTGTAGTTACATTTTTCGTCCTCCTCGGCTGAATGGCGATAAATACCCGTGATTAGAGCCCCAAAGGAAGGTGTCGGATAAGTTTGAAGGTGTACAAGACACAATGCCGAGTGGTAAAAAAAAAGAGAGCCGCCCGCAACACACCAGAAGAGTCAAAGGGGTTTTTATGACGATCCTTTCCTCTCTATATAGTAGGGTGCCCTGGTTTTTCGCAGGAAAAAAGGCTTAATCGCATTCAGAGAGAAACTATAGAATTAAAAACGATGAATAAAAAGAAGAACAAAAAATCAAAGAATAGGAACCCCCCCAACACCCTTTATTTTTTCTAGTCCAGCAAACGGAGGGGGCACAAATACATCCAAAATCGTAACAGGGAGTCGGAGGACTCACCTGTGCGTTATGTCCGTCTTTGCTTGCCGCCCTGGACTACATATATATAGAACCCTTCTAATTTGAGGCAGGACCACCGCATCGGACCCGCTATCCTCTCGCCACAACAATTCTATTTTTAGGAAAATCTGGCTGACCATTGGGCCTTGTATGGGGCTCTCTCTCTTATATATTTATGACGTGAACTGTTTTGAGAGAATGTTAAGAGAGGTGTCCATTAACGGCGATATACTCTCCACCAGCGTGGTTATAATAACCTTTTTTCTTTTCTTCTCATGAGAAGAATTACTGAGAAGAAAAAAAAGTGTGAACACTGGACAGTGGACACCAGGGGAGGCGAAATTCCTCTTTTATGTTGGTTGTCGATAAATCTGACAATCGAAGAATAAAAGAAAGAAAATAAACCCCATTGAAATTTTGGCACAAGAATGGGTTTTCAAGTGTTGAACATTATTCTAACATTTTTTTTGTTATTTTTATGGGGAGAGAATAATTCACATCAACAGCTGAGCGCTTACGGTCAAGGATCCTAGAGCCTATCAGGTTGATTCGAAAAGCCACATTTTAAAAGAGGCGGATCAAGTTGATGGAGAAAGTTGGAAAAATGTCAAGACGGCAGACGGTAGGCCTTCCAGTGCATTACGTGAAATGATACTGTGTGTGTTTTGCGGTCGGCCGTCAGGCAACAACCCCCTCCCCACTTCTCAAAAATCTCCGTGATTGCTGGTTGACAAAAAAAAAAAGGAAAAGGGCCTTTCATCGGCTTATAATAGTTTATGGGAGAAAGTGAAACTCGACGACATTTGTTTGTTTTGTTTTCTACTGATCATGCGAGCTTTTTTCACAGGCCCGTCGTCTGTTATTCGGCCGTCAGGTTCTGTGCGTTCAAGGACAGGCAACAACTTTTACTTTGGAACTTTTCCATTACACAACAGTCACAAGGACACCACACTATTAAAATGGCTGCACAATTTCAATCAAGGGAAAACCCCCCTTTAAATACTGGGAGAGAGCAGAAACTGGACATCTGGACCGGATGTCGGTTATACGCGCTCCGAATCATTTAAAAAAAATTTTATTTTGGGGTTATTTTGATTCACCTGCGCGCTCGGACAGGAACCGGTCGTGTATATAATCTTTGGCTGCATATACAGTGGCTGTACATAAAACAACCAAGGAGAAAGACGATGACCAGCAACGGTGTATAGTAGATTTTTATATTATCCAACCCCGAAGAAAAAAGAGAGAACCGCCAAAGAGAAAAGAAGAGAAAGGAACACCAACCTCATGAATCTCGTGTTACCAACGGCATGACGAATTTAGACATTGCGCTTCGCTCCACCATAAAAACCTTTGAAATGGCATCGTATAGCGGCGGCTGCAGTAGCGAAATTTGATAGACACTGACCACCACTAGCCATTAGAACGGAAGTCGAGAGAAACTTTTTTACATTATTTCTCCAGTTTCAAAATGATTGTGGTTTTTTGTGTAGCCAGAGGCAAGCAATAAGATGTAGCAAAACAAACAATTTGGATAGCTACTGTACCAAGACAGTAAAACATCTTCATTCAAATTTTTAAGGCAGATAAAAAGAGATGAAATCATTTGGAAAAATAAAAATAAAATGCGGATGCTTGGAGACTCTGGCGTCTTGTGTGTCCTTCCACACGCGACCCTCCGTTTTGCAATTATTTGTTTTCCAGCCCTTAATGGACTTGATTTGCTTTACCTGAACTACGGGCAATATATAACGACAACGCTGGGAGAGAGAAAAACCCCTCCAAAAAAAAAAACACGCAAGTCGGAATAAATCATCATTATTTAGCCTAAGCCTGTGGTTCTAGTAAAAGCCCACTGAAATATTTTTTGGGCGAAATTGCCAGGCTCTCTCCCATCATCTTTTGCTGGGCCTCTTTCTTTTTTCTATTACAAACTATTATCTGTAGCTGAAGGCAACTCACCGCCAATGTCGACAACATTCTTACAAAACTGGTCTGAACATTTTGTTTTTCTTCCCAGACTGGGATGACATAATGAGTTGATGAATGGATGCAGAGACCCATAACGCTCATTTAAATTACTGAATGATATAACAGAGTCATTTTGTGATGGGAAGAAAACGTTGGCCGACTTTTGCTGTGACTGTGGAAAAAGGGGGCAGCTGCATCCGTGAGAACCGCCGTTTACCAGGGCGATCCGTACAGTCTACAACAGTTACAACTGGTGCAGGAAAAGTAGGAGGAGGACACGACTGGGTTGAAATGGATGAGGGTCATATTGCGATCTTACATATACAAGAGACTAGTGCTACACCAGGTATACAACCTCCTGTATTGTATAGACTGCTGCAAACCAAACAAGGAGAAGACACATTTTCGGTACGAAAGGACTTGTTACATGATGGATCTGGTGATCCAATAACATTGGGTAATTAGACAGCTATAGTTATCCAGTTGTGTGTAAATAAGTGCCTGTATGTTTGGAAAGGGCCAAACACAGCAGCCTAAAACCCGCCAATGACTTGTAAGAATTGTATAGTACAATATTCGACTATTCAGCAACTTCAACAGAAAATGGGATACTCAAAACCCAACATTTAGTGAATGTAACATTTTAGCAAAATGTCACACGTCAGCGAAGTGAACAAAAGCGGAGGGTTATTTTTTTAGGAGCAGGAGTGCTGTAATTGGTCCCATTATTCTGTTACACAATTTGACCCTTTTTGAGACATCGTCAAACGTTTCATTTCCCATTGAGTTATATACCGTGACTCTTTGACATAGTTGCCTGATCTGCAGTCGTTCAACAAATGAGTTATTTAATGAACCCTTACTGAGTAAACCAAAACGGCAAGAGAAAACAGTTCCAGTCAACCGCATATAGCTCAGGAATAATCGTAGCCTAATTAACGCCACCAAATAGTCAAATAGGAAGAATAGAGAATCATTTTTCCTACCTTTGGGCCTGGGAAATACGGCCAGGTATTCACAAGTGATCCACCCGCCGAAAAATTGAATAGACCAGGCGGGATAGGAAAAAGGTCCTCGTGAATACACCCGCACTCGACATGGGTGTACCAAGGACAAGAAATCGACCGACATCAGTATTTTCTTCAATCAAACGAGATGCTGTTGATCTAAATAAAAAATACAAAATGGGTTATATGACAAATTTTTACAGAAACAACAAGAAGGAATTTATGCATGTCTTGCATCATTCAGATATCTAGCAAGTCGCAGGAATGAAAGTAACACAGATCATTATCCTAGCGATGATACTGAGACTCCTGATGACAGGTTATTATCAGCACAAGAATAACTTGTGTATTGTGTTGTTATGACTGGCAAAGCTGGGCCTCAAATCTGCACAAAGGGAAAACAATTTTATGGTGCAAACCAGTGCAGACAAACTGCCATGCATTGACAAGGGGTTTACATGATAAATGCTAGTCAGCAACTAACATTTCACAATTTTGGAACAGGTTTAACTTTTCTATTTAAGTTTCCAGAGTGATTTTCGTTTTATTTACCTGCCAAACAGCATGGAGTGGAGAGCATCATGGAGGGCCGCGACACCACAGTTCACACGATGTGACGATGATCACATTTTTGTAATTGGATTAGTTGTGCTAACTTTCGTGCAGTCACGTAGCAAGTTTAGCGCACCTACGTTTCCAAAAAAAAAGAGGTATTCTTTATAATATTAAACTTTGACTCTTAACCAAAATTTGTAAACAAAACGAGATAAGCAGACGACACTAATAATTTTATAGATTTTTGTTTAAGATATCGATAGAAATTAAAAATCGACTCCTGCCCAAAATTCAAACCGTTCATAAACGAAAAAAGCGTTTTTCTCACCGCGAAACTGACCAGGATTTTACTTGAGTATCCAATAGTTGCACGAAACCCGCAGATTTTAGACATATTTATTGAGACCGAAACCACCACAATAAGACCCTGCAGGCACCTCTTGGAAGTGAAGAGCGAATAGTAATAATACGGGAACAATACTCTTTCCATCATCCGCTGACATCAACCAATAACGATAGATCCCTTCTATAGCCTATAGGGATCCTCTCGGGTTAATCTAATTTGAAATCTCTGTCCGCGCATCACTCACCTTTCAATAGACATTTGATGTAGGCAGGTTGTGTGCATCTTTGTGTGCTTTATAATGTATTCAACAGGGCAAGGCCTTTCTTTCCTTTTTTCATGTGCCACTGCCCTTCGTTGAAGTGATTGTGTAACATTTTTACGCTTCTGTTTGTGGAAGTTTCTTTAAAAATTTTACTGATGGGGCCGAGATGATTCGTCAACGTCTTGACAAGCCAGAGAAATATTATCAATGCAGAGAGCCCTACGTGATATAATACGCAGTGTTGGGAAGGCGAGGGATAGAAATCAAGTCGGTTTACTGAATAAATGAATAAATAATGATCTCTGGATATATATTTGGATTCCCTCAGTCAGAGCTCCTTTCAGAATTTGTATTTCTGATTTTTTTCGAATTGGTCCCTCCGGTCTTTTGCTCCCTCCAGCAACTCAACACTCGTTTATCATCTTTTATTTTTTTGAAGTACAATTTCTAGATCAAAATCTTTACAGTACACAGCAGCTATAAGTCTTGATGACGGTGCAGTAATGGCGCAGAACACGCAACAGTATTTATTTTTATTTTTTGCTAGATGATATAACAAAGCTGTCTTCTGAATATCAGTTAATCGAACAACACACTAGTGTACCCTGTTTGTTTGCTGTCTCTACCTTTGTGAAGGTCTTGCTGTGTATTATTTTGCGGATAAAGTGCATGATGGAAGGAAAAGTTTTGACGTCTGGCTGAGTGCTGGATTCGAGTGGTGTGAAGGGCCTCGCGCGGAGTCCCTCCATCCATCGGATAGTTTCATTGTGTCGCCAATAGAAGAATCAATTGAGTAGTCGACACAACAAAAAGTTTGGCACTTCCGTCGTTGTTGTCTCGGCACCAGCAGCAGCCGCTGCAACAATGCCACAAAAGTCCACTCGAAAGAGTGGAGTAAGGCTGTTGACACACACTGCAGTCCATTGAAATGATGGAATAAAAGAGAAACACATTCCAAGAAAATGACTTTGACCTAGTCTTTTTTTTTAACGGTCTTATGTCACTATGGAGACTCGAGCCAGCACGGACCGATAACTTTTTTTTATTTCTTTTCTTCCAACACGGAACGAAAAAGGTTCTGTACACAAGTGCTGAACTTTTGTGGCGATTGGGTTTTCCGATAAGTGATTATTTACTCTTTGTGTCACAGTCTTAATGAGCGTGCAATCTTAAGGATCGCATGTTTTTCCTTCTGATCGTTTCGCTCGACAAGAATACTGAAACATGTCGCCATTTTCGAGGGTTCTCCCATTCAAATGTCATCCCGTTACGTACTGATGAACTCCTCTCCATCGCTTATTCGTCTTTTTAGCTTCTCGGCTTTACCCCCTCTGGAGATGGAAGGAAGACAAGGGAAACTCGGCCGCATTCCGATGGAACTGCTGATTTTCAAGGGCTGAAAATAAAAGAAGAAAATTAAGAAAATAAAAAAAAGAATGAAGTTGTTAAGTTTCTCAGATTTGAATGTAAAATAAATTGACGGATATTATTCGCATTTTCCATATGTTGTAAATTCCTTATGCTACACAACATGTTCGATTACATCCTTGATTACTGTTACCCGCAAGAGAATGACTATATTTGATGCGGTATTCCTTATCGCCTTATCGTGTGCTTTACATGGTGAAACTCTACTAATAAATTAAAGCTTAGAATCAATAAGCCCAGAAGGTGTTATAGAACGAAAAACATGTTTTAGCTCCTGGCTTGTATTCATTGCATATATTGGATCATTTACATGAGTATAACTCTATTACCTCATCTTCAACGTTAGCTTATTGCTTTGAAACATAATAAAGCCGATAATCTAAATTATAGCATCGGTGTGCAAGTGATCGATTGCTAGATGAGATATTCTTAATATTTAAAATGTAAGTTGCATTACGCATTTATTTTCTTTTGATGATGTCAATTAAATTAAAAATTCGTTCTTCTACTAAGAAAAATATTGCCCTCTTGTGTGTATCTAATTTCGGTCGGGCGGGGGGGGGGGGTGGAGATTGCGGTATAATACTGTTTTCTCCTGAACGATTATAATTATGCTCTTATCTTGTTTATAGGAAGAGATATTTTTAAAAAAAGTTTAGGGCTTCTTCTCCGGATTTAATCAAAGCTTAAAAATGCGCTTGATCACCTTTAATAACCCAATATCCCCTTGGAAAGAAGGCGATAGAGAGGAAGACTACCCAATGTGAGCTGCTTCTTTCAAGGTGAAGCTGGCTGCTGGCTGTCGCACCAATTAACGTCGCCTCATCAACACCGTGACCACCAACTGATTGACCACCGTTTAGAATTTCCAAATGGGTTTTTGAACAGGATTTTGTTACAGGTTCTATGTATAGCTACGGATCGAAGAAGAAAATTTGAATGTGCCGGAGATGATGGCCCGATAGTAATGAGCATATGTTGTTGCTCAAATAAAGGATTAAATGAAATCCATATGCCTTGAAGGTTTCCAACTGGATAGTTTTATACTGGGCTAAGCTGTGGCAATATTAAATGCAACACTATCCTGTGCATATAGTGAAATTGGTTTAGTGGTGGCGAACATCACACGGGGATCGATTAATCTTTTGTTGACCTGAGAATTCCAGGTGGTCGGTTACGGTTCAAATTCGGATCGACTAATGATAACTCTTCGATCTCATTTTTCTGCTGTTCTTATTATTTCCCCCTCATTCAACTCTTTCCAAATGTTGACGTTGAAATGAAGTGCATCAATCGACGCCGATGTTAAACTCATCTCCTCGTATTGCTTTTGATCCAGGAAGTGGATGAACCGCGCGTACAATTATATTACGTATCGCAAAGGGTTTGCTTCACTAGCAACAACGAAAAACAAAAGATGTTTTATATTGAACCTTTTCTATTTCTTATAAGCGCGCAGAGCAACTTCTCAACAAGTCGGACGGATTTATTGGTTCGATTCCGTTTAACCGGAGCCCCTTGGCTCCTCTTCGTTCCTCACTCCTTTGAATGGGCCTCCCATCTTCTGATTTCTTTCAATAGGCTGGAGGATAGGAGGACTGTGATTCTCTTTCTTTCAATGGACGGTGGATTCGGATGGAAAATAAATGAACCTGCGTTTAAAAGATAAAATGTTGCCTACATAATAGCACCTCGTCGTAAATAAAACCCAACGAATGAATGAAAAAAAAAAGGTATTTCGTTTTCAGAATTCTTCTTTCATTTCTTCTTTGCTGGAAGAATATCGCTTTCAAAATTGGCTCCGGAAATGAAGTGGAAAGAAAATAAAAGAGATGCCCCAAAGTGTAAAGATGTCGAATCAAAAGAAAACAGAAAACAAATATCATTGTGGGTGGTATGTGGTGCAGTTGTCTACCCAGCACAACCCATTCTGGCCATCACTTGACTTGGAAAGGAATAAATTCGACCAACCCCATTCTGTTCAAAGGTCAACCGCTGTGCCACAGGCCCGTCGAGACGATCTGCAAGAGAAGATTGACGATTGGCAAAGAGAAAAAGATCGATGGGATCCATGCAAAAGGGGGAAGTTAGCCACCCACCCACACGTTCCACATCCTCATCATCCATCGAGGACCTTTCCCCGCCTGTCCAAATATAGACTTTTCAAGCGAAATCACAATGAGGAGCAAAAGGGTCGCGAGTCTCTTGGTCTGTGTGGATAATAACGGACACTGTCCGCTGGTTCGATTGTCAAGGTGTGGATGGAAGGATCTACCAAATTTGGAGCACTTTGATCCTCTTTTGCATTTACACAAAGAAGAAAAGGAGTGAGAGATTTCGCACACGGGCCCTTTCATTATGCGGCCGGGTCGAATTGTTCCAGTCTTTTTCTATTTCATCAGTCGGTGCTCTGAATTGGACCTCCACAATTTTTGACACGGTTTATTTGATTTGGGGATTTCGTGGATTATTATAAGCGGCTGGCCAAAATAATGACAGAGATCCAAAAATACTAAAGTGTGGCTTGCGGTTCGTTGGTTTTTCAATTGATTTGAATTTCCCGCTTCCCTTTGCCGCTTTTTGGGTGGTCTGTTTCTGTTTGCCCTTCTAATTTTTCACTGTTGACTTTTAAAATTGTTTGAACACATTTTTCAGTGAAAACCCAATGAGAAATATTGCCAATTGAATTTGATTCAGGCATTCATCCAAGTTGTTAATTTCTCTTTTAAAAAAAAAAGTAATTAAATTATGCACACGGAAAATGGTGAAGAGAATAAAAGAGTGCAGACTTTATTTGTTTGGTTCCCTTTTATCCAAATAATAAACCGCGGCATACAGTTGGTAATGTTATCGTCACGATTACCATCGTCGGTGTGCTGGTTTTAATAGTCGCCCGTTTATCGTTCGGGACACGCGATGGCCATTTCAAACAGCCGGATGTAGTTCACGCCAACGGCGAGAGAAAAAAGGGAAAACAACACGGGCTCTCGGGTCATTTGAATAAGACGATGTAATTGTGTTATCATATTCACAAAATTGTTGGGAGGACTCGTGTTGAGTATCGTCGTCCAACTTGCCGCCGGGAAGCTGCAGCCACCACATAATCGGGGTGCATGGCGTTCGGTTTCGTGACCGGGTTAAGTGGAAGACCTTCATGAAATGCAATTGCGGTTTACATCAGCCACCACAGCACCTCAATAAGATTTTGTTTAAGAAGAATAAAAAGCTTCAAAACACTTGGGATGGGAATCGTATCCGGTGGAGTTGGTGCACCGCGGGTTTTATATTCTTGGACCTTCTTTCTTGCCTCATTATCCCCGTAAAAGTGAAAATTTGAAATTGAATTAAAAAGAAAAAAAATTAGGAAGAAAAGGTAACGACAGTGTGGGGCTCATTAGCCATTTAAGTGTTTATGGCACACGTGAAGGTTTTTTTAAAGGGTTTTCTGTCGGTGCTTTACGTGCCGATGGTTTTGTACTACATCAGGGGTCGACAAGGAAAATAACTGGAACATACACGTGTTGTCCGACATGACCTGGATGAGGAAACGGTGAAACATGAAGGATTGCGACTTAATTGAAAAGAAACCCCATCGAAAATGAGATGACCAGTTGCGGACGGACGGTTCGTTCATCGGAGCAGCGGGGAGTGCTGCTGCTGGTACATAAAGAGAAATACATCCAGCGCCTGCGCCTGCCCATCACAATGAATAAACATTTTCTTCGCCATCAGGATCATCACGGCTGCGTTTTAGACAGAAATTAAATATGCGCACAGCCGTTGTTGTTTTTGTTGTTTTGTATTTTCAAGTCGATTCTATTCTGGTCAACAAACGAATCAAATTCAAATATACTGGAGAAGTACAGACCCGTTACCAGCAACACACATGGAACGTAAACAAAAAACAGCTCGCGGGTAAATTGAACTCTTTGATTAACATCTGTAGTTCTCGTGTTCAATGTTTTTTTCAAGTCTACTTACTTATTTATTATATTCGAAAGAGGCAAGTAATAGCTTCAATTACGTGTTGAATTACGGCGATTTCTCATCGGTACTGGCGCCGTCGTTCTCATCGGCAATAGCAGACGGTCCAGCAGTCGATTTCGTTAATTTTGCCTATTGAATTTTCCTTTTTTCACGGTTGCATTTCGACGGATGAATAATATTTGTGTGGCCTTCATTTGCCGATCGCCGCCATAATTGAACCTGTGATTAACTTAACGTTTTCATCCGATGGAAGAAGACGGAGACTGAAGGGAGAAACAGTAGCGCCAGGCCACAATAGGAAATAGCTGCGAGTGTATTGAAAGAGTACGGCACCATAGGATCAGCAAACTGAAAATATTTGCATATTGTCTGTTGTGCTCCTCTTTTGCCCTCCTACCGCCAACATCTTTATTCCTCCTCTTAGAATCCAACTGTTATTATACAGACCCTCTCAGCGCTGGTACACCAATGGCAATTGGCCTGAAAGGAGCCGATGAGCGCGTGTCGATCCGACGCCCATAATTGGCACTTGCAAACAAACGCAGCTGTTCCCTCTCGTATTGAAAACCGCAATCGCATTGTGTGGCCTCCCGTCTGTAAAATTTTGCTTCAGAAAATCAGAGATGCTCCGCTTTCTGTAAGCATCGCCTAATGTATAAAAAGTCCATCCAGCGCCACCGGAGCGCAATGCAGTTAATGATTTAATAATGTTATAGGCCTGCAATTTGAATTTAAACGTTGGGGGCTACACCTACCCCTTTTCTTAATTCCTTTTCACTTTAACAATCGCAACATTTTTCAAAGTGATAATGATTTAGTCGGTAAATGTTGAATGGAGCGTGGCGAATGAAAAATGTTGATCCCTAATGGGCCGAGCTTTTCCCTCCGTCTCGCTCCCATTAAACTTGAGCAATCACAGCCAAGTCAAGTGCAATCGTCGGCCCATGTTGATGTCTAATGGTCTGCCAGGTCTGCTGGTCTTATTCTCGACACTTCTCACCACTGGGCATGGAGTAACATTAATTTAACGAGAGTAAAGAGGCCACCGCACAGCAGTAACTTCATTCCATCTCTTCTTTTTATTGCGCACCAAGAATCAGCTTTTCAACTTTTCTTATTAATGAGGTGACCATAACAGGTGCCCCCGCCCCCTTAATTTTCTTTGAATCGAAAGAAGAAGCCAGGATCGGAGCCAGGTCAACCAACAAGTACCCGCAATCGAAATCGACCCAAAAGGATATGTAACCATTGTAACCTAGACAGGTAAAAGCGATATGGAGTACTCACTACACCAAAAAGCTGCCGATATTGGTGCGCAGTACAGTATATTGTGTAGGGTGATGACGACAAGTGCCCACTCGTGCTGCTTCTTGTTTACTTAAACAACGAATTTCGGGGAGGGGGGGGATATGACCTGGATGGGCTGAGAGTTGAGCTGAATCGAGAAGAGAGGGACAGTCTCCCCCTTTTTCTCTTCTATAACAAAATTCGTTCGCCTTGTTCCTATTCTTATGACGAGCTGGGCATATCGTGTTTTGTCTTCTCGAGAGAATAAGAAAACAACAAAAAACGAAATCAAACTCACAAAATGAGAGAGAGAGAAAGTATAACAGGTTGGAATGTAGACTACTGCCATACTTACTACCACCGTCCTATAAGCGCCTATAAGTAAATATAAGAAGACGAGGTAGAAGGAAAAAGATGAGGGGGTCGACTTGGTTTGGTTTCATGGCAAAGATGCGCTTCACTTGTCACTGAACTTGCGGTTCATTCGACCTGACAGTTTTCGTCCCTCCTTCTTCTTCTTTTCCTGTCGTCTTCCAGTTTCCCTGCGCCCAGTTGACTATTGAGACGAGGACAACAAAACAAAAGATGCCATAGAAGCTATTTCATGATATAGATCGAGGATCAAATTACTGCTCCCTCCATGTCCATATAGTTCACTTTTGCCTTCAACTGGGCATCCCAAATTGGAAATTTCTGTCTGGTGGTCATGCATGTCAAATTGGTACATGCATCGATGATCCAGACATGATCGCGACCTATGCAATACTCCGTCATGATAGCCATTCGATATCGATACTTTGACTTGTCTATAAATTTAAAAGAATCGCCTGATGCAACAACATCGACGAGAATGAACTGGAATTTGTCAGAAATTTTTCTGAATTTCTGACGGGACGGGAAATTTCACGCTCATTTAAGATTTGGGAATTTCCAACCGAGGCGATCCAGTTGAATGATTTGATGTGCCTTAGCAACGAAAACAACAAGGACAAAATAAAAGTTTGCGGGATTGTGTTTCGTCTAGTCGTTGAGTGGAATCTGGCGACATTTTTCGACGGCGGAGGCTCGTGTTCTCGTCTCTCGAGTTGGGCGTGGCTGCGTGGGGGGCTTCTACAATATCTGCTCACCTTCCGTATTCAAAAATGAAAACTTGGCAGGATAAGATTGTCCGTGTTTTATCGTCCGGATGGCGCTGTCAGTGTTCATTACCACTTGTCTTTGTGAGGCGTTGCGCCTTGACACGTCAAGCAACAGGGTCTTCACCTTCCCCCATCACTTGAGCGTTTTATCTTTTTTACACAGAAGCAGGTATTTCATTTTCCTCAGACTGGGGGGTTTTCATAACCGGTAGCCCACGAAGTGTGAGTCGAGCCAAAGCGCCAACCAACCTACAAAAAATTATTATGATAAGAAAAGAATTTGAGAAAAATGGGAGAAGAGAAACAAAAGCCTAGAGGAAAACATAAAGATGGAAAATAGAGACGACACGGCTCTCGACTTATTATCGCCGTTGTGGACTATCCAGCCCGATCCGGACCACCGGAATCGAATAAGCGGATACTCTTCTTCCATACGATATTTTGGGCTGATTTTTATTTTCAGGGGCGTTGTTGCTTGACTCTTTTCTAGCTCCATGTCATCTAACCCTTTTACTTTTTGAAGAGAGAAAAAACAATCTCTTTCTTAAAAACCAGTTAGATTAAATTTAAATCGTACGGCAAATGCTGTAAACTAATGCAATTTCAATAACAAATAAATTTGTAAAATTTATTTAAAGAATTAACATAATAATTTTACTTAATTTTACATGAATTATATTTTTTTTTGTTGAAAATAAAAATATGTGAAGAAATTATTTTGTACAACTTAGCAACAGTGTAATAAGACGAAAGTCGTCACGTGATAAATTTGCATAATTATAAAAAGTGTGCGAATGGCACTTTGTTTGTCACCAGCCATTGTCGTGGAGGAAGCTGGAAGCCAACTTGTAGTTTTGGTACATGTGTAATTGTGAATTGGTTGATCTTCAGATTGAAAAACTGAATTTAACTTTAACTTTATAGTGAACAGTGGTAAATCATAATAACGTGGTATAAATGGGCGAAAGCGAGACATTAACATTGAATTGTTGACATGTGGATTGATGAAGAAAGATTTCAAGCATGGTGTCTAAAGTAAGCAAATTGATGACGATGGATGTTTCTCACGTTGATACTTGAGTTAGTCAAGGAAAAAAGTGCCAGTTGTTTTTATTGGTTGAAAATGTTTATTCACAACTTATTTATATTAAAGAATCAGCAAGATTATCATGCACATGTTCATAAATCTTTGCATCACCATCTAAGTCCTAGTTTTGTGCTTTCATTCAGGCTCATAATGCATCACCCATACTGGAAATGGACCTTGAACAATTATCACCTCGGAAACAGTGTTCCACCTCATCAGACTGAATGTGGCAACAGGCTCAGGCAATCAAGGTAATCAGCATATACTTAATTCAGACTTAATTCTAATGTAGAATCAAATGGGAGCCCTGCATCGACTACTTTGACATGATGTCAAGGTATTTGAAGCTACTAACTACATTATCAATTTGGCAAAACTTTCCTTTTGGATTGTTGTTGAACCTCTTAGTTTCTTGCGTCACCAACGAGTTTTTATCTGGTCGTTTTTTTGTGCTATTATCTGCTGGCCAGTGGCCACCACTTTCTGTCAGCCAATTTCTGATCTCCTCTCTTGATTGCATTCAAGTCATTTGACAAATTCTTTAACTTTACGGATGACCAATAATTTTTCTAATATGCTCGTTCGTTGGTTAAAATAAATTTTTAAACAATTCGAGAACTTAGGGAAAATATTTTTCGGCCTCTTTTGAAAAAGTTTTTTTTTCTTTTCAAAATAGTTGTGCTGACCATCAGTACCATTGTGTGTATGCCCAGGTATTGCAACTGCTTCGGGTGTTGAACCCATATTGAAATGAGAAAATGCAAATTTTCATTCGTGTGGCATATCACGTTCTTGTTCTTTAGACGAAATTGTTGAGCATTGTTTTTCCACTTGAAATCACATTCGAACTTCCCGTGTTTCATACAGGGAAATGTCTTCGCAGGAACAGATCCGTCTCGCTTTTGTAGCTTTCCTGTCGATGCCGAGTGAGAGTTAATTGCTGGTTCGATCGAAAACAATCGAGCGGCTACCGTTGATCTCCCCCCTGTTCTTTTCTCTTTTACGTAGTATTCCGTAACCAAAAAAAAGCGAACACATCCGTCGATATCTGACGCGTTACAACGACCGCATACGCACCTAAAGGCAATATCAATCCACATCTCGCTCGAGGGTAGTGCGAGCTTTGAATAATATACACTGGGCTTCATTATATGCTAATAAGATTGACTCTATCATCTCCCCCTGTAAGATTTTTAAAAATTTTATTTTACATGAGCCTTCCAAGAGCCCAAGAGTGAGCAGGTGGAATGATAACAATAACATAACCACCACCTCCTCCTCCAAAAAGTAGAGTGTTTGTTTCATTGTCTGTATCATACACTCGTCCTATAGCATTATCTCAGGTATACACGTAACAATACTGCACTATAGGAGATCTTTCTGCATTCGGGTGGGTCGATGGATTGAATGCCTAATTTGTATCGATTCCTCAGCATCAGTTCAGAAGGGATGCAGAATGTAGAGCCCCATCTTTTCCATCCTCTCGAGTGAGCCCAAAGCACCAAAGGGCATTCGAAGCCCAGCACACGCGAATAACATATTAGCTTTATACTCTTATTATTTGTGAGTTTATCTGCATGCGTGTTGCAGAGGATTTTCTTGTCATTTGGAAATGGTTACACTAACACTTTGCTCTACTTTTGTACCACTTGTGCAAAGTATAGGTCATTTTCTCATTGCCCCGAGTGGATTCATGAAATAACTGGCGTATTTTTCTCCCCTTTTTAAACCGTTAAAAAAATGAAAGGAAAAGTGAAAATATTCGTTGGAAATTTTCTCTTGAATTTGAGCTCGTCAAAGAAACAGTCGATCGATTATTCTCTAATATCATTGGCCTTATTTTTATAAACCTTGTAGCTTCATTTTACTGTGATAACAGACAACATGAGGCTGTCGCAGCAGTTAACGCTCGATTTTGCCTTTCAAACTTTTGAAAATGGATGTTAACTTTCTCTTACAGACCTTCAGCGTTCATATTTATCCCCCCCCCCCTTTTTTTAATTGTCAGAATTTAATTGTAGATTATGGGCTACTCATCTATCTGAAGCCTTAAGACTAACCGGGCCCACCCTTGTGTCCACAACGGCCGATAAAAACGCCTCCCCGGCCCGTTTATGTGGTAGTTCTCTTTTTAACTTTTTTTAGATTTTTTTTTCGTTCGGTTGTGAAGAAGTGGGAAGTTGAATCTCTTAAAGATTCCAACAGCCACACACAGGCAGTTCTATATGGACTTTAATACACCGAAAAGGGAGGGCAGAGCAATGTCATTAAACTCGGCATTACAAAGAGACTTTAATGGGTCATCATTTCTGGGATAATTCCCCCTCCTTTTCTTTCAGTTTCGGGATTGTTGTTGTTGTTCGGATTGAATCGGGCGGGCCTTTTTTTATTTTGAAATTCGTTCCGTCCAACTGGGAATTGCATTCAAGTGGCCTTTTTTTTGTACAGAACTAAGTAGATCGTTTTTACCCATATTCTTCTTATGTACATGCATAAGACCTTCATCTCTACCCATTAAGGTAGATAAAATATAGAGGAGGTTGAAGGACGAGTATTCGTTTTTTTGTTTCTATGGAAGTATCAAACTTGTAATCACGGGAACCACAAATCATTTTGTGATCCTGTTAATGGCACGTTATTATATTTAAGTGTATGACGAATGGCTTGCGTCTTAAAGAATTGTAAATTTGCTTCATCGAGAGGTTATTGCCCCTTGTCTTTTTCATAAAACTGCTGTTTACTGTTAACTAAAAAAATGAGAGATGACAGTTGAAGGCCGTTCCGTCACTGAAAGCGACCAAGAGGCGGTGCCATAAAACAATTGGCCAACTTGCGAAAACAAACAGTTCGCTGACTTTACTCTGCGTGGAAGATGGACAGCTCTTGAGTGGCGGTTTGCGAGTAAATTTATCGTTGACGAATGTCAAGATGCAACTCAGTTTACGTAGAAATAACTGTACAGTAGCGCGTACGTCAAGCCTTGCGAAAGAGGCCGAGCAGCGTCGTCAGTTTCCTGAAAAGACAGAACATAACGGTCCCAGTTCCGGGATAGAAAATGCCCCATCAAAACGTTTAGAAGTTATCCTCACGCTGAGTTAACGGAAT
Organism: Daphnia pulicaria; assembly: GCF_021234035.1. Lineage (NCBI taxonomy): Eukaryota > Metazoa > Arthropoda > Branchiopoda > Diplostraca > Daphniidae > Daphnia > Daphnia pulicaria. Next base: position 10,419,362 of record NC_060920.1, read on the forward strand.
GAATATGGGCGAAGTACTTGAGGATGAAAAATTGTACAGGTAGTGTTCAGCCGGAAGTAGAATGGAGTCAGGGTGGGCTGCGACTGTCTATGACAACTGACGAATCATTCGGTCGAGTAGTTAATCAGCAGTAACGCTTATATAGATCAGTGAATGGGCTCAAACACTGGGGGCAGGTTTTAAAAGGTTAAATAGAGAAAAGGCGGGTTGATGAATTTGTCTATTGTTCACCAGACTTGATAAGCGGCTTAAAGCTAAAGAAGTTTCATGGCGATGTGCCGGTGCACTTTACTCCATTGAGTGGAATCGGAAGAAGAAGAATGGACACCCATTTGAAATCTATTCACTACCGGATAGTCAAGTGTCTGTCTCCACTTGTAGGTGTTCTGGTGATCACCCATCAACAACGGCTGACCTTTTCATGTTCAAGTCCATTTCGCTCTTGCCCCCCTCTTGCTCACTTCTCCTCATCATATAGTGAGTCTGCTATATCCTCTTTTGTGCCCAATATGCGCCAGTTCTTTATAATTTATTCTTTTCTTCTCGCGACGAGACAAGTCAGCAGCGCTAGCAGCGAGTGCCATCAGCAATTATCCACTTAGAGAGAGCGAGAAGAAAGGGAGAGACTACCGGTGCACCGACATGCAACCGTCCAGGCTTTTCTTTCCTTGACTCTATTATATGAAACTCGGTCATTTGAAAGACAAGAATCGACTGATGATGGAGGGGGCCAGGCACATGCCGTTCCAATCACACACCCCGAACATCCACCTGGCATGTGCCACCGTCCCTATGCGGTTCTCTGGCTTCCAGCACTTTTACAACTGGTAGATTTCTGTACGTCTGTTATGTTCGTACACGCTTTTCGTTTGGGGCTTTCTCTTCATTTCATATTCGCATTTCAGAAAAAAAAAATATCGGGGATATGGGCCTAAGTTATTCGTTAGGTGGGTGGGAAGGTTCGATGAGGTTTCCTTGTTTCTTGCAATAACCTGTTATCTTCCTTCAAAAAAATTTATATATCTTATCCAACTGCGAGATGCGAATAGATCTTAAGCAATAAGCATATTTTTGTTCAGGGTATTCGTCTCGGTTGAAAATCTTTGGCCTAGTTTCCTTTATTGTTGTTGTTGTATTGAAACAACCACGATCGACCTTTTTGCTTTAACTTGCGTCAGTTACTATCATGGTCGATGCCTCCCAGGTAAACTAGACGTATACGCTTGGTGATGCATCATCCAATTAAATAGCTTCACGTCCAGAAAGCCTCAACTCCCTTATCGTTTATTCGGAGAAGAAAAAAGCAATAAACTGGTGAAGCCGCATTTAATCATTCTTGACGAATGAGGGTGAATCTAGGCGTCATTCTGTAACTTGCCTATGATTATGAAAATGATTCATCACTGGTGGACAAGTTGTGGCATTGACGATTTAATCAAAGGAGTTGATGCTACACACACACACACACGAAAAAACAAGGGTTTCTTCCCGTCTTCCGGTGATGTGTATAAGCTTACGGTTGTCTACCTCGGATGAATTCATCATCACCCTACATTTATTTAAAATTCGGGGCTCCCTTTACCACTAGCCTACACCGTGGTGTTTACATGTTTATCAAAGATAGTTGAAACATGCGGTCTGCGGTTGTGAGAGAATCTCCCCTATCTACTTGAATGTGGTTTTCCATAGGGATAGTTATGTAACTGTAAAATCTTTGAAAAACTGGGTTTCAGCATGTGACAGAGGTGGGGAAAATTGACAACACCTTGATTGGAATAATTTTTTATTTGACTGTTTGCTTGTAACAAATATTGGTTTTAAATTGAATCAAACTTGCCTTTAAATTGAATTTTAAATTAAATATTGACTTATTGCTTTGCAGGATTCTTCTCTACTCTGGAACCAGGATGGATGACAACCGCCCGGACAACCGTTCTTCCAGTTTTCACACTCTGTATGATCCTGCTCCTTAATTCAACCCTTACTAGCGAGCGCAATTCACTCCTTTTTCCTTATTCATCTGGATTTGGATCTCACACCAGGAATCTTTATCAAACTCAGTCTGTTACGGTAGGACATAAACCAATTTTTTCTTTTTTTTTTGGGGTGGGGGGGGGGGGGTGGGGGTGGGGTGAGGTGAGGTGCTATCTCCTAGTTGGAGCAGCAGCAGCTACTGGAAGCTATTCTTGAAAATAGTCTTTTTCCATCGTTTGGCCGACGTTTCTGGTTGACTTAAAGAGAAATCATATTTTCCGGTAGCGCGCGACAAGCGCCAGGCAGTCAGATAAACAAAAAGTTTTGAAAATCTTAGACAAGGATGCGTAAACGTAAAAATCGATCTTTAATGAAAGACATCTTAGTTGGTATGTTGGATAGGCCATCTTGATATATCAACTTAACAAACACTAACGTAGCCGTAAAAATTTGAATCTGCTGACACAACGGCCGCTGTAGTGCAACAGGAGACGGCCGGCTATACCAACATGTTGCGCGTTCCCTTTGAATTCAGAAAAACTATTCTAAAGTATTCCAAGTTCCACCCACCTCTTTTTCTTTTCTTTTGCTTTATAAAGTCCACCCTTTCGCCCTCCAGGTAAATTTCCTTAGAAATAACCCCCCCCCCCCCCCTTAAAAAAAAGGTCCATATAGTTTTTGTTCGTCTTTTCTCAGACGAAATGAGATTGGATTACCTTTGCGACAGGAAAGTTGAAACCAAATTTCTTTACAAAAAGATATTGAAACAAAAATGACTAGTCGTTCCATTTCGAGTTTCATTATTTTTTCGTTTTCGGTCGTAGATTTTAGTTACCAAACTTTTGAATAAAGTTAAAAAAAACCCGGATTGTTGAGAATATTTGAACGAAAGGCATTTTGTTGTTCGTTTGAAAAATCTTTTGTGCATCAATTTTCGGTCTACATTGTGTTCTCTTGTATCTTGTGGTAGAAGTCGGCCATTTCTTTTTGGTTTTTCCGTTTCCGCGGTCAGCAGTGCAGGTCTCTTTTATTATTTTTTTTTTTAAATTTCGGACTTTCTTTTGTTCTCACCAAATGAGACATTAAGTGTGACAAGATTTTGCATACATTAGTTGCCAGTCGAAGTAATTGCTATGTACTTCGGGGGTAGAAGAGATTCTTTTGAGGAAAGATGGAGACGGTAGCCTATTTGCTATGCTAATGTTCAGGTTGAGAACACCATCACCACCGTCTGAGGTATTTATGAGCGCTGATTTACGAGTTCAATGGGTTGGCCGTTGGTTCGATGTCGCCTCCATTTCTGTCTTGATGAATTCCGCCCACCAAAAACAGCGGCTTCTATTTCCTTAGGATTTTTTTTTTCTGAGCCAAGCCGAAGGTAAAAAGCTGTTGGACAATTGGTTGGGCTGGGTGTATTCGTACACGTATCACATGGAGTCTGCTTCCATTTTACTTCTGTGTGAGGTCTTCCTTGAGTTCCAGATTTTCGATAACGCAAACAATCTGATATTTGACTAAATTTTAAATCGATGGTTTGCATAGAAATTTCGTGAGTTGGTGTAAGAGGCTGTGCATCTCTTAACTAGATTGATGTTGGAGTTGTTGTTTGTGTACCGCAAATTTGTTGGAAGATGAACGGCTTCTGCGTGTTTTGTCAACACCAAAAATCCAAAAAAATCGTGTTATTATCTAATGTATATTAGAGTGCCGGTATTGTCTCATCCGCGTCATAATTGAAGAGGAAAACGCATCACGGACACGGTGATTTACTTACCCTTTCTTATCCAGAAGCCACCCCCTTGAGATAATTCAAACTTTAAACAGACACGGGGAGGAGTTGGGGGAAAAAAACGCGGTTGTGAGCAAAAGGAATGACTCGTGATTACTGAGTGCTGTACGTTCCTTTTCACTTGAACACTGGGCAGCAAATGCACCAGAGAGACGGGATGAAATTGAGCCTATTATTGTCGTGGGTTGTCTCGGCCGGAACTTGCGCAATTCGTAGCCGCTGGCTTTGAAACGACATGGCATGTACCAAACACGATTTGAAAGCCGAGGGTTGCGTAAATTGACGATTAAAGGATTTGCCAAATCGTCTCTTTTAAAAAAGACAGTTGAGTGGAGTCGGGGTTTTTGGGTGAAACAAAAGAAGTCATTGACGCACTAACGAGACTCCAACAAGGAGTGAAATAAGGCGGTCTTCATCCTTTTGGAATAAGGCGATTTCAGTCATAAGGCGATTTCAGTCATGGGGCAAAGCTAAAAAAAGAAAAGAGCTGGGCTGGTACCTGGTAGAGGCCGATAATTGTTTTGCCTTTGTCTTATTTGTCTAATGACCTGAGCTCTTCACTGTGGCACTGTGTGGCGGTTTTTGTTTTAGGGTCGAGGTGTGTGGGCTTCTTTTGCCGTGTCTTTTTCTCGCATCCTACCTCTGAGATTAGTGTCGAGTCTCCGGTTTTGTTTGCTCTTGGTTTTTCATTTTATTTTTTGAATATTTCTTGTCCATTTATTCCTTTTTTGGACAAACGTCGTGTATCAAACTTGCCTAGTTGTTCACGTACAACTCTTGAGTTGGCTCATCCGGAATTTAATAACGACACACTTCACTCTTGCAATGTATGTGGTCGCTCCGGTTATTCCTCAATTTCAAAACTCCTGGGATGGCGAAACGAACTTTGGGAAACAAACCGTCGGGTCAGCTGTAATCCCGTTGGAAGCAAATCAATGACGCCCCAATAATTAAAAAAAAAAAAAGAAAGAAAAACAATACAGTTTAAGACTCTGGGGCCGAATCTCACAGTCTAGGATCCATCTGGTTAGTGAGTGCATCTTGATTTCTCGTAGCTGGTCAACATGTTCAATTAACTAGGGATGAACGGGGTCTTGAGAGGTCAACGTTCATTTCGTGTTAAATTTAATCAAAGTCGATGATCCTACACTGAAATTTTCTTTTTGAAATAATCAAGTCGGCAACAATCCGATCGCTATAAAATGCAAAGTCTTTATGCGCCTTATTATCTTCGTGTTAGGAGTTGTGTGTTATTTGTTCTGTTCCTACCCTGGGTTATTACGTAACTTGCTCTTTGATTTATGAATTTGTTTTGAAGTAAGAAAAGGATTTGGGTTGGCTGGGGGATTGCATGCGAAGCTACCATCAGGCATCTCCGTGCGCGGTGTATTTTACACACGGCACACGAAAACACACAAACACACCGAATAGGCGGCGGCGGCAGTGGCGCGGTAATCAAACCGATTCGACTTCAATCACCTTCCTGCGCTGTGTAATTTCACGCAGAAACCGCGCGCACATTGCAGAGAAATGAAAGAATCGAGACTTGAACTCTTCTCGGTTAATTAGTTGATAAGACAAGGGGGTCAACGGAGAATGAAAGGATAAAATAAAGGGGAAGGAGTTAAGAATTCTGTATAAACTATAAAAAAACTCCAACAACAAAAGAAGAATCACTTTAGCGGCATCGCTGTAGCGCTTCGACTTTTCGTTGAATTTCTACATGGGATTTCTTGAAGTAAACCCACAATCAATTGACGTATAAACAGGAATACGTAGGGCCTATTTCTATTCGTTTCGCAGCATAACCACCAAGTAAAAAGAAGCTAAAGAAATCCGAAAGATGCGTGGATAATAGGTATGAAAGTGATTCAACCCGGGGAGCGAAGGAAATTTCTTTTGTTTTGATTCCGATTTTCTTTCCGATTTTTTTCCTTTTTATGGTTTTCTTTTGTTGGTCGTTTTTTCGGGGAATTGCCCATCTTAAAAAGTTTGGTGATGCCTGACTGGTCGAAAATCATCGGGGGTTCGCGCATTTACGACTTCGGTTTGCTTCTGTTTTATCTTTACTTAAACTATTATCCAGAAGGTTTTGTTCTTCTTATTCATTTCGCTCTTTTTGCTACCAACATGACGACCACACAAGGCTCACAAGAAATCAGAGCTTTATCTGTTCATTTGAATTGTCTGTGGTAAATGTTAGTGTAGCCGAAAATCATTTTCAAAATGGTGCGGTTTAATCGTCAGACAAAAGATGTCGGAGAATCTTGAACTCTTGTGCTATTCGCCTATTCGGTCCAAGAACCGTTATTTTCCTGAAGTGAACTGTGCATCTCTGCTGATGGTTGTCGGTGGACTGCTGTTAAGTTTGCAGATTGTCCAGTAATAATCGACTTTGTAGTCAATTGCACATGTTGCGAGACAATATGACAAGAGAAGGAAAGAGGCTGCTGTTGAGGCTGAACTCTGCAGACAAGAAAAGTACGGCGCAGACATAAATATTGGCAGATGCTTGCGAACTGGCCAGTCGGTGCCATGCGTTGCATTGCGTGCTTATTGCCAACTCTCTTCTCGTACATTTTGTTTTGTCTTATCTCATCCGATGGCGCATTACAAAAGGGAAAACACACAGAGACCTGAACCTGATGGACCCAGACAGGTTGCCTCCCCTTTTTGCGCCAATCTTCCATTTCTGTTGTTTTCCCTGTACTTTAACAAACAGACCCCGGAGCGCACGAAACAACTCTGCCAATTTAGCAATTAAATGTCAGGAAGACGAGAGATAAAGTGAGCCATTTTGACGGTTTGGTCCTCTTATACTCTTACCCCATTGTTTGGTTAGTGGTTTTGTCTTTTGGAACATAACATGTAATGTTCTTTGACAAACTGCAGGTTTCTGTTCATCGTATTTGCTGTTTCAGGCAGACAATAGATTCTTTTGAACTCTAATTCTCTATCATCGACTTAAATTCTTTTTTTTTTCCCCTCTTCTCCTATCGATATTAAGGAACGAAATTTGACCAACCAATTTTGAATTTAAACATTGAAGGAATCGGTTCATGTATGCTTTTGGTTTCATTGGAACCATAAACGCAAAGCTTATTTTTCAGTACTTTTTTCCCTGTTCGTTTCTTGCTGGCAGGTCTTGAGTCGTGTTGATCTGGTAATAAGGTTACAACTGACCGTCCGCCCTCCAAATGAAAGAAACTTGATCGAATCTTTTGATCTGTTAAATGCCTCCCTTCTCTCGTGTTGTTGGTTATCATCAGACAAAATTTCCACTCCACTTTTCGTATTAAAGGCCCATCACCGTTTTCTCGCTTACCTTCCATGTCCCTTTTTAGTTTTTACGCGCACTTTAAGCAGATCATTTTGATTGGGAAAGAGAAAGTGATTTTCCCTTATTTCGATTTAGCCTAATCTTCATATTTTTTGTAAAAATTTAGATTTTTTCTTCAATAGAACCTTACAAATAGAAATGTTTTCCGGTCTCAGTGTGTTTGTGGGTGTATGAATAGGGAAACCCCCTTCGATTGTAGAATTTTTGAGTTGACAAAAGGTCAAAGGTGTTCAGTATAGGCTTTGAGTTCGAAGTTAATGAATTACCCTTATGCGTGTCTGGCCTTTTTAATTGGGGAAGGGTGGAAGCAGTATCTACTTTTAAACTCTACCAGATTTTTAAAATGGGATGAAAGGATGCCAACAACTTCAAGTTATTGGTGAGACTATTAAAGATCGTCTTCGGCAGCAAAATTGAAGGAGGAGAGCTGCAGCATCAGCAACCAGCAGGAGTAGCTAGCAACCGGAACCGAGGAGTGTGGGAAAGCCAACCATCGCCGATAAATTCGACTATTAACAAGAATATATCCATGGGCTAGGGCATTCATTGGTTCTGTATTTATTTATTTATTTTTCCTGTGGAGTTGCGTGCAAGGAAAATCTTAAAGGTTGAAACATCAAACTTCGGCGGGGGAGTTTTTAAAGGTGTGAAAGTGCATAGGGTTCCCCATGTAGCCTCAAATTTGGCTGTCTGTTGAAGGTGCATAGTCTTTTGAATGGCTTCCAATCTTTCTCGGATCAGATAGAGTCGGTGTTACACATTTGTTTCACAAAATGTTACCCATCCTGATCTTCCTGACGTGTGTGATTTCGATCGGCTCCGTGAAACAACAATTTCTCTTTACACCATCAACACGTTCCCACGGAGCGGAGCTCTGATAACCATCAAAGTGTGTTACGGTTAATTTTTTCAGAACGAAAGAAGAGGTCAAACTAGAGTTCATCGTCAAGTAATCACTCACAAATGATCCCATACACAAAAGAAACTAAAGTTTTATCTTTCTGTAAGCAAAAGATACTTAGAAAACCGACGGTTACGTGGCGTTGCGATGAACTCGTCCCTTCTGTTGTGCTGCCATACTGCCTTCCTTTTTTTAAACAAAGAAATATTTTAAAGAATGGTATAAAATGGGAATAAGCGAGGCAACCGGCACTCGAGCAGCTGATGTTTATCAGACACCGCACGCCGACATCGTCGCACCCACAGCAGTTAACACTTGGAGGAGGCCTGGAGGCCTAACTGCCGACAACTTTGTCACCGCCTCACCTCTGAGTCGCTTATTACGCCCGAATAAAAGGGACAAAGACCCGATGTCACCAAATAAACACGCAACGAGTTGACACCAAGATCACACAAGCCGCCGTACCACACAAACCCATGCGTCATGTCTTATGATTACATTCCTTTGCATTCCCTCCTCTTGTTTTTTTTTTCTTAGCTTTTATATCCGACAGTTTGATGATCTCCCAAATCTGATTGGTATGTAATTAAGGTACAGAAAGGTGTGCCGCATTTTTTTATGGTTTTCAAACATCATCCTCACTGATCAGATGTTGGGCACTAAATCCTCGACTACAAAATGACTTGGGGTTTGGTGACGATCAAACATATTCTTTATTGCCGTTGTTTTCCATCTATTTTCTCGGCCATGATGGGTCAGCGAGGACTTGAGCGACGCGTGTTTGTCCTTTGATGTAATCTCACCGACCCGTGTGAATCCCGACACTAACACCTGTGTAAGACACCCGAAGAAGATGTTAGATATTCTTCCCGTGCTTGTCTACTTGTTCCTAGTTCACTAATTCCCCTCTCTGGGCTGTGAACAGTTGACAAATACTCTTTGCAAACAAAAACATGTGTTTTTAGCGCGCAGAAAGTTCGTATTTTGTTTCTCTTTCCACCTATAATCCTCGCAAAATGTCACGCGACAAATCCTTTTTCCCCTCAGTTTTGTGTTGTTGTTATGTCCGTCGACTGGCGAAACAAAAGATGAAACGGCAGCAACAGAACAACATCGAGAAGAGAAAACAAGAGGGAAGGATATTTTTTTCCTCCTGGAAAGCGGATGAGCTGATGGGGAGCAGCACACGGTCAATGGCAAGTCCATTCCAAGAAAAAACACAAAAAATGGGGAGTAACGAAAGAGAAATCCGACCGACCGACCGACCGGTGCGCGTTGAAAGAAATCGGTGGTTTAAACGATTCCTAATTACAGCGATTGTCATTACACGGGAGCGCGCGCTGCTGTCGCTTGGCTGTGCAACCTTCAACAGCGGAATTAGAACTTTTCTCCCCCCTGTAGAGTCACCTTCGCTTCTTTTATTCTCCCCCCCCTCTCACTTCTTTGATTATAACCGGCCGTACATGAACGGACCAATTACGTGTTCAGTGCACTCGTGTACGGTCGTCTCACAGGGCAGCCACGGACTTCCGCATCTCCAGGAGAGAACGAAGGGCGTGCAGCCGACAGTCTCAGCTCTCAGCCGAAATAAATTTGATTCCTTATCCTCCCTTTCATTTGGGTCTATTGTACAACTTATGCCATAAGTCTAAATAACTCCTAATGATATTGCCGGACTCCAGGAAAGATAATAGAATAGAAGCCACAAGAGAATAAAAGAAATTCAAATGACTAGAATAGAAATGGAATAGAAATGGAACTGCTGGAATTTGACTCTGCTGTTGGACGGTTATAGACCTGGACAAGGTTCTAGGTCCTTCATCACTTTGCAGTTTTTGTTATGAGTCCCGTCGAGTGCGAGTAAGAGAAAAGGTCAAAGTTGTACATGTTGAAAAGGGTCCGCTAGGTAATTCGATCGAGTGCACGTGCAACAGGTCATTTTCTTTGGGACCCAAGTGTCTCTGGTTCAGTCTCCTACTGTGCGCACGTTGGAGACTTCTAATAGGAACTCGACATTGGTCTTGAAATGTAATCAAATAACCGGCTGCTGTGCGCGCGTGGATTTCTCTGCTTTTTTTTAAATGGAAAATTAAAAGTCGCTGTCGGTTATTTCTTGTTAATGTGTTCTGTTGTCGTTGACTTATTTCACCTATTTTCCTAGAGGATTTGAACCAATTTTGTTATTTTGGATTCTATTTGAAGGGAAATCTGTTGAATTGTTTTCATGGTTCAGTTTGCAATCAAAATTTCGGGTGGATTTGAGTTGAGATTTTGGCAGTCGCGCCGACTTGTCGAAAAGCCCCTAGCCATTCATTTGTGATCGTTTCGCCGACTCTTAAATTGTCATCGCGTTTCTTTCGTGATAAGACGAGAAAGAGCCTCCCACCTTCCTTCAAAGTCCTTTTGGGTTTGGCCTCCAGGGAGGATTTTTACCGTCCTTACAAAGATTATTGGGTCAAGAATGAAAAGACAGGAGTAGGAGGCGCAGGGGGGAGGTGGAGGCTGCTCACTGTGGCGCCAGTCCTTATAGCGACTCGTCTCTTTTCTTCTTAACCTTCATTTTCTGCAGTGAACCTCCACTTGTCCCTTGTAATCAACAGGTGAAAGGTCAATAGGCACAAGAGAGAGAAAAAGGTCTCCTAGAGGATCGCAGGGCCATCCAGTTTTGATGATTGTCATCCCCAAATGAGGCGTTCTCGTCATCACCTCTCTCTATTTATTTTTTGAAGCCCAGTGATGAGTCCGACCTTCTTCTTCTTCTTTTTTTTTCCATTTTTACAGCGCCTGTTTAAAAAATTAATAAAAAATAGTCGCTGGCCAACCTTAAAGAACAGTCAGAAAGCCCTTTGACGTGCGGAAAAGCTTTCACACTCCAGCCAGAGGTGGGCAATGTGCACCACAGTGGGCGGCATAATGTAGGCAGAGTATGTACACACACACACACACACACAAGTAACCGTCGCCGCCGTCGGTGTGTGGTCCTCATCCGAACTTGTTAGCCAAGAGAGAGAAATAAAAACGACCGGTAGTTTCTTTTCTTCTATCCGCCGTCGCCCGCCGTTTCGTTCGTGTTTCTATTATATTTTTTTCTCGGGTTCTTGTTGTTTTCTCTGTTGTTACTTAATCACTTTTACCGAGAAACAATTATCTTTGTCTGTCGAGGGAAAAAATTAAGAAACAACAAGGAAGGCGGACGACCTTGCGTTGTCGCAATCGGATAATGACGGGACCATCAGACTGGCCATGGCGGCGTCGGTGACGGCGGCATCGTGACCACCTTAGCCACTCGTGCCGGGACGATGGGAATCCCCTTTTCTCTTTTCTCGCTAACGCCGTGATGACGTGTAATTAGAGAGTGTTATTTAACAACCACACTCTATTGCTCAACCGTCTTCGCTCTACAATGAGTAACGAGGATATTTACACAAGGACGGAAAGAAGAGGAATGCCCTGAAATCACCCGCAGAATCAGAAAAAAATCGTTGAAGGCTCCGTGATTATTACTTTGAATAACATTCTATGATGAATTGAACTTTTTGGATTAAGTAAATTCAAAAATTCAATATGAAATGGAAGATAAAAGAAGACTGGGAGGAGGAGGAAGAGGAGGAACATGACGACTGGATGATGATGGCCTATCTTGTGGGTAGGTACCGCGGCAAAGAGAAGTTAGTTGTAGTTCCCATAATACCCGCCTCTGCTTCCTGGTGATCTTCTGATCTTTTGATTTCGTTTTTGCATATCGAAGTAAAATTCAAGGCTCTGCGTTGGTGTGATCTAACACCAGGCGGAGTTCAATCCGCCTCTTTTTTCATCTTTTGTTTCTCTCGCTACGCCGACAATGAAAAGTGAAACAATCTTTCTGGCCAAAATGAGCAGCGGAGGAGGCAGGATCAAATCGGAAATAATCGAATGTATTAGAGTTTCGTAGGCGGGATTTCATTTATTCTAAGAAGATAAGAAAACCTGCACTGTCTTGCGTCTGGTCGATCAGGTGCCGCGCATGTAGTCGGCCTCATCACGGCGATGTGGTAATGAGGTGTCCGTTGGAAGGAGGAGATCCTCTCTCTCTTTTGTTTTGTAAGGAAAGAAAAAGTTAAGGACGCATCCGGTGACTCCGCCCCAACGCCCAAAAAGCTCGAGTCCAACCACGCCCGTGACCGCGGTCAGAACGAACCCATCTGCCCCGATTGTTGCATGCAAATCGCTCGGACCGTCTCAATAGTCGGATTTAGTCTTTTTCTCTTCCATTCGTATTAGTTGGTTAGTTAAAACCAGAATAAGGTCCCGTTGGGAGTGTTCGCTCTTGTCGGCATCAGCCTCCTCTCTCCAAATTTTTTTTTTTTTCTTTCTTTCTTGTTCTTTTTTGAATATTGCTGGGCGGTCTATTTAACACCTTCGAAAGACAAGTTACATTCGAAGAGAGCAATAGCCATACCCAGAGATGAACTTAAAGGGGGTGGATTCACCACCTCACATCTATCTCCTTTTCCCCTATCTGTTCAAGAACAAAAATGGACTGTATAATGCCACGATATAACAAATCTTGGCTAGGAAAGTCAATGGGGGTAAGAGGGAGGAGGCTGAGGGGAAAGATCAACACATCCCAGTGGCTTATGAGTCAACCTTCTTCCTCTGTCTTCCTCTAAAGAAAAATCGAACCATCTTTTTTGAATTCATAGTCAAATTTAATAGATCTGCTTCTTTTGATTTCAAATGATTAAAACAAAAAGAGCATCTTATTGACTTCCTCCACTTTTATTTATTTCGATTTGTGTCAAATTTTCACTTTGATCAGTCGAGAGATGCAAAGGGTCGGGCAATTCTCAAAGAGGGATCGACCATCAATAACGTTGGTGTAAAAAAGAATGACGTAAATGACGGTAAGAAAGAGAGAAAAGGTTACAAAAGAAGAAGGGATTCGGACGAGGGCGAAAGAAAATGCCCATGTAATTGCTTTTCACTAGATTGGAAGGAAAGAAGAGGGCAAAAGAAAAGAAAGAAATGAACCGAGCACGAAAAAGAACCAAGTGAGCAAAAGGTTCGAGTCATAGTCAAGAGAATAGATCTTTCCCTTCCTTCTTTCCTCATCACCAAACGCCAAAGAGAATAGACACAACCACCCGCGGTTCATATTTGGCCAAACTGTTGACTATAGAAACCCACTCAAATGAAAATCTATCGCCAAAAAGAAGAAAAAACTCAAAAGGTGAACACCGACAGTTAATGGTCATTGCATTCTATTCTCTCTCTCGCAAGTCTTAACAGTTATATACATACGCCGATTATTTAGAATTCAAACGAAAACTTGCCGGTGAGTCGTAAATTACACCTTCGAGCGCGCGCGCGTGGCAGACTAACTGGTCCGTTGCTGACGAGCATTCCCCAAAAAATAATTCCGCCGCAAAAGCTAAAAATGAAATTTGTTTTCGAAAACGAAAGGTTGCAGTGCGAACGGAGAAAGCACATTATATTGATTGGACAAGTGCGTTCTCATGATGATAGTTTCACAATTATTCTTATCCAATTGAATATCTACCTTTTCATTTGTCGTCCTGCCCACTTTCTAACAATTTGAAGAAACAATTTTTCACCTACGTGAATCTCTTCAATTTACATGAAAACAATCGTCTTTAGAAGTGGACAGTGTTCACGGCGACTATTAATTGTTGAAGCTTCGGTTGAAGCAGCAAGTATGCTCTACTCGTCGTTTCCTTTATTTATTTATTATTTTTTTTTTGTGTGGTTATGTTGATGCAACGCGTTGCCTACTAACACATCACGCAGTAATGCGCGACTGAATTTTAGTTATTTCTCATCACTTCCGCAACATCAGCAGTGCTGACGAACGAAGTAAATTTTCTTCTCCGTAAAGTAGAAATCCTTTGCTTTTACCGGTACACTTGTAGTGGTAATGCCACGAGCAAAACTTCTTTTTTTCCCATGTTGAGTCGGAGCATAGAATTGTTGTTCAATAGTCGACAATTGAAGGGGAGAAAACACCTGCCCCGATTCATGGCCAGAAGAAGAAAGAACAACAAGTCGAAGGAAGAAGAGCATAGATGTAGGACAGGGCAGTAGCCGTGTAATGCCGGATCATCTGAATCCTATTTGCGCATTGAATTTGTACAATGGAGTCACCCAGCCGTTTCGCGCTTCCATGGAGGTCGCAACGTTTTCTCTTCTTCTTCTTGTTCCACTTTTTGTTGTTGTTTTTATTCTCTTGTGTCCGCGTGTGAACAAACGTTGCCCCGGAACTGGCGACCAGGTCTTGGCTTTTATTCGTTTTTGACTTTGGTTCGTGGGCGGCGGCTGCTGCTTTTCTCGTAGACAAACAGAATCGAGAAAAAGAAAAGATGAAAAACGGGCGGCCGTATACAGGGAAATCATCGTAATGACGGCCGTTGCCGATGCCGCGCATTTATATGACCCGTCAATTGTATTTTTTTCCCTTTTTTTCTTTCTGTCGGTCTTTGCTTTTGTTGACCTCCCTTTTGCTCGCTATAATAGACTAGGAGCGAGGCTATTCAGTCTACATCATCTATTGCGCATGGACACAAAGTCCTGGGTCAATAAACTCGTCAGAGACGACAACAAATAAAACAAAAAAGAAGAAGGCAAGAAAGAAAGAAAGAAATAATTAGTTTGAACTTTGACAGAATGAGAAGGGGGGCCAGTAACACAGACACAAACCAAAACAAGTGTCGAGAGGAGAGAGAGAGAGCAAGTCCCGTTTTTCTTCAAAGATTGAATCTGTATTACCAACGACGTCTTTTTTGTTTTATTGCCCTGCCCACCCCCCTTGTCTTGTGTGTAATCATGTGAAATGACACTTGTCAGCGTCGTCGGAAATGAAGCAGAAATTCGAGTTCAGTAGGTCAATTGCGTCGATACAGTTTCGACACTAAACAACATCTGTCAGACACGTCGTCTTTATTCCCTCTTGGCTTCCAAGAGGGTCCTGGGCGGTGTTATTAGGACTAATTTTTCTGACGATTTGCGGATTTTGTGCAAATTTTTATTTGGATCTTGTCTGTTCAGGGTGGGCGTAATCAAATTTGAAGAGACGAAAAATTTTATGTGAGAATAATCACGATCTGTTCAGCGGATCGTGAGCGCTGGCGATTAAAGCGCTTTTATCGTTTATGCAATTTGGATTTAGGGAAGGGGTTAATTTTCTGGGGTGGGGAATCGATTATTTAATATTTGGGAGGAGTGGTCTTACCGGGGAATTGTATACCAAAAAGAAATGTTATTATTTTCAACTAAAACTTATTCCCTCAACTTATTCGATTTTCGTTTTGAGCGGTTTGGATTTTGAGGGGGGAGTTTGATTTTTATAATTTTCTATTTCTATCGATATCGCATTGATAGCATGCTGATTAATAAGAAGAAGATTGGGCAAGCGTCGTCTGCAGTCTGTCATTTAGTTTTTGAGAGTGAGGCCACGAAAACAAAGTTTAAGAACGATAACTCTTTTGAAAACGTATGTGGCTGCATGAAATAATAATTTAAAAAAATAAGGACAAATCAAATTACGAAAATGTGATCGTCTCGTGTGATATATCTGGTCTCTGGTGTCGAAGCTCTCCATGCTATCCACTCGATGCTTTTTGGCGGGTAAATAAAACTAAGATAGAAATGCAAAGATGTTATGTGAGCTTAAATTGTAAAGTTACCTGTTCTAAATTTGTGAAATTTTAGTTTCTGTCTAGCACATAATACGAGCCCCCTGTCGATGTATGGCATTATGTTTGCACCATGTAACCTAAGTTTTCTTTTGTGCAGATTTGAGGCCATCGTAACAACATGATACACAAGTTCTGCTTGTGCTGAGTCTGTCATCAGTCAGTCTGTCTCACCTGACATCACCGAATATCTCAGCATTGAGAGGTGGGGTTGATTATAAATCGATCGTTAGTACAGACTACGTTTATTCGTGAGCTAAGCGGTTGACTGCAACTGTTTTCTCTCGTGATTTGTTTTTTCTCAGCACTAAAAATCTCATTTGTCGAACGACTGCGCAGATCAGGCCTGTTTTTGGTACCTTACAACTTTTTCTGTTGAGTAAATCATCACATTTTAAAATATTTGAACTTGAAACACTTGAAGCAAAATGCAACAAGACTATTTTTTGACCAAGAGGGACATGCCGCAACACGGGCACCTCCTCGTTGACAGCGAGATACCACCCGTGGATCGCTGCGTGTGTCGTCGTCACATCAACACATGCGGAAGCAGGTTAAGAATAATTTTGAAAACAAAACAAACAAGACATTGACCACTAAAATTCGATTTTCTTTTCAAGTTTATTTGGAAGGATCAAATCAAATTTTTTTGCACAGCCCGTGGTATAGAGAAAAAGGGCCTTGTTTGTTTTGACACGTCTATGATGAAAATCGAAAGAAGCGGAAAAACATTGACGATGTGTTGAACCGCACAAGTCTTTTTATTTGTCCCCCCCCCCCCCATTCATGTATTCGATTGTGTTGCTATTCGTCCTCTTTGAGGAATAACGAGGGTTGTAGAGTCATAGAGAAGAGGGTCACAGTCGAAGTAGAATTCGCCACTTCACTCGTTTCCTTTCAAACAACGTCCATTTCAACACGAGGGGGACTTTTTTTGTCACCGATCTTTTTGCTTTGAATGAGAGAATTAAGATGGGATGTTTGTTGGGAAATTTCAACGGATCTCCAGTTCCCAGCTGCACACTCCCATCGAAAGACTTGAAATCTTGTCTATCCTTCAACTTTATTCCTCGTCGAGAGTTGTAATGTCAACTTACAAACCTTTTTCACACACTTGTCTCGATGAGTGTAAGCTGACGTTGGGGATCAACTTTTGTTTCCGTGTGTTCCGAGTCAGCGTCAGTGAGGAACCTAATGTCCTACATTGAACACTGCAGTCGTTAGATTCCATAGAACATTCTTTGAGTGAGGAATAAACGCATTCTTGTATGGCGAGTTGCGTGTACAATGAAATACTTGATCAGGTCTCCGACACATGTCGTAAATGACGCCACGTAGTTCGAAATATTGACGTGAAACGGCTCGCTGCCTTAATGACAACAAAGAACTGAACATGATGGATAGCACTTCTAGACACCACCCTCAACACATTCGTGCGGATAGGCATCTAAATGCGGTCAGAAACTTCTTGTCATTGCCGGGCGTTGCATTCGGGGGAAAACATATTTTTAGACCGACAAAAAAAAAGAGAAAGAAACGGTCCCTTTGACTTAACGCGGTAATATTTAATACGACAACGAGGCAGCTATGTAAATGTGGTGAATAGAATAGCCATGAGCAGTTGCGTAATTCTATAGGACTTGGGGGAGAAAAAGTTAATGCTGGCTTTTAAATTCATCGCAATTTTCCGTATCGTGGGGTTGCTGGTAAATTAAAGTGCAGAAGATGCGCGGGACGGACGGATGGTGGTCTGACGCGTGCTACTAACGTTCTTCTTGTCGGCGGATCGTCCATCTGTGCCTTCTTTTTGTGTGTCGTTATCTGAGCGTTTGCGAGGCGATAAAAAACCAGGGACACAAAGAGGAAATGATGCTGAAAAGTTGCCATTGCGATTATTATAGCTGCGGCGTGATGTCTATTGCAGTCTCGATGTCTGCGAGTTGCGTGTACGTGCGGAACTGTATAAAACTGGTGGTGGTGCCTCCTCTTTTCTCCCTTCTACCACATTTGACCGAATAAATGTCTTGATATACACACACTCTCTACCTCCCTTTCTCTGTCTCTTTCTTCATCCAATGCCGGCAAATTGAATGGTTTCCCCCCTCGCAAGGCTCTTCTTTCTGTCTTTGGCGATTTACACTAAAGACAACAATTTGAATACAAAAGAGCCACTATCTCCCTTCCTTGAGCTATGTTTTCTTTATTTTTGTGAGTGTAGGTCCGTTCCCTCCTATGCAGTTGGAACTCGGAATTATCTCCGTTTTTTTCTCTCTTATTTCTGTGTCTCGTTCTCTGCCCATTTCGAAAGGTACAACTTAATGACGGAGAGACCACCTCCGCTGCAGACAGAACAGCGCCCGGCGTATAACCGCAAGCGGCCCTCCAATGTTTTCGTCTGTGTTTATTTCAAACTATACAGTATATGCTGTAACTCTTGACACGGATCCAAAACGCCATGACATCTCAATTCGCAACGCCTAATCAAATTATTTTCCAAATAATTTGACTTGTGGCTCAGTTTTGAAATAATTGAACGAATGAAATGATTGAACAGAGACGAGAATTTCAGTTTTTCAGAGACACATCTATTTTCTTCCATCAACAATTTTAAGGCACAATATGGACGGTCAAATTAGGTACAGTATACTGTTTACGTCATAACGTTGCATTGGCAAACAAACAAACGGCATTAAAGAAAATAGGCGCAACAAGACATTGTGGATTGTGAGCACGGTGAGAGAGAATCCACCGGAGAGGCGATAAAGGGAAACTGGGAAACCCAATCGATTGGAAGAGACTTTTTGTTTCTGCCTTTGAAAAGGGCAACATGCGGCGATTTGATAAATTACGCGCAACATTTTCCGTTTTCTTTCTTTCTTTCCCTTTTTTTTTTTTTTTTTTTGTTATTTTTGTATTGTAATTTTTGTGTTACTTTTCTTTCGCCGGGGTATCGCCACGTACATTTCTATAAATTCAAAGACAAAGCAAGTAAAGACGAGCTGGACAGCCTCCAATTATGAATGCCGCGCAGCGACCGGCCAGAGCCGGCGGAGTTGCGTGGAAATGCGAGAGAGAGTGGAGGGGGGCGCGCACAGTGCTCCGACAATTATTCAAAAGAGGAAGGCGTTGAGAGTTGAGCACATAGCACGAGAGAAAGAGAGAGAGAGAAAGATAGAAAAAAAAAAGAGTTACATACTGAGGCGATATACAATAAATGGCGTCGTCGTCGGCGTCAGAAACAGCGGCCGGCCGCGCACCATCAACGAAACAGACTAGATTTATGTGTATGCAATAACAACGGTTGAAAATGTCATGCCAAAAAGCCATGAATCTCTTGTTCGATCTGTTCACCGAGCTTTTTATCCTGAATCGCTTGCCATTCAGCGGCGAATGTGCGGCGCGATGAGCAAGTCTAGTGTAGTATAGCATTTATGCTAAACATTCGGACACTTTTAACTTTCAAGGGAGGAATACAAATGAATGATGAGGTACTTAACGTCTGCTTTTATCATGCATAACTGGAATGAGTTGTCGACCCGTCTTTAGGCTTCTTTAGAGACTTGTAACCGTTTGAATTGGGAATGGCAATAAGGTACAGTAATAATCGTCGTTAAAGACCTGCCTGGGCTCCTCCTTGCCTTACTGAAGCAGTTCCCACAATGCCGTGATGTAACTCTGAGCCATTTGGAGCGTTTCGTACTTGGAGAGTTGTCGGTCGTTGCCCAGAGCGGGCACGACGTCGCGCAGCCGGTCGAAGGCGCTGTTCAAGTTGTTCATCCGTCTGCGTTCGCGAGCGTTGGCGGCCAGTCGGCGTTTCTTCATCACCTGCGGAGCCACTTCCTTGAGCGGCCGTTTCTGTCCGTTGGATGCGCTGCTGGTGCTGCGAGGAAACGTCAACTCGGAATCGGAGCCGCTCTGGTTGCTCGACTGGTTTTGATGTTCGGCCATCAGCGGATGGACGGACGATGGGGCCGGGCTGACTGGCGAGTTGACCGCCGTGTTGATGTGCTGTTGGTGGTGGTGGTGGTGGTGGCTGTCG